>NW_021620769.1:3955354-3958365 GCF_004785775.1 Grammomys surdaster | reverse complement strand
CACTATGGGGATGATGGTGGTCACTATGGGGATGATGGTGGTCACTACGGGGATGACTGATACTTAAAATGTAAATAGCTGAGCATGACGGCACATGACTGTAGTTGTAGCTACTATATACTTGTGAGCCTGAAGTTGGAGGGAGGCTCATTTAAACTCATGAGTTTGAAACTAGCTTGGGAAAGATAGTGAGACTTGAAATAATGATAATAATAATAACAAGAAGGAAGAAAAAAATTTTTCTCTGTTATTGTTAAAACAAACAAAAGTGAAACAAAAACTTTTCCAATGTTAATTACAGAATTAAGTAAAAATAAAGACAAAAGATTGAGAAGGTAATGAGATGGCTCAGAGGGTAGAGACACCTGCTTGCTGTCAAGCTTGATGTCCTTTGTTTAATCTGGAACTCATATGATGGAAAGAGAAAACCAGACCTCAAAGGTGTCCTCTGACCTCTATCTGTTCTTCTGAGAACCTGCCCTGCTCCATTTAATAAAGATATGTAACAGTTGTTTTAATTATAGAAGATGAAGGCCTGTAGCAACAGCAACTAGTTCTTATTGAACAGTGACTGTTTTGCAATGATGATCCCACTTTGTCTTTACAAACTTACTATAGCTATCTCTCATTTTCCTGACTTGTAAATGGAAATCCGGACACACTAAGTGACTTGGCCACTGCTCACAGAATCTAAGAGGGGAGCCCGGGTATAAACCCAGTGCACAAGCCTAACAACAATGTCAGTCCACTTTTTAAAGTCCTGATGCACTTTTATGTTAACATTAACTTTTGTAAATGAGCTGGGTTTGTCATCAGCAAAAGTAAGTATTTTTGAATACATAAAATAATGAAGTTGATTTTTAATACAAGGGGGACCTTCCCAGACTTCAGTGTTGTTGAGCTGATTCAAGCAAATAGCACGTATTCCACTGCTGAGTAACATTTTGGGCCCAGTCTTCTCTGTTCTCCTATCCATTTTATCATGTTTACTTTGTAGCCTTGATTTTGTCAAACTAGCCAGAAAACTTTGTGTTGATCAGTGTAACTAGTAAGAGATAACTAGATAGCACGGGTCTCCTTCACACCTTAAGAAGTCACAATGACACTTGAAGTGGAAACTTCTAGTTAGTTTGGAAAGTCAGTTACGTTAAGTGATGTTTTGCTGGGGCACACAAGTGAAAGGATGTTTTGCTGAAGAAGACACATGAAAGGCTGTTTTCCTGAAGTAGACACAGGTGAAAGGATGTTTAGCTGTAGCAGACACGTGAAAGGATGTGTGATAGAGTGTAAATATGACCCCACAGACAGTGGGAGAGAGAGCATTGTTCATTGATTTCCTTTGTTTGCATTGGTTACCTGTTCACCAAGGACACCTATGCATTAGTTCACCTTCCATAGTGTTGTTGGTCTCTGTTTGTTAAAACCCCACCATTGAGAGAAACTGACCAAAGAACTGCCTGTGAGGTTCCCGTGACTTGACTTCTTGATGCTCCAGGGGCCTCAAGTTGGTTGGGTTTTTTTTAGGATTGTACTACATGCTGGTTCATATTAGATGCTTGCTAAGGGACTTAACTACTGACAAAGAAGATTGAACTCGCCCCCAAAGAACTATTTCTAAACAAGTCCACATCCCCCAGATCCTAATAACTTTTCTCTTGAATGAGCAAAGTTCAAGATGGACATACTATTATATTTCATTTGGAAAAGTGATCCAAAGAAGGAATTGAAGCATAATGTTGCATATGAAAGTTTGCAAATTAAGGTTTACAGAGTAAAACTTGGGTAATTGGTCCAAAACCTTTCCTAAGAGATTCCAGCTCTCTCCTCTGGAACACTACTTTGTACTATGCCAAGATTTATGGGAACTCAGCCCAGGTTGCTCCATGGTCTAAAACACATGACCAGACATTATTAGTACCGGCTAAGGTAATATCTTTCCATGTCCTCACTGACACACATCCTTCCACTTCTGGTTTAGAGTTAGCCTCCAAGTCTCACCACTCGCTTTAATTTTCAACCATTCTTTAACTAAGGCCAGAGGTCAGTGACACCAAATCACTAAATTCAGAGGTTTTTGATCTTCCTGATATTTCTGCAGATCCGGCAGTCCGCCCCATTCTCTCCATTTTAAAGCTTGTATACTTTGAGTTTCACCTCTGCTGTCTTCCGCCTTGCTCTTTTTTTTCTTATCAAGCTTCCTCATTCGTAGCGGAGCCTGGTCACTGCTCATTCCCAATGTGCCATTGTGTTCCAAGGCTCTAATCTTACCATGGACTAGTTCCTCATCCTATTTTTCTTGTTTTTGAAAAATCTTTCCTTTTTCAAGGTCACTTCTGTAAGGCTACCTCCCTTACCTCTATTTCAAACCCACTGTTACTTGCTTAATACAAAATCATTCTACTTTGCCATTTTTCATACATCCTAGTACAAAGAGGGGACACATGGGGCACAGTCCTGGCTAATGAGACTCAGGAAGGGCTTAGGAGTACGTTTCCTAGCAGAGAGAGGGCAGATGAATCCCTTTCTTTGTTTCCTTCTGGATTAGATACTGAAACACAAAGTCCTAGAAGAGCCTCCCCTGTCTTGCATTTATGCAGAGGGAGGAAAAGAGGACTGGAGGTCATGGTGACTGGAGAAGTGGTGAGGTAGAGACTCCTGAGTTTCTGATGGTATCACATGCACAAACGCACAAGCGTGAGCACACACAAACACACACACACACACACACACACTTGCGTGTGCGCACAGACAGACGTGCTGAGGAAGCATCAACAATGGCTACATGTGACCCTTGATGTGTGCATGTGTGCGTGTGTATATGTGTGCATGTGCCTGTGTGTTTTCTAGCAAAGAAAAGGCAGATGAAATCTTTTCTTTACATTAGATAATGAAACACAAAGCCCTAGAAACACAGCACCTCTCTTGCAGTCCTGTGTGTGTGTGTGTGTGTGTGTGTGTGTGTGTGAGAGAGAGAGAGAGAGAGAGAGAGAGAGAGAGAGAGAGAGAGAGAG
>NW_021620769.1:3926695-3955344 GCF_004785775.1 Grammomys surdaster | reverse complement strand
GAGAGAGAGAGAGAGAGAGAGAGAGAGAGAGAGAGAGAGAGAGAGAGAAATGTGGGTAGCTAATCATGCAACTGTTAGACAAATATCTCTAGAAAATAAAGCATGTCATATTACTCTCTCTTCATTTCCTGTGTCTACTTCCAAATGACTCTTAGATTTGCCCACATGGGTTTTTCCATCTGTATGTGAAATTAATCAAAATGAAAATCAATTTGATAGAAACAAGCCATGTGTATGTGGCATCTGTAAACTTAGCACATAGCAGGACTTTCTATAGAATAAAAGTTAAAAGAACTTATGACACTGTGACACAACTAAGCTTTAATGCAGCAAAAACAGTCTTTAGGAAGCCCCTTTGAGGAAGTGGTACTGTATGTACTACGTAGCTCTAGACTTAAACTTGTCTGATTTTAACCTGACATAAGCACCCTGGGACGAGATCCCCTAATCACTTGACAACATGTCTGAAAGTCTTTCAAAGTTCAAACGGCTTACCTATACCTAAGCTTTGCTTTGGTCACTGAGCAAACCATGGGACAGGAGGGGGGAGGGGGAGGATACCAGTGACACTAAGTTGTCCCAGTTGTCCCTGTTACACAGCAATATAAAGTAGGTTCATCACAATGGAAATGAACAGTCAAAGTCAACCTCGGTGTTATGCATAGAACTGAGATCTATTGGCTTCTAGAGAATTTGGCACTGTCTGAGGCATTAGGATCAACATCTGAAGAGTCTTCAAATACTGAGACCCTTTTCCTTCCTCAGGAGGCTCAACTTAGAGGCAGATACTGATCTTATAAAAAAGAGTAGGCTACTTTCAGTAGTGAAAAGATTGAAAGTCACCTTCAAAGTGAAAGGCACAATAAAATTAGGTGTAGTTTAATCCTGTTGCTGAGACACTTCCTATTGTCAGTGGGTTCACTGTCGGAATTGAACTTTGACCACAATTAACTATGACATTGAACAACTTAAATTTGGTTTCCAGCTTCATTCTTGTAGTGAACTAACCGAGACCCCATGGGAATCAAATGTGATACTCTGTTTACAAATTCTTTGTAATCTGTCATGTTCATGTCAATTAATTAATCTTTATTTTTTGATATGCTCCAAACAGAATTAAGGGTGAAGTACACAGCTGTGAAACAATCTTACCCCTTTAGTCTGCCATTCATTAATTACCACCACCTGACACTGTCTAATGTGTAATTAATAATGCCATTTATGTCTTTCTTTTATTGATCATTGGTGTTTCTGTGAGTCGGTCTAATTGGTTAATCTCTTGGAGTAGGGAAGGGGAGGGGACAGGTTTTATGTATATTTGGGACATGGTGACATTCCTAGAGATGCTTGAATTTCATGAGATTGAGTTTTGGAAGAACTATTAAAGTAATCTTTTCCCCAATTCAACACGTCTTAAAAAAATTAAAAAAAGCAGAGGAAGCCTACACAAATCATAGACAAACTCCTTCTCACTGCCTTTACTCTCTAACAAAACCATTGACATGTCAAGTAGAAATGACATCTCAAACATCAAACTGGATGGTGACTGGAACAGAAAGAGGGACAGAGAAACTTGTAGCACAGTGCAGTAAGTGTAAGAACCATCTATTTTTGTCCTCATTCTTCTTCACCGGTAATTTCAGAAGACGGATCCATAGACATACGGCCAATATAATGGGGGAAAAATGATAACAAAGACTCAAGATGACTTGGTTACAGTGTAAAGTGGGCGTGTGGCTGTACAGTCATCACACTTTGTATTTTTCCTTCCCTTCCTGGAACAGAGACTCTCAGGAAATGAATGTCACAGTATCAGAAGGCAGAGTATTAGAGCGATTTTAAAAAATATATAGAAAAATGTAGTTTTATTCACTGTCCTTCACAAATGTCAAAGTGACCCAGCCCTGGACCATCTTATAGACCTGGACCAGCCACAAATCATGCAGCAAGAACCCAGACAAGTACAAGGATGAAGGATACTCAGCAGAGACAGTCAACCTTATGGGGTCTGGTACCATGGAGTCTTCTCTAAGACATATACAGTACCTCTCAAAAAAGAACTCTGAGTGGAAAGCATTAAGCACATATGCCCAGCATTGGCATTCTCATTGCATCTTGCTTTCCTGAAGCAACTTTCTGGGAGTTTTACATTTTCCTTCCAGTCATTGACAGAGAAGGTATTGAAGCCTCCATTTCAGAAGAATAAAAGCTGAGAATCCCTGTCCACACAGCCTGTAGCAGATCTGAGACTAGAGGCACCACACAAAAAAAAAAACACTAAATGACTCTCCATCCAAAAGGCATGCTCTGCCTGTAGCCTCCATTAGCTGCAAAAGTTCTTTGAAGAGACAAATGCTATTCTTTCAATAACATTTCCAAGTTTAGTTTGGTCTTTTTTCAACTATAAAAGGACTTGACTCTTGAATTTCAATTTTAAAGTTGCCCCTAACAACAGACACACAT
Organism: Grammomys surdaster; assembly: GCF_004785775.1. Taxonomy (NCBI): domain Eukaryota; kingdom Metazoa; phylum Chordata; class Mammalia; order Rodentia; family Muridae; genus Grammomys; species Grammomys surdaster. The sequence continues at coordinate 3,952,881 of NW_021620769.1, read as the reverse complement.
ACATGAATATTAATGTACAGATTCATATTTGTATTTGTGTGTATGTATGAATCACAAATACAGACTAAAGTTTCTGAGATGAGACCCCAGGTTCTTTGTTGTTCTGGGGCCTGAGCAAGCAACCCTGCACATTCAATTACATCTTAGCTGAAATCTGAGAATGACAAGTAAGTGTAGCAGCAACAGCAGTCTCTTCCTGTTCTAAGTAGAAGTAGAGTGGGGTCAGAGTTGAATACAAAACACTTGTCAATACTTTCTTCAAAAAAATCAAATGACAATTTAAAAAATAGACATGCTACATTACAGTAATAAGCTGCATAGGTAGTAAAATAAATATCTATGGGACCTTTCAAAGGAAACAGTCTTTGACAGGGTTCAAAACTATTCCCACAGTTTGTATTTAAGACTACTGTCTTTGCACAATAACACACTGAATTCCTTAGGACTTCAGTACAGTACAGTACAGTACAGCCACTGCCAGCACAACATTTGGAGATCTACTCAGAGAGTGCACATTAAGAGACAGTTCAACTTAATGCATGACACTCAAACAACCAAGATCGTGACAAGACAAGGTCAGAATCTTGGTGTTGTGTAGACAGATGGCCCTTAACACTCGTCAGCAGGGCCTTTCTGCTGATGTATACATGACTTTTCCACTCACTTTCAAAGTAATTTTCACTTCAATTTAACCTAACCTGGTTGTAATTATCATTCCATTCAAATGATTCCAAGAAAGGCCTGTGTTTCTTTACACTTTCCCTTTGTTCTCACTGTGCTGTGTATATAAACTTACAGTAATTAAAAACCATTCCTAGCCAGATCAGTGAAAGCTTTTGAATTACTAACTGCTGCTCCTTTCAAAACAGAAGAAATGTTTTGGCAATGAGTCACACTTCAGTTTTGCAAAGCCACGCTTTAGTCGGAATCTAATACAAGACACATGTCCCCAGTGCCCACATTTGGACTGTTTAAGGGTTCAATGCCATCAGAGATCAAGCTTACTAAATATCATCCCACGGGGACAGCTGTGCCAAAGGGCTATAGAGTAGACAGACTCACCACTGATGACCAGACAGACAATAAGGGCTAAGACACGAGGCAAATGGTGACAGCTGAAGAAAACTTGACTACGAGGAGCAAGGCAAAGAGTCCAAAATAGGAGAAAATAACGAGGAATAGAAATGCACTCTTTCAGTCGAGGGCTTCAGCCTTGTCACAGACCTCAGAGGTTGGTCAGACATCAGATGATTAGTTATCAAGTAAGTGATATAAGGTCCGCTTTGAATCATGAATAAATTATAGCTTACTGACTGTACCAGAAGAAGGAAGGTTTCTATGTGATATCTGTCAGCTCTGGTGAACTTCCTCCTACATAGTTCAGAGAGTTCTCACGTTTCAGGAAGTATCTAGGTGACTGCTATTCTCTGCCTTCTCTACTCTGACCTGCTTTAGGGTGCTTTCAGTTACAGACCCTATTGCATGTGGACTGTCACAGACAGCGTGTCCTCACACCTTCATAGGCCACACATGCTAGCAAGTTCTCATATGCCACTTGTCCACAGTGGGTCATCCTCTGTGTGTGTGTTTGTGTGTGTGTGTATGTGTGCATGTTTGTGTGTCTGTATGTGTGTATGTTTGTGTGTATGTATGTGTGGCTTGTGTGTGTGTGTGTGTGTGATAGGAAGAGAAGGGCCATACCATTGACAGCCCTCATTAAGAAATCTTACAAAAGTGAAGGTAACATTCTTCACAGAACAATGTGTTTCATGTGGAAGCCTAGTTAGTGATCATGACGTGTACATCATGAAATCCTGCTAACGAACAGACTAGTAATACCAGCTAACAAAGAGCAACTGGGGCATGGGACATAGTTTGATTGTTTTAGGAAAGGTAAAGATGAATCTGCCCTGTGATCTAACAATTACACTCCCTGGTACATATCCAAGAGAATAAAAACACAGATATTTGACACTTCATTCATCATTGTCAAACTCTAGGAGCAGCCTGAATGTCTATCAATAAGGAGATGAATAAATAAATTGTGGCCTGTCACAAAAGCGTGTGATTCAGCAATGAAGAAGGATGAGGAATTGATCCACACAGCAAATGAATAAATTTAAACATTATGTTGAGCAACTGTCATTAGTCACTAGATGAAACATACTATACTACTTCAATCCTATGTGTTTCAAGAATAAATGAAGTAGCTATACGAGACAGCGGTTGTCTGAGTCTGTATGGTATATCAGTCAACTGCATAAAGGCACAAGGGAATCTTCTGAAATAAATTGAATGACTTATATTCTATCTTGGGCAGAAGATACATGGGCATCTGTAGCTAATAAAGTCATCATTTCATATCCCTCCATGTTATTTTGTGAAAAATATACAGTAGTGCACAATAAGCATCCCATTTCTAATGTAGGCCACCTTTCATCAGGCAGAAGTCAGGCAAACTCCTTCAGAAAGAGTAGCAAACGGAAGCAGGGGAACCCCTTCTGTGTGGATCTCTAGATCTCACAGTAAACTGTGTCTTCTCAAAGGCCAGAGCTGAGAGAAGGAGCAGGCTGAAAGGTCACAAAAACACAAAAGAACAAACAAACAAGGTTAAAGGAGCAAAGCAAATGCTTGAGCCATAAACTTAGAAATGTCACAAATAGTCTTAACTACTATTTTTTTTCTTTATGAATGGTTGTTAGCCCTTCATTGTACAATATATTTAGACACTGAGGCATAGATATTTAATTATAATAAAATACAAATGCTATCAATTTGGTTTGTAGATTGTCAATTGTCCCTGCCTATGAATATTGACTCTTTTTAAAATAATAAACTTTTAAGCACTTTTAAGCTCTATGTTAAGAGTGTTCTTATTACATCTGTTGACATAAAAATATACGTGGAGATAAAAGTGAAGGAAATCTTACCAAGGGCACATGCATCACAACAGAGCTTGGAGAACTAAGGGTCTCTAAACATCTGGAATTCTCCAGATACCAGCTACATCTTCAGAGTGGTCACAATGATAACACACTTAACGGACTGTTGTGTAACTAAAAGGAAGCATGCAGGGAGCAGTTGGTAGAGTGGTTCATTATCTCAGTTGCCTTCTGTCTCTCACTGCATCGTGACTTTCTCTGATAACAGAATTTGTTTCTTAACTGTTAGAGTGAATATTCTGAAAGAGCCACCACAGAAATCACGGACAAAGAGTACTGAGTCCTTCTCTCTAGGGATTAATCTGTGCTAACATTAATCTACCTGGGGCAGAGAACACAGGAAGCAATAAATTTGCATCCAGGGTTGATGCAGATCTAGTGAGAAGCTATAGCAGTAGCAGGCTGTTTTTACAACGTTGTAGGCTATATCGCCTCACCCTACGATGGTCCAGTGTCCACTGCACACCAGATTCTGTGTTACACACTAATTCAGTGACAGACACAGCAAAGGATTATTTACTTCCACAGCAAAAACAAGGAGGTCAGTGTGTACTTCTACAAAATAGAGCAGAAACTCACATTTCAACCCTAGACAGAAGCAATGCTCTGACCTAATCATAGGCTGACTGTTTAGATAGCCTTCCTCAGCAGGGCTGAGGGAACTTCATCCAGTACCTTCCACCTCCCTAAGTTAGTGGTAAAGAGGAGGGAAATGAGTTTAGATACTGACATTTTTTCCCACAAGTTTCTCCTTGCTCAGAAGTTCTTAACAAAATATGAAACTTCCTTCCTTGTCTCTGAGGCTGAACCTTGTAAATCACGCTCTGAAAGATACATTTATTTAAATTTCAGGTCTCAGGAGATTTTACATGCTGCATATGACCAGAATACAGCCCCAAAACTTCAACTGCTTTCCAAGAACTTAGCCTCTCTTCTCTTAGCCGATGTGCTTCTGCTTCATCCCTATCAGTCAGTGGGATATCAGAGCAACCCATCCTGAAAATATATTTTTTTTCATAATGAGGGAAGAACCAAATTTTTATGAACTTCGATAATGATCTTGATACCGCTAGTCTTTCCCCTCAACCCTTAGATCAATGCTACCTCTCAATCTGTTTCAGAGGGTAGTGCTACCATGCAGGAGATTATGAAGGATATGAAGGAAGAGGAACAGTCATTCTGAAGCAACAGATAGACTCCTCTCATCCGTTATGAAGAATAATCATATATCAGCTGAGACCGCTGAGATGATCAATCTTAGGTCAGTTGTTTAGAAGACTATAAGAAGAAAAGCTAGGCCAAGCCATGATAGGTGCACTGGGTACAGAGAAAATGTCACCTTTTCTCTCTCAGAGCTCTGACACTTGAGCACAGACTGGGGAGCTATCACATTGATCTGACTGGTTAGCTCTAAGCAACAGTAAACATCATAGGAAGATTCAAACAACTGGATCATTGCCTCAGCCAACTAGCAGTTAACCAGTAAGAAGATCTAATTATTCTGGGTCTAATAGGATTAGAGGCTTGCTAGAGTCCGAAATTTAAAATACTTTAGAGTATATGTATAGAATCAGCAATCTTCTGAAACATACACTCACAGTCTCACTCCTTGGGCTCAGAAGTGTTAGGATCTACAACTCTTAGGTTGCTAAGTAAGTAAAAGCTGTACTTTAACCACTCAGGTCCTCACTCTACCCCGAAGAGAACTTGAAGAGATGAGGGAAGAGATGAGAGATCACATGCATCAACGGGGACTATTAGCATGGTAATGAGCTGCATTTTCTATTTACACTTCCATCACTAAGATTATTTTAAGAGCTATTTTAAGGAGCAGGTTATACTTTAATTAATAGCATTTCAGGAGTGAAAGTCAGCTGCATCTCCCAAGTACATTCAAGCTCCAAACATTTTATTCCACATCAAGAGCTTCCAGCTCACCCAACACTTTAGTATCACTGCCGCTCAAGGAAGTACATCTTTTTAAAAGTCTACATAATTAGTTCCCAGAACTAAAGTTAATAAAAAGCATGAATGGCGAGCACATAAACTATTTACCTGTGGAGGATTAATAAGCATCCCCATTTCAGATGACAGGGATTGTAGGGGATTAAGACATATTGGTTAGTTCATACTATGTTAAGGTTTCAATGGGAAATACATACTACAGGTTCATGTGGCCGAATATCCTAGTCTTCAGTTAATTAGTGCCATTGCTCTTGGGGATTTTGGAACATTTTGGACGTGTGTCCTAGCTAGTAGGCACAGATCTATAGGAGTGGGTTTGTGGTGCCTATAACCCAGTCCTATTCCTATCTCAACTTCAGTTCTCTCTCTCCCTCTCTTCCTCCCTCCCCCTCTCCCCATATATATGTAAATATATATATGTATATATATATAGAAAGAATATATGAAATTTTATTTCAATTAAGAGCATACATTTTTAGAAAAGAAAGCTACTAAATACGGAAAATGATTTTGTCCATGAGATTTTATTTGGCTTTAACTTATTATGAGTAGCTATGAGGCAGCCAGCAAAGTGATAACTGCAGTAGTGATTGCTCGTGTCTCTCTATATGCTGGACCCTAAACAGTTTATGTACATTTACTCATTTAGTTCTTACAAAAAGTCCTCAAGGGAAACATACAGAAAATAGGCTTTCGTAGTCACAAAGCTGTTGAATGAAATAAATCCAGAAGCCTGGACATACAGCTCTCATCCTTACAGACTGCAGAAGACTGCCATGGCTATTTTTATTCTGTGCATATGCTGTGCATTTAGTTGGACATTCATTCCACGATTTAAGAGAGGTGACCATTCCTGGTTCTATGATGTATATAAATCCCTTCGATATGTATTTTTTCTCTACTAAATAACCTCACTAGTGGACTGTGTGTGCAAGTTCCTTCTACTCACGTTATATCCTGTTATCATAGTCAAAGCAGAAATGTCTAAGTAAAGGCAGAGTAGGTACAGTTCCTACCTGTACCTACTGAATGGTTTTTCAAGCCCATTTGCTTCCCTTGGCTTCAACAGGAACCCTCCTTGGAACATGCTGACATAACTGCTGTTAAAACTCTTCCTTGCCTCATGCTTCACTTTTGACTATTGAAATCCCACCATGCTGCTGCCATGAACGCACATCTACCTTCACAATAGCACAGAAACCTGAAGGGGAAGGTCGGGCTGCCTTCTCTCAGTGTCTCCCACCAGCTCACTACCATCCAGGAGTTATAAGAAGCACTTTCATGGACAGTATCAGATAGTGCCTAACCAGGAGAGAAGACTCACTTGACAAGAAAAGGTAAATCGTGAGAGCATAGAAATGTCAACCTCCAGTTTTGAGTAATTACAAGATCTAAAAGAATTGAACTATTTAACTGCTCCATTTTTTTCCACCCCAAAATAGTATCCAACCAGCTTCAAATTACAGCAAAAATATAAGTCAAATCAGCCTTCTTATAGAGAGATAGGCCTGCTCAGTAAGCTTCTGCTCCTAACCAATTGCCGTTTTGGTATCAAGCCAAATGAGTTGGAACAACATGCAGAAAAGTACACTTATAAGACAAATATAAATACAGAACAAACAGCCCTCTTTAAAAATGCTGGTAGCATCTAAAGTCCCACAGCTTGGCAAAGTATGAAGACCTCTCCTATTCCCAGAGAAAGAAGTTCAAGTACTTACAGTATCATGAGACTTATCCTTGACATCATAGACTGCCAGTTTTATTCTTGACTCTTCATAGATGGGGTAGTCAGATGGGAATGTGACACCCGTCAGGAACAGTGGGTCTTTTGTTCCCTGAAACAGTATAGGCAGAAAACTTGGATTCATTAAGGCACCAACTGTAGCCGGTAGCATGCAGGGACAAATGAGAGCACAGAGAGTGTGTCTGTCTGCTTTTCTAGGAAATAGTTCTATTAAAAGAGATCCGAAGAGCCAAGTGTTGCTTGTGGGCCGAGAGCCCAGCGCCCATTGTACTGAGGGATGCTGAGTAGCTGAACTTTCCTTTAAGTGGCTCAGGACACTTAAAAAAAAATCTTGCTTATAAAAATCATATTCAGAACCTTTCTTTAGGTCAAGTTGCCATCCATTTAAAGCTCTATATAAAATATAATGATTATATATTGATAATTTAGACAAATGATCTAAGATTCTGCCTCACCAAATTGAAGGAAGCTGTTTTCTCAAACCACTGAGGTATCCTATGCTATTCTTTAAAAAAAAAAAGTTGTTGTTTGTTTTTGTTGTTGGTTTTTACTCTGCTTCAATCAAAAGCTACCCTCTATGTGAGTGTGATTGCTTTTAGGTGTTTAGCAGTGGCTTCCCTGCCGCCTGGACCATGGTGAAAACCAATGAGAAGAACTCTAAGCGTGATGCACTGTGGAAATGAATTTATTGCTTGGCATATGGTCCCCAAGACATTTCAGGGCCTCAGAATTTAGAAAGCTGGCATCTAACATCACATTGTAGACATGTACTCACACAGCCAAATATATTTGAAAATGTTTCAAAAGTTCACTATCCACTGGTCTACCAAAGTTTCAAAAAGCCTGTGGGATTCGTCCACTCATTCTTTGACTCTTTCCTTCAGAAGGCAAGATGCTCTCCTCCTGGCATTATGTCAGACACACTTGGAGGCAGGCAGTGAACAAAACATCTAAGAAAAGTGTGCGTATTTTACATAAAATTGTAAAAGTGAACAAAGTAAATCACCTTTATAGTTATGATAATACATTTTAGGATATGTGTGTTTTATCACAGGAGAATAATGAGGGCAGTAGAAAAAAATAAGCATGCACATTACTTTAAAATTTGCCAGTATCCAAAAAATAACCAAGTTACAATAATAACTGAAGTGTTTTCATTAAGAAAATGACTTTAAAGTTTTAGTCAAACTGCCTTTCTACAAGGAAGACTACTTTTAATTCAACTATGAGCTAACTATACATTTGACCAGAATTAAAACCTCAAGTGTGCAAAGGACAGATTCAGGGATGCAAGCAAGAGGCAGACTCCTTACTGCCTGCATGCAGGGGTCCTGAGTGGGAGAGCAGAGGAAGGAAGCCAGTTCAGGGCTAACTGCAGGGGGAAATGCAGGGCTGCACACAGGATTTAGGTCATTCTCATAATAGAAGTGACTCCAATTGCAGGCTGAATCATTTCTTCCAGCCACTGCGTCAGAGCGACTAGTGAGCTAAGCCAGCCAGGACTGGAGCAGACTGGCTAAGTTCCTGGGGAGACACTCATTCCGAACAGTGGAGGCTCACAAATCTAAGAACAAGCTGAGCTGAAGGAGCTGCAGGGCACTCTCCCCAGAGCCCCAGACGTTCAAATAAGGATCTCCGCTAAGGTCATGAGATGTGTCACAAGAACAAAATCATCTAGAGGGAAACCCTTGTCTTGTTGAATCTGAGCCAGCATGATAATGTATTTCCTTCAATACATGGTGAATGTTGTATTATCAACAATAAACATAAATAGGAAGTCTCTCATCCCATGGGTAATAGTTACAACTTTTGCCTGGAAACATCACAGGTAATCAAGTTAATCACTTCTCTCTCTTTGGAAAACATGGTATTTTGAAATACATACTTAGCAGAGAATATAAAGTATTTACTGTTAGACTGGACTGGGCCCCGGAGTATGAGGGGAGAGCAAAAGCCTCTCGATTTGATTTGAACTCTGTGAGTACTTGTATATGTTTTCCTTCATTAAATATATTCATCCCATTGAATTTAAAATCAACATAGAGAAACACAACAGAGAAATACAAACATCCAGACAAACATTCTATTCTGTTTGGGAATTCAGAGTGGAAATATTTTCTGGAAGAAAACTAAAACCTTTCAATGAAAAGTCCAATTCTTCTCCATGTGCTTACTCTGCATGTGCTTAGAAATTTCAGATCTGTGTTCCTTAATGACAGACAAAAGCAAGAGCCAGCCAGAGACCACAAGTTAACTTATGTCAGCTGTTCAGAGGGGCGGGAGAGAGGGAGAGATGGGGGGAGGAGAGAGCAGCAAGAGCAACGCACACAGAGACAACAGCTGAGGGGGGGGGAGAGAGAGAGAGAGAGAGAGAGAGAGAGAGAGAGAGAGAGAGAGAGAGAGAGAGAGAGAGAGAGAGAGAGAGAGAGAGAAACACACGCTAGGCTCACCTCTACAATTTCTGTGCTGGAGTACCTCGTCAGGGTCTGCTCCACGGGGTGGATTACTGAGATCTGTACTACTGTATTCAGTTTCCGATCACTGACAGGAGCCACAAGATCCTTGCAGGCTGGCAACAGCAAAGGAAAAAGAAAGAACAGAAAAAAAAGAAAGAAAGGAAGAAAGAAACTCAGTCGATCTCTCGGGGCAAACTTCTGTACAGAGCTGAAATAAACTTTGTCTAGCCGGTGAAGGAAATCTCCTGGTTCTCAGCTGGCTTTACAGAGGAAGTCTCTTGGAAGTACCTTACAGAAATAGGAAGTCACGTGCTGACAAGCTGAATTAAGAGTTCATTTCCACTGACCACATTTGCAGCACATGCAAGTCTTGAGTGCTCCGGGATCGCAGCTCCACTGTGTGAAAATGTAGACACACGGCCAGGGGCTGAGAGGGCTTTGATTGGCCAATAACCCGTAGGGTTGCTTTCAGTCTTGCACGGAGTAAGTTGATTTGATCCACAGCCAGAAAACTAAGATGTCTCTTGTTGACACTGGCTGGGTTAAATTGAATGTCTGAATGCACTCCTCACGACCCTCCCTACCTGGCCAGTCCTTCGCATTGTGGAAACAGGAATACTGATTACCCTGCCACAGCAGGGGAGCTCAAGCAGAAGAGGAAGCAGCCAGGGGTTAAAGACCCTCTGTCTGGAATTCAGGACCGTCCAGGATCCAGGGAGAGAGCATCTCCGGTGAGGACTGGATAATTGTTGCCCAGGGGCCACATAGTCTATAACTTTTCCTTGATACAGCCTGGCTCCTGTTACAGTGCTGTACCATATGCCCTGGAGTGTTTTCTACTGTTACATAGCATTTTCTCATTTTGGAAAGAAAAAAAATAAGGGGAGTAAAAAATACTCCTTTTCAGTAAGTCTGGTATCTTGCCTACTTTCTACCTGATTTTGAAATAGTATTTCTACTTCTTGAAACTGACTAAGTGTGATAAAAAAGTACCCTTTGCTCAGCAGACAGAGGTCAAACTGCTGGCCAGCCACAGGCTGTATGCAGTTTCTGGTAAAGGGGAAGCAGCCCCATAAGTGGTTCATGGTGACATGGTTCCACACCATCCCTAGCCCATTCAATGACCAAGAAGATAGGTAGAGGAGGAGGGTGGCTTTACACTCTGCAGTGGCACCTCTGCAATTTGCAGGGGCACTGGGACAAAGGTAATACAGCTTAAATTTGAAACTTGAAAGCAAAGCAATTTATAGATGTAATTATCACCTTTCAGTGGCTTGCCGAGCACCTTATTTATAGAAGCAGAATGAGAGAAAATACAGGAGCTTTCAAAGGGAACCAGCCTGATTTAGGTCCAGTTCTAATAACTAAGTAATACTCGGGGGTGGGTTGGAGTAGGGGGTGGAGTTATTTAACTCTTTTAACATCTTGTCAAACTTTGGGAGTTTTATTCCTGTTTGGCATTTTGTTGTTAAATTTTTCTTACTGATATCATATGCCTTGAGTAAAACAAACAAACAAACAAACAAACAAACAAAGCTATGGAAAGCACAGGTGGACAAAAATAGCCACAGTGTATTTACCCTTCACTGTTTTGAGGATCTCTGCTCATTACCTATATCAAAACATCCACTCGATTTCTTATTTCTGTCTTGGCATACCATTTAATCTCTGGCCAAGTGCATCAGCCTTTGGGACATCCACTGCCACTACTATTTGTTGCTTACCCTGATAAAGCTACATTTAAAAATAATCAAACAAAAGCCCACCTACACATGGTTTCAATAACATCAATATACCGCTGGAAAATATCTTTCGCTGGACGGTTTCCTGCACCCTGCTCTTTGGTGGTTAGTTTGATCATTTCCTTGCTTTGCCTTATGATGTGCATTTTATTTGAATACTCTCGCTTTTCTTTTTGCTGTGAGCCTCTACTGAAGCTGAGAAGCTTCTTGTCTTGGGAGTTTAAAGCTAGGGGCTTTTGAGTTTCACACACATGCACCTCACCCACTCTCTGGTGGCAGCCTCCCCCCTGTCTTATGAGGGCTTGACACCTTTGATCAAAATAAGTTACATCCTTTCTGAGTTCTTATCGGGCTCCGCTGTGGTTATTCACAGAAGTAAGTAGCTATTCTGTTCCAGCAGAGAGCCTCTCAGCCACACTTCCTACAAGAACAGAAAGCACATAACACTGATGGTTCTGTGCAGTTCTTCAGATGGCCCTGATAGAGGGCTAGGAAACGGACTGGTGACTTAACAATTTGTATGCAGCTACTGTCTATGTTCAAAACCAGGCATAGAGAAGAATAGCAGCAACAGTGATGTTGGAGGCTGGGCTCTCATCTCCTTCCTTCCTAACAAATAGCTTCCAGCCTTTACTGTTTCTTAACAAGATGTGCACTCTCAACTGTTCCTATGTTCCTGTTCCACCATCATGAATTCTAATTCTCTGAAACCACTACACAAATTAAACTCTTTCTTCTATAAGTTGCCCTGGCCATGGTTTATCATCATAGCGATAGAAAAATGACTAAGACAAGAACCCTAAGTATATGCTTACAAAATCTAAAAACATTATATCAATTTTCCAAAGGATCCTTACCCTTTCCTGTTAACACATGGAACTCTACTCCAAGAGTCCAGCAGATAAATGGCCTTCCTTGATGTGTAATGCTAGAACACTACATACAGTGTTTGGTGGCTGGAGGACGGAGAGAATATGTTTCAGTGGTATATTTACTGGTAAGGTGCCTGTGTCTTATAAATAGCCTCATTCTAACAAGGATCACTAATTAAACACACTAAGCCATTGAATTGGGATCCTGAGGTGAAAGAGTAGGCATCTTCAAGGTTGTTCTTAAGTCAAGGACTCCATCATCCATAAGATGTTCTTGTCGTTAAGTAAAGCATCAGTTCCTGTTCATACAGTCATCTAGACCATGCCATGCCTGTTAGGGTCAGAGAGCATTTCCATCGCCCAAGCCAACGTTAAGTGGAAGCTGAAAAACTTTCTCTTGACTCACATCAGAGAATAACACAACTGTCAAGTTCACAGAAGTCTGAACCTTACGATGGATTGAAGTGTTAAAATAAGCATGCTGGGGTACAGAGTTGAGGGAGGACAGGGTGTAAGCTTTGGGGTAGCTTGTGGTCATAGACAGCCCAAGCAGTCATCTCCTGCACTCTTAAGAACTATTTCTTCTGTTAAGCTCAGTCATTTTCCTTGCCTCACCAGCCTTCAGTGTTAGTAACAACTGGCAAAGTCTATTCTTTCCCTAAGAACTAAGCAGATGAGTGTGTGTGTATGTGTGTGTGTGTGTGTGTGTTCGTGTGTGCGTGTGTGTATAGGATTGTGATGACAAGAGTCTCCACACTTCAAAAATTTTCTAATAAAAATTAACCAGAGGAGACATTGTCTAGTATAATCAAGAACTTTTTGGGTTTGGGTTTTGGTTTTGCTGTCAAGACAGGATCTCATGTATCCCAGGATGGATCTCATGTATTCCAGGATGATCTTGAATGCTTCATGTTGCTAAAGATGACCTTGAACTTCAAATCCTGCTGTATCTACTTCCTTATAATGGGATTACAGGCACATGTTCATCCATAGTTAATATGGTACTGGAGATGGATCCCACAATGACATATGTTCTGGAACAGTACTCCAAATAAGTCCAAAGATAATTTTTTTAACTAAGGATAAAATTGTGTTTAATAGCTGGGTCATACCTGAAGAACTATGTGGCTTTTTACAAATGATTCGTTCTTTCTGACACAATATGAACAACAACAACAAAGACTGTAAATGTTGCATTAAAACTATATAAAGCAATTATGATAGTTAATATTGACTATTAACTTGACAGGCTCTAGAATCACGTATGAGACAAGCCTCTGGGCTTGTCTGTAAGGGGTTATGTAGATTGGTTTAATTGAAATAAGAAGAGTCACCCTATATCTGGGTGGCAACTTTCCTTGGAATTGGGTCAGAGCTCAGAAAGGATAAAAAGGAGAAAATGAGCTGAGCAGCATCATTCATCTCTTTTGAATTCCTGATTGTGGATGCAGTGTGGGCTGGTGCCTTCTGCTTCCGCTGTCATGACTACCCTGCGATGAGAGACAGTATCCTGGGAACTGTGATGATAAAGTGAGTCCTGTCTTATTTAAATTGCTATTGTCAAAGTATTTTGTCACAGCCTTAAGAAAAATAAGGCATTGTATGTGCCTGTGTGAATGTGTATTTGTATTTGTGTGTGTGTCAGTGTGATATGTGTGTGAGAGAGTATATGTTCGAGTGTGTGTATTTATGAGTGTGTGTATCTGTGGGTCAGTGTGTATGAGTTCGTGTTAGAGAGCATGTGTGAGTATGTGTGTATGTAAGTGTGAACATGTGCATTTCTGTAAGTGTGCATGTGTGTGTGTGTGTGTGTGTGTGAGAGAGAGAGAGAGAGAGAGAGAGAGAAGGCTGACCTTAAGTGCTGTGATTAAAAATATATATTATGATCCAGCAAAACTAAAAGCAGAAAAATAGAACCCAAATCATCCTGGTGGAGGTGTGTCTTGGACTCCATTGAGTATAAGGAACTCTGTATTCTGACTGTTCTTGAGAAAACCTGAAGACATACACCCAAACTGGCCACACTACAGAGAACAGGAAGCACTCTAGATCAGAAATGTGGCCTTATACACAAGCTTTAGAGCAATAACCCCATTGTTTACAGCTTCTCCCAAGTGACACTTCTTATCTACCACCTCTCTGATAAGGATTAGTCTCTTCCCAAAGAAATCAGGAAGACTTTTGCCACCTGAGGACAATGTCTTAGCATCTCTCACATTCCTAATAGTTGGTTAAGTTTCTCCAAACTTCCACTTATATACTATGTTTTCTTGTGCCTTAGAAAATAAGATCCCAGTAATCAACTGATAAGCCAATTTAGCTTGTGTTTCCAGTCCAATAAATCATTGAACTCTGTTTTAGGACTTCACAGTTCTCAGTATACACCAGTGATTACATTTAGATTAAGTTAATTTATGTCATACACAGAAAGATACATAGATCATTTAAGAGCCTAAAAGCCCTTCTCCTTAATTACTTCTCCAGTGTATTAGGCTTTCTCAGTTTTAGTTTCCTCTCTGCCTGGTCAGTTTGTTGCTGTTGTTTGGGTTTGTTTTTGCTTTTTTGTTGTTGTTGTTGTTTGCTTGTTTAGTTGGTTTGGTTTCTCTTCTTTCCCCTCAGGAAATTCAAAACACAATTTTCTGAAACCTCGGATGTCAGCCTCAACCAGCACAGGTCTCCAGGGTAGATTTACTAGACAATGCTGACTAGTTCCCAGACTCTGAGCTCCAGAGCACAATAGGGTGGAGGAAAGCAACCTCGTCTACAGTGTTTGCGCCTTGTGCTGACACCCACACAAGGAAAGTTCCATCAGCATCTGGGGACCCTGTACTCGTTTGGCAAAATGAGCTTCAAGTTACTTCCTAGAACACGCCACTAATGCTACTGAGCTGATGGATGGCCATTGGCATGCTGTAGCAAGATACTTATTCTGCTACATTGTATTCACAGTGGAGCTCAGTGATTAAGCAGTAGACAAGGAGGTGGAGCTGGGAGAGAAAGGGGAGGGGAGAAAAAGAGTAAAGGGAGGGGAGAAGTAGGGGAAGGGAAGGAAGAAAAAGAGTCTAGCAGCCATGGAGAACCAAAGATGGGTCGAAAGCTGCCCTGGTAGCAACTTCTTTCAAAAGGTTAGAAATTGGATAACAACTCTAATTACAAAGGCATCTTATTGATTAAACATTTCTAAATATATAAATCCTTTAGATAAGCTTTAAGCTTTAAGAATCTCATTTCTACTGAGTACTGCAAGGATGGCAGACATTGTCTGGGGTTCAGCCGAGCTTTGTGGATGCAGCGTGGTGGATTGGTAGAACCATCCCCCACACTGGTGTCTCATAGGTGCCAGGGCCTGTGCATCTAGCTAGCCAGAGCCCTGGTTAGAGCCAAGGAGTAGCAGGAACATGGTGGCTGCCCGGGAACAAGTCAGACCAGGCTCTGTTTTCTAAATCTCACTCCTACAGCATGCCCCTCTAACACTGTCGTTCTCTGCTCTCTGAAATGTTCATACATCTTTAGTTCATTAAGTGTTTGTATTTATTTTTAAATTTTAGCCCTTTTCTCTCTCCTCCTTCTGGTTGATTTTTATTGAACATGTCTGCTTTCTCTAACTTTTCTCATAGCTTTTATTGCTTTCTGTTTTCTTCTCTAATACATTAAATTCCCCTTTAACACATGCTCTTTCATCATCTTGGAAGCAAGGTTGCAGGAGCTTTCCCTTTGTTTTTTTAAGACTTGGGACTCTCACGGTCAAGGACATTTTCTGCCAGTTCACTAGTCATATTTTGAATCTCTGTAGAATTTTTTTAAACGTGTTATTTTTTCCTTAAGTGTTGTGTGGGATATTTTAATTAACATATATTTCCCTAAAGAGAATAAAAACCATGCATAGTTGCCAACACAACCAAGAGTTGTTGGAAAAATAATAAACTTATAAAAGTGGGTATGTAAGGGAAACCTTTGAAATTTTGAATTTTTTCTTTACACTTGTAGATTTTTTTCTCTGTGTAGTCACCAAGTAAAAATAAATTTTAAAAAGTTGCTTTCTAAAGTTCGAAATGAGTATATTTCTCCCTCTCAAAAAAAGAAAGATGACATTCACATTCATGTAGCTTGCAATGACAAGGGATAAACCAAGGAATAGATTAAAACAAATACTGGAGAGGATCCTAGAGCTAGAGCCCCTTAGGCCCACTGGAGTAGCACTGTGAGTGTGTGCTTCCCAGCTGTCATCCTGCAGACTGTAAGATGATACATGAAACATGCTAAGCATGTGGGACCAGTAGGAACATTAATTTCTGGAACATGGTATTGTTTGGGCAGCACTGTGCTCAGACCTTTGCTCTGCTAATGCCCAGGTGACAGCATACCACCTGCAGCAGCCCCCCCCCTGCCAGTTCCATCACATCCAAATACACATTCTTTTGACAGTCAGTCAGTGGATAGCTGTAGATTGTGATATAAGATTCAAGGATGAAAATTCCCTTTTTCACTTTACCAAAATGTCGGTGTTCAGAGTCAGAGTTAATTTTCTGCCTGTCTGATGGAGGATTAGCTTTGCAACCAGGATTTCAAGACTCTCCATATTCTGAGAGTAGAATTTACAGAACATTTGGGGGAAACGCGAGGCTCCTGTTCTAGGGAAGAAGCAGATGACAGGATTCCTGAGGAATTGTGGTGATGATTTACAAGTGGGAATTTAAAAGTCTCAGCTTCAGAAGCACCGCTCTACAGTTCTTGTTACATTGAAATTTGAGCCCCACTGCTCCTAAATTCTATCACAGCCAATTCATGTATAAATAAAGCTGATTTCTTTCTTCCAAAAGGCTAGTTTCAGGTTGTTGGAAAATACGCTTGGAAATAAAATGTATTACATTGTCACATACAGAACAATATAAAAATAAGTCACCGTACTTGATGTGTATTTATGTGCGTGTGTTAAGTAAAAAATGTGTTTATAAGAGGAGAAAAAAGTGGTCAAGAAGATGAAACTCGCTTCTTCACTTAGGAACACTGTGGATGCTAAAACAGCACTCAATACCCAGCACCAGTACAAAATGCTTCACTGTCCTGAGAAAGAAAATGAATATGTTCCTCACCTAGAACAATGCTGTTTTCTGAAAACACTCCTGGGTTGTCTGTGCTGGGGAGCAATGATGCCAGATGTAGAGCAGACAGCTGATTTGCATATAAAAGAGCAAGTTTCCTTCAGATCACTCTTGTCAGTACCAGAAGACTTCCTTTCTTGAACTCAACCCCTGCTCCCTCAGCTTCTCTGGTATCAATCCTTAGAAAATACTATTTTGTCCTGTTTTCATGAATATTACCTAGGTAGCTAAGATTCCATCTTCCAGCAATTGAATTAGAAACAAGTCTGTGCTCCAGTCTCTTTGGATTTTGCTATGTCACATGGCATGCCACAAATCGTAAACTGGCCTAGCATCGCCTGGCAAGCACATGGGCACGCCTCTGCCTGTGCTTGTTCCCAGCCTGCAATCCACTTTGGAGAGACAGCAAGTGCTTGCTGCTTTCTGCTGTTCTTTTCTGCAGGAACATATGTGCTGTTTCAGGAGGCAGAAAGATGGTATTCCAAGGAGGCAGCAGACTCTGTTGAATACTAAAAGGAATATCGACATGCCGACATGCCGTGAAGGGCATCGGCTGTGTTAGAGCTAAGCAAGGATCCCTTCAATCCTTAGAACACACATGAGTAAATGGATGTGGCAGTGGCTATCCCTGGCACTCTTTGCAAGTCAGCTTAACCATACTGGTGAGCTTCATGCCAGGGAGACCTTGTCTCTAAAAATAAAATATAACCTGAGGAATAATACTCATGGATGACCTCTGGGACACACATATATATATACACACACATAGAGAAACATACACATATATACACACACAAATAGAGAGACACACATACACATATGCACACATGTATACACAAACACACAGACACATATACAGACACACAGAGACATACACATACAACACACAGAGACACACACAGGCATGCATGCACACATACACACACAGACATACATAAACACACATACACACATATATACACAAACACAGAGACACACGTAGATAAACACATAAAGAGACACACAGACACACAAACACACACACAGAGCCAGAGAGAGCTAGAGGAGGGGGAGGAAAGGAGAGAGAGAGGAAGAGAGAGAGAAAGAGAGGGAGAGGGAGGGAGGGAGAAGGAGGGAGGGAAAAGGAAGAGAGGAGAGAGAAGAGAGAAGAGAGAAAGAGAGAGAGAGAGAGAGAGAGAGAGAGAGAGAGAGAGAGAGAGAGACTTTACTGAGACTTACTTTCCCTTCTCCAAGGTTAACTTTATTTTTTTTTTCACAAAGTTGCCATTGACACAGGAACAGACAGGATTACTACCAGGCATAAGGCAGTTAGTGTATTCATTCAACAAGGCCAGTGGTTACTGATACCAATCTTTCTCCAAAAGATAAAGCCAGTGTAGCTTGTAGATTCAGGAGGTGCCAGCAAAGGTCTCAAAACACAAGATGGCTAGCACAGTGTGGGCAAGGTTGCTGAATTCTAGTAGAAGCCACATGCTGGTTGGTGTTTAGGAGTGTGGGAAGCAAGGGCCTGGGATGCTGCCTTGAGAGCATGGCAGCTTCCAGAGAGACTCTGAGGTCAACTTGTCTGGGCAGGAAGAAACAAAGGAGCAGCCACTTCCTGGGTGATTTCCCATCCGGCACACTGAGTCATGTGTACGCTTCAAGCAAGTCCTAAGACCGTTTCTGGATGAGTTTTTTCAATCTAAGTTGCTATAGAAGGGTTTCAAGGAGAAATTGTGCCTAGCACTTGCTTTTTAGAGAGTGCCGCTTAAATTAATTTTCTTTTTCAATTTTCCCTGTGAATATATTTGGTTCAATACTTATGTGTAAAATAAATAGTTTTAATATCTTGGAATGGTGACATATATCTATAATCCAAGTGGGCAGAAGTAGAGGCAAAAAGACCATGAGTTTGAG
This sequence comes from Grammomys surdaster, assembly GCF_004785775.1. NCBI lineage: Eukaryota > Metazoa > Chordata > Mammalia > Rodentia > Muridae > Grammomys > Grammomys surdaster. The sequence continues at coordinate 3,934,162 of NW_021620769.1, read as the reverse complement.
GTCATCTCCAACTCTATAGTTAGTTTTATATAAAATAAAATCAGAGACACGCAAAATGCAGATTAGAAAATAAGGGTAAAAAATAAATGAGAGATGTCTCTAAAGGGATAATAAATTTATCTTTTTAAATGTTCTCATCTCTTTTTTGTATTGGATATTTTATTTACATTTCAGATGTTATCCCATTTCCCCATTTTCCCCCCATCCAGAAACCTCTACCCCATCTCCCCTCCTCCTGCTTCTGTGAAGATGTGTCCCCACCCACCCACCCACTCCCACCTCCCCACCCTCGAATTCCCCCACACTGGGGCATCCAGCCTTCGGGGGACCAAGGACCTCCTCTCCCACCTATGCTCAACAAGGCCATCCTCCCCTACGTATACAGCTGGAGCCATGGGTCCCTCTCTACGTGCTCCCAGGCTGGTGGCTTGTGTTCTCACCTCTACCTTGCTTTGTTGATCCAGTTTTGAAGCTCTTGAAGAAGGTGATGCTGATTTGGCTTGAGTCTTCAAGCACTTGTAAGATTTATTTCTAACAAGGAAATATCTCAATACAAGCTTTGAATAAGAAGACTTTGAGAATACCCAGTCCTCTGAGGTAAGATGTTGACTCACGGAACTGAAAGGGTATATCCAGGCTAGTTAAGTATACTGGTATAGCAATAGGCAGAACGTAGAGGTGAGAAAGCAAATGGCCAAGCTGAAGGCAGGAAGTATGTGATGGTTTGAAGCAAACCCTCTTACTTCAATGGTCTATGGAAAAAAAAATCAGTCAATTTAAAAGACACCGAAGACACCAAAGAGTTTATTTTTCCAAAATATTTTGGATCTTCTGAGAGTGTAGTTCAAACCCACAGCTCAGCAGAAGCTCTCTGAGTGTAGACTCCTTGGGACCTCAGAATACAGAACACTAAGGAAGTAGTCCAAACCATCACATTAAAATTGAAAGAGCTTCTTGACTCCTCTAGAATTAGAAGGTGCCTAAGCGAGTTAAGAATGAGTTGAAGCGGGCCTGCTGGCAGATGCCTGCAGTCTGTAATCCCAGTACTCGGGAAGCTACAGCAAGAAGATTGGGAGTTTGGGACTAGCCTGGGCTACGTACCAAGAGCCTGTCTGAAATAAACAAAAAAGCAATCGAAAGGCATCTTCTATTCGGGTCTGGGGAAACTTTTGTACATCCTGTCCATATGCCAAACAGTCAAAAAAAGTTCCAGATCAGAGATTCTGGCACTAACTATATGCCCTTAATTTTTAAAAACATACCCTCTTTTCTTCATCTGGAAATATGAACAATTCTATTCCCACCAGATTCATATGATGATCCAATTAAATAGAAGTATTGGAAGATGATTTATGAATTTCCCAATGCTATATTAACGATCCATTTCTTATGTTCATACACTTAGGTCAAACGCTGCAGGGAAATAGGAGCTATCATGCATAATTTACAGATAAGGAATAAAATGTCAGAGGAGTGAAGGATTCACACAAAATAATAACTAGCATACCACAAAGTGGCCCTTATACACAGAGCACCATGCTTACTACTTTAGGAAACTCTTGTTCAATCTGAAAAATAGCACAGTGGAAGAGATGCTCTCATGGCCATGCAGGTAGCCAGGGGTAGAGTCAGGACTCCAAGGTCTGCAGCTGGTGGCCCAGCCAACTCCAATGCAGCTTAGCTCTGCCTCGCCCTGTGACATGCTGCAGGCTCAAACGTAGTCTCAAATCTTTGGACCAATCCGTTTCTGTTATCTTAGCTGCCAGTGATTCCTCTGGTTGCCATCAGTATATGTCTATTCCTAAGCACATAGCAGCATGAACTGCTTGCGTCCTACTGTCATCATAACACAGGGATTTCAAAGTTATTTTCTGAGGAAGCTTGAACATCAAATTGGGCACACATTTGATTTAAATCTTCACTGTCAGATATAGCTTAGTTATAGAACCGATTTGTTAATATCAGTCCATAACTTATTCTTTATGTCAGGTCTCTCTAGAAGAACCCTAAAGCCCATAAAGCTCTATTCTTCTGAAGGGAATTTGGAAGCCATGAACTAAGAACAATTAACTAATTATGTACATTATAATCTCAACTTAATTTTTCAAGCTATATGCTTGCAATCAATTATAAAACACTTTCAGAGATATCTGTACAGACATCAATGTACTGTATAGAGAAAGGCATAAGGATTGGGATTCATTTATGCATCTGGAACAAAGAACTTTACTAACTGTTGCAAAAGTCCCCTGTGTGGTTTAGGTAAGAGTTTCATAAAGTTGCAAGCAAGCATTCTAAACAGGAAAATAAAATTTAAAGTGCAGGAAGAAAGTGTCAAAACAAGCCTCCAGGATGGACTGACTTCTGCCTGTGACCTAAGGAGCCAAAAATGTTCAATGTGTACAGAATGTTCAATCACTTGAGTAGAAAAAACATCAGGTATCTGAAGTGGAATGGATCAGAGTAGTGTGTGGTAAGGTAAGATCAGCATCCTTCCCTAAGATCCAGGCAGAATTCAGCAACTAACTTTGTAGTCTGAGAGGCTGGGTATCATTGGAGGGCCATAGTTCCGGAACAGAAAAGTCACACTAGATTTGTCTCACTATTGTGTCAGGAAAGAAGTCCTCAGAGAAAAAGAGCCACACTGACAGCAGAGGATGTCCTTGAATGGTCCAGATGAGAACACCCCATGGCTTGGCACTGAAGGCTGAGGAACAATATTGCTGCTTGAACTCACTATATATGATCAACACAGCATATGCAGAACTAGACTGTAAGTCTGAGGTAAATCAACAAGAGAGAAGTCGTCTTGATGCAGCTAGAGTTTGGGCATTTCATTGAGTATACTTCACCGACATGTGCATTCTGAGAGTATAAAGTATTCTGGGGACAAAAATGCTGATCAGTAAGTCCAATTTTAGGAATTTTGGGAAGGCTTTTAAATAGTATTTAAAGCTCTAGGTCAGTCCATTGTTTCGGACATTTTTATTTTAAAACAAAACAAAATGGACACTCTGAATTTGAATAAATTTCAACTTGGGAATACCTTGTTTGTTGAAAGTGATTTCTGTCACTGGATCACAGCATTTTGTGTCATTTACCAATGTCACAAAGGGACTGGGACAGAAAAGGGAGAAGAGTCAAGAAGCTTCACGTGTCTTCCGTGTCTTCCTTGCAGATATAACTGCAGGTCAGTTGCTGGACCCTCAGGAAGGTCCGATTCCTTCCCTAGTAACATCACAGTGTTGTGTGTTTTCAAATGTGTAATGTAAAAGCTCCATGAAGAAGCATTTGAGAAAAGACATTTTTCTACAGAAGGACTTTTTTCTTAATCCTCCATTCCACTGTGCTTGGTCTCTTTTCTCCATACCATGAGTCTCAGTTAATCAGAGATACACTGATTTGCTCAACAAGAAAGTTGGCTGACAAAATTCAACCACACAGACAGCATTAAGGGATCCTATACCCCACAGTCTCAGTGGCTTTAAATTTAACACCATGTCAAAGCACCCACTGAGCAAAGTCTTAAGGTAGACCTAATTCCTTGATCACCCATAAGTAGCAATAAATACTTGAAAATTATCTCATTCCAGAAATTAAACAATGCAAAGGAGAAAGTAACTAGGTAAATCACACAGAAGGGGAGATAAACTGGACAAGGACTGTGGGTCGTGACTAAAAGACTCAAATAATAACATATAGCTTAAAGTGATGGTGTAATTTGGGAAAAGGCATGGCTTTCATTAAAAGCTCTTGCAATATATTACACAGAGAGAAATGTGGCAGGGAAAATCTACACATATCACAGAGACTCAGCTGCATTAAAAAGTCACAGGTCTAGCAACAAGAAGCAAGAGGAAAAGTTTGCTCTGACATACTTCTGACTTGGTGACTAATGTCATGTTTCTCAAAAGCTGCAGACAGTATCTTGCTGGTTTTTAGGCCAGCATTAAAGAGAAAGCAAAGGTGTACATGCAGAATGCACTAAAGCTTTGGTTTTGGAGGAGCCACCACCACACACCAGACCCGTTAAGATATTCTAATTGGTTTATTTTTTTCTTCTTCAATTAAATTTCTAATTATTGTAGCAATGCAAAACAATTATGCAGTCTTAGATAACCTTTTATTTATCTTCTCTTTGCCATTCCTGGACTTTTAATAATCAATCAAAGAGGACATGGCCTTTGTAGCTAAAATCTAGAAGCCTACATACTGTCGCTCAACACCAATTATACAAAGAACTAGACTTATCAGAGAAATGGGAATATGAAAAAGAACCTTTGGTGTCTATTATGGCACCAAGGAAAAGATATAAAGTATTCAGCTTTTAGAAGGCATTCTGTAAGTTGTAAAGATCATTAGGCACAAAGATTGAACGATCTAGATTGTATGTTTAAGGAAGCAGTGACTATGATGCATAGGTAATATTCTTAACAATAAAAACACAATCTTACAGTATGTCACATGCTGGGATAAGTGGATTACATGTAGCAACTCATTTAATCTGCACAGCAACCATTTGTGAGGGAATACAAATACCCTTTTTTATTTTATACATGGCATTCAGAGATACTGCACATATTCTATGACCACATAGCTAGATAGTTAATAGTTAAGATAGTATTCCAAAGCTGTCAAGTTAGTGACACATCCCAAACGCTTAGAAGGTGAGTTACTAAGTTCCAAATTCAGGTTCAATATAGCTTAATGTACAAATGCATCATATTACTATTGCTTGCTTAGGAAAATATCTCCTCCATTGTATGACCGGTTACCCACTGTTAACAAAGTTTACATAGTTCAAAGCTTCCCAGTAAAGTTTGCACATACACATCTCTAAACCAATACTTACTTATCCAGACATAATACAGGGGCTCTCCTCTCTGTCCATCTCAGAGTGGCCTCTTGACTTTCATCTATCACAGTCCTAGTGTCAGAAGGACTCACTTGGTCATAATAACTTGATGCAGTTTAGTAGCTGTTTAACAATATTTAAAGACTGATCACTTAGAATTTCAAAACAAACATTTAGTGTACATGTAATAAGACTAAAAGTTGTAAGAGGATTTCTGGCTCTTTCCTATTTTAGAATGTGATTGTAAGAAAAGAGTGTAAATTGGTACCAACTGTCATTCAGTGGAAAGGGAGCTCTGGGATTTTATGTTCTCTGAAGCTTACATCATGTGTTACGTCATGTGTTCCTTCTCAACCAAATGAGATACGGCTCATCCTGCAAGATCTGGATCCAAAGTCATTTCCTCCAAGATACTGCTTCTGATACCAGACTTATTTCATCACTACTTCCTCAGGATAACTGCAGTAGTCACAGTGTACCTTTCATATCCTATAGCATGACTAGCATAATACAGCTCTGCCTGTCTCATCTGCTGGAGGGTCCTAGTGAACAGGAATGAGGAGGAGAGGGTGTGGTCTGATGGTTAAATGTAGAGCTTCAGAATCAGGAAAATTCATCTCGGACCCTTTGCTACTTCAGGGTCAGCCATAAGGTATTTAGAAAGCTCATCTTTGTGAGCTAACAGTTATCTGTTGAGTTCACATCATGTAAGAGCCCATTCTCTGGCCCCAAGACCCTGAGGTCAAACACAGAGTTTATTATAGAACCTACTCATAGCAAATTTCTCTTACACATAAAACAAGCATGATGAGAGTCAACCCCATTCATATTTTGTGAAAGTTAAAATAATGAATCTTTTTACTTGATCTTGATTCAACTTGGGTAAGTGTAATCTATCCAGAAAATTGTCCATTTCATCTAGATTTTCCACTTTGGTAGAGTACAGGTTTTTGAAGTAGTCCTAATGACTCTTTGGATTTCTTCAGTGCCTGCTGTTATATGCCTCATTCCATTTATGATCTTGTTAAATTGGATATTGTCTGTCTACTTTTTAGCCAGTTCAGCTATGGGTTTATCAATCCTGTTAATTTTCTCAAAGAATCAGCTTTTGGGTTTGTTGATTCTTTTTATTCTTCCCTTTTTTCCATAATTTATTGATTTTATCCCCAAATTTGCTTATTACTTGCTGTCTACTATGCTTGGATGTGTTCGCTTCTTTTTGTTCTAGGGCTTTCAGGTGTGCTGCTAAGTTGTTAGTATGAGATCTCTTCAATTTCTTTATGAAGGCACTTAGTACTTGCTCAACAATGTTCATAGCTTCTTTATTTGTAATAGCCAGTAACTGAAAACAACCCAGATGCCATTCAACCAAAGAATGAATAAAGAAAATATGGTTCATTTACACAATGGAATACTACTCAGCAATTAAAAATGAGGACATCATGAAATTTGCCAGCTAATGGATGGAACTAGAAAATATCATCCTGAGTGAGGTAACCCAGATCCAAAAGGAATGTATGGTATCTTATTCACTTATACATGGATATTAGCTAAATAACAAGGAAGAACCAGGGGAAGATGAATGAAACTCACTTGGGGAAATAAATAATCATGGGGAGGTGGATGGAGGCAACTGAGTGGGAAAGGGCCTGGGAACGGGAACATTCTAGGGCTGTGAGGGCATGTGTGGACATTCCAGAGACCTGGGATGGGAAGAGTGCTCCACGGAGTCAATGAGAGTGATTCAAGCTGAGACATCTAGCAGTGGGGAATATGGGTCCTGCAAAACTCTGATGGAAGCATAAGGGCACCAACCCACCCACAAAACCTTCAACCCAAAATTTGTCCAGCCTACAAGAAGTACAGGGACAAAGATGGAAGAGAAACAAAGGGAATGGCCAATCAATTACTGATGCAACTCAAGACTCATCCCATGGGCAAGAACCAATCCCTGACAGTATTAATGATCCTCTGTCATGCTTGAAGACAAGAGCTTCATATAACTGTCCTCTGAGAGGTTCCACTCACCAAGTGATCAAAACAGATGTAGAGATCCACAGCCTAACATTAGATGGAGCTTGGGGAGTCTTGTGGAAGAGTTGGGAGAAGGATGGAGGGACCCAGAGAGGATACTGATGCCACAAAAAGACAACAGACTCAACTAAACTGGACCCTTGTGGGTTCCCAGAGACTGAAGCACCAACCAAAGAGCATACATGATCTGGACTTAGGTTCTACGCACATATGTAGTAGATGTGCAGTTTGGTCTTCATCTGCATCCCCCAACAACTGAAGCAGGGGCTGTCCCTGACTCTGTTGCCTGTCTGTAGATCCAGTTCCCCTAACTGGGCTGCTTCGTCTGACCTCAGTGGGAGAGGATGTGCCTGGTCCTGAGTGACTTGAGGTGCTGGAGGATGGGCTGCTCCCAGTCAGAGGAAAAGGAGAGAAGGGATGGGTAGAGAAGCTATGTGAGGTGGAGATGAGAGGTGAAGGGGGCTGTAATCAAGATACAAAGTGAATAAATAAATTAATTCATGGGAAAAAGGCTCCACATTGAGAAAGAAGGAAAAAGAAAGAAAGAAAGAAAGAAAGAAAGAAAGAAAGAAAGAAAG
>NW_021620769.1:3926012-3926295 GCF_004785775.1 Grammomys surdaster | reverse complement strand
AAAGAAAGAAAGAAAGAAAGAAAGAAAGAAAGAAAGAAAGAAAGAGGGGGAGGGAGGGAGGGGGAGGGAGAGAGAGAGGGAGGGAGGGAGGGAGGAAGGGAAGGAGGGAGGGAGGGAGGGAGGAAGGGAGGGAGGGAGGGACAGACAGACAGAGGGAGGGAGAGAGGAAGACATGGATGGATGGAGGGAGGGAGGGACAGACAGAGGGAGAGAGGGAGGGAGGGAGGGAGGGAGGAAGAGATGGATGGAGGGAGGGAGGGAGGGACAGATAGAGGGAGGGAGG
>NW_021620769.1:3879446-3925912 GCF_004785775.1 Grammomys surdaster | reverse complement strand
GGAGGGAGGGAGGGAGGGAGGGAGGAAGGATGAATCTGAGTCAAAAAGAAAGCCCAGTAGGGTAAAGGTCCTTGTCTTCTGACTTCCACAAGTACACTTTGACATGTATCTGGTGCCTTTACACACACACACACACACACACACACACACACACACACACACACACTTGTCTATGCATACACACAAATTTAAAAAATAAAAGAACTAATTCTTAATTATGAACCAAAAATAAACATCCAAAAAGAATCTTTTGCTTGTATTAGTATCTCTCAGATTTGGGTAATGTATTCTTGTCTGTATACAGCCAAGCTGAGCTAAAGCAGCTGATCCTGGTGTCTCTCAGGGCTTTGCACATAGATCTATTATTTTTGGAGAAATCGATCATTTTACACGTGGTGGAGCATGCTGTAACCATTGGCATATTTATGACAGCTAATTTATGATGGAGCAGAAAGCAAATACTGCAATGAAAATCTTGCCTCTTCTGCAGTCTTTGCTTCTTTCATCCCTCTGAAGATCGTCTTGTAGCCACTAAAGTGAAGACATGCTTCTGTCACTGTATTAAATCTTAAAAACATATTTCTTTGCTCAGAAATCCTTTCATCTGTTCTGGCATACATTGAAGAGATCAAAACACTATTATGAGATCAAAATTCATTAAATGTTTGAACTTTTCCACTGTGCTTTACAAACACTTGAGCTTTATAACCATTTACCGAAAGCAAGCCGGGGATAGTCAAAGTAAGACTATGGCAGAAATATAAGTTAGGCTTTCTAAGATGCTCTTCATGGAAATTATAAACAATTCCTGATTTCTGGGCACTTACAGGGAATGAATGAGCTTGGTATGAGGATTAGTGAAGTCCTTGTATGTGTCTATGTTTTTTAATAGATGAGCCTGCTTTTCTTGAGCAGCCTGTCATGCTAGGCACAGTTTTATATATTCTCATACTCTGAGCACTGACAACAGATCTTAATTGTCTTCTCTTCTTTTTTTTTTTTTTTGGTTTTTGGTTTTTTCGAGACAGGGTTTCTCTGGCTAGCCTCGAACTCTCGAACTCAGAAATCCGCCTGCCTCTGCCTCCTAAGTGCTGGGATTAAAGGCATGCGCCATCACCGCCCAGCTTTGTCTTCTCTTCTTAATTGAATACTTAGAAATATAATTGTTCTTTCTATAAAAATCCCAAATCTGTGAACATGATCTGATATATGACAATATATAGGAAATATTTTACACCTGTATTTTCTTGGACAAAGCTTCAATAGTCAAAGAGATCATAATCTCTCCTGATCTAAGTTGCTGTGACATTTGAAGTAAGTAATGTACTGAAGGACATCTTGTCATCGAACCAGAAGAGAATGTTATAATAGAACTGAATTTAAGCATCATTTGCATAACACGTATACACAATGGGCTTGTGTATACATAGACTTCTTACATACTATTTCACTTCCTAGGGTAAGCATAGCTTCTAAAGTAGGGCCTTTATGTGTATATGAGGGCCTGTATGTGTGTGCATTCTCATGGTAATGTGTGTGTGCTCAGCTCAGCTGGACAACTTGCCTGAGTTTATTTTTTCCTTCTACCATGTAGGTCATGGGGATGAAACTCAGGTCATCATGTTTGGTGGCAGGAATGTTTACCTGTACATCTATATTAGAAGTCTTGATAGAGTTGATTCTTAAAAATCAAAATGGCTTGACAAAGGCAGAAGTTCTAGTAATCAACAAGCTTCAAATCCCATTTCTCTCCACCCCTTATATATTGGATTCTCCACAGTAGGCAGTTGTGGCACCTCTCTCTGTTTTCCAGAAGGTTAGGGATTAAATAAGAATGAAAGAGGCCCAGGAGTAGGACCTTCCTGGCTCAACATCTATGCAACCTACAGAGTTTTCTGCTCTACTTTGCCATTCCAGTGCCCAAGCTAACGGTCCTTCACTATCTCCTAACCCCTGTGTAGTACATTCTGTCTCAGAACTCCATTAGCATGCCACTTGTTTTCCTGTCTGTTCAAGCTAGTGACAGTCATTTAGTCCTCATTTCTCATCATAAGAACCACAGGACTGCTGTTCCAACATCTATTTCTTCATTACCTGCTTCATAAAGTCACCAATGTCTTCAGTTCACGAAGACAATTTCCAAATATACATCTAGACTTTAGACTTGTACCTTTGTGTTCCTAGAGGCTTCTTTGAAATATATGTTTAAGAAAATTCCTCTTCCCTAAGTAAACTGCCTTCTTCCATATAGGCTCTTCCCAGTTGCCTGGGTTTTCTGTCTATATGGGACTTGACACTGGTTGTAAATACTCATTTTTGAGCTAGTTATGGCTAGCACACTGAATGGAGTGCTCTTGTGAGTTCACTCCAGTTTCCACCTCTCCATCCTATTATAACAAAAGCCTGCTGAGGTTTATGAATCATGTTTTGTGCCTTGTTTCTGTCCAGTTGGCTGCTACTGAAAATCCATCATTGAGATAAATTAGGTTCACATACATGACTTTATAGTGTCAAGCAAAGAACTCAAAGATCACGTGAAAACTAAACTTGCTGTTCTTCTATGCACTTCTAGACATTGATGCCTATTGATTTAAATTATAACATACATCATCTGCATATGAAATAACATATATTGTTTCTTAAAATTCTATTTATTTTTATGTATTTCATCATATTGACTGTGTATATATCTGTACTCGTGTTCATTTAGTGTCTGCAGATGCCAGAAGAGGGTAACATCCTCTGGACTTGGAGTTACAAATAGTTGTTAGCTGATATCCATGAGCTGCAAACTGAACCCCAGGTATTCTGCAAAAGCAGCTGGGACATTTAACTCAGGAAACATCTCACCAGCTCCACCTGTTTTTCTTAGGCCAGGGTCTCATTATGTAGCCTTGGATGGCCTAGAACTCACTATATAGACCAGTCTGTGATAAGGTTCTGCCTGTCTCTTCCTTATGTACTGAGATTGAAGATATGGGTCACCATTCTCAATAATAAAATCATGTTTTAAGAAGCAATTTATTGACTAGAGATAAGTAGCAAAAAATATTTAAGCATACTTGGAGAATAAAGTTAAACAGTATGTAGACTTTTCTATTAAACCTTTTCCACTATTTGTCTTCAGGTAGGACATATGCCCAAAATTTTAAAAATGCTCCTTTGTGTGTGTGAGTGTGTGTGTGTGTGTGTGTGTGTGTGTGTGTGCATATTAGCATTGCTGAACCAGAAACAATTTTTTAAAACTGTTTAATAAAATCAGCATTCCCTGAGATTTTTAATTTTTTTCTTTGTAAAAATAAAGGACTGCTGTACATGGGGGAAGACAAGGAAACAAATGTGTTTGCAGTCTTCCAGTTGTAAGGGTAAATTACTTCATTTAGCTCCAGTCACCCAGTAGATATGTGGTTAGTGGTGGACAGAGTGCTTTCTCAGAGCATTCCTAGCTAGCTCTATCAAGATGTCTTTAGCCAATTAGCTTGCTTGATTGTCTAAGATTCTTCAACCTCATTTACTGAATAAAGATGTAGCAGGGAAATTCCAGAAAAATAAAATGAAATTACACCAACACAGACATCACTGAGGAACGAGTTTTCACACAAAATAACTTATGCAAACCAGTAAATCACCTGTCTAGATAATAAGTGGGACTGCTTTCCCACTTCAGAAAGCAAAGCTCTTGAAATTTCCAAGTTAGTTCAACATTTTGGATAAGGGTAGTGAATCAAATATCAAAATATTAGAATATGGAAAAGGTCTCCTTTCTTGTTCTGTATTTTATATTGTTCTACATTCTCCTCTCTTGTTAAATATTCTATTTTGTTCTAGAATTTGTCCTTTTTTATTTTAATTAAGTAACTATGTATTTTCTTAAATAAAAACAAAGACTTTTGAGAATTGTTATTATCTTATTCACTATAAAATGAATAGTTAACGATATATTTAGAGCCAAAGAATCTTTGGAATTAAAAAAAAATACTCTAGGAGGAAATTAACAGATTAATACACTGCAGGCAAGGGTCTTTATGATATCCTTGATGGGACAGTAAAAAACAAGCTCTGTAAGAAGTGTGAGTGTTGGGAATTTTCACAAGCTGTGAAGCTGCTGGTTTGTAACATTCATCTTCTAAATCTCCAATTCCCTCTATACTGAGTATCTTTGATAAATGTGTGTTCTGTTATCAGGCATTTCCTGCTATTTGATAACATAAAATTAACCATCTTTAACAATATTACTCTGTTTTTGAATGAATATAAGGATAAAAGAAATGGACATTATTTAAACTGGACATAATTGTAAATGAATTTTAATGGCTGTGATTCTCTTCCATATTTCAAAACTCGAAGTATAAGAGACAACAGAGTTGCTACTGAACTTGACAGATATGCTATTAAACTGGGCTTTTGTACTAAATAACACAGTTGGCTTTGAAAAAAACACTAATTTTAGTTTAAATTAAAAGCAGATATCTGTTTGTGTAAGCTGTCCCTTGTAAACTAGTCTTCATGTCTCTCTCTCTCTCTAATTCCAAAGCTCTGTTTCCATCAGTTTCCCCTTTTCCTGTGTGTAATAAAAAGACTTTATTTGTAGTTTGAAATATGAATGTTTCTAACTACTCTTATCTTTCTAGAAAGCCCAGAATAAAAGTTTTGTTTTCTGTAAAATTAATTTCAAATGGAACGTAGATAGATGCTCAAGAAGTACTGGATTCTCCTCAGGGTGCTGAGGAAAGATCACCTCCTTTAGCTCTCACCTGCTTCCTGGAAACAACTTCTTTTTTATGCTCAAAATCATCTCAAAACTTAAGGAAGCAAAGTAAGTTTTATTACCTTTTTCATGAGTATTTCTTGAGTTTTCACAAGTTTGCCTATTTCTCAATACCTAGGAAATTCCAACCCAGAATGTTTAGTTTCCATATATCCTTTTAGCAAAATACAACAAAATAGGATGCTCAAATATTAAGTATATGCAATCATTATCTCATTAAGGTATACTCAATATAAAAAACATTGTCCACAGGTTACAAATTTGCTATATAATTAATAAAAGTGTGTATACCTAAAATAATTAAGACTTCAAATCACTAAAACTTAGGTAAGTATATCTATATTTTGAAACCTATCTCCTAAACTACAGAAAATATTTCTACTGGCATTTAAAATATATCTTATCTCAAGGTACCAATTTGAAAATGTGCATGTGCTAATTTAAAAAGCTTAGTTCAAAAGAAAATATACACTATTGTGGCACCAAATGGGTCTAGATAGCAACCCAGATTATTTATCAGTACTAGTTCAGGAAAACAATTACTACGTTGTGGAAAGATTTTTACTAGAACAATGTTTTATAAAGTAAAATATAATGATACAAATAATACAACCATAATTTGCAAATGTCTGTGCAAATTCTCATTCTACTGATTGCTATAAATAAGGTAGAATTCCTTACCGAGAATGAATTCCAACTGTGGCTCATTGGGAATCTTCTGTAAGCCTATAAATAGTAGGGATAAGTTTAGATTTTAAAATTGTTCATTATAAATACTGCAATCGCATATGTACTGTTTCACCAAACCAAATATGTACATACATTTTTGGGAGAATGAATAAAGTTAAATTATCTGGCTAATCATTATGAATTCTCTGGTGAAGGCACGCTATTCATTGTAAACTCGGTGGAAATTAAGAAGCCAAGTTCTAGTAGGCACGGGTATGGGGTTGATAATTTTGCTTATTGGCTATTTCAACAATATTTTGTTCAATACTTGTTGCAGGATATCTGATCATAGTGTGGTCCTCTGAGACTGTACACTAGAAAATCATGTCTCTAGTGGCATGGCTGAGCTATAGCACCCACTTTGAATCGCAGAGTGCTACAGGATATTTGATTACACTGTGAAATTGTGTGCTGGAAAACCCTGCTTCTACTTGTGGTGTGTCTCAGCCCTAGCACACACCTTTAATCCAGAGCTTTCTGTCTATTGCAGACAAGATGAAATAAAGTCAACCACAGGTCAAGAGGCAGGCCAAGCAACCAGTTGACAGGAAGTGAGCATAGGACAAAAACTGATAGAAAGTGAAAGGAAATTGGGATGAATAGAGAGACAAACCAGAAGTAGAAAGGAGGGACATTTGGTTACAACAGTTTCTAAGACAGTGTGGAGAAGGAAAAACTGGCTCTTTCCTTCTGGGAGGTCTGTTGAGGAGTTAGGACAGCTGGACACTTTCTCTGCCTCTCTGTGCTAGCAGGCTTTCAGCCCAGCATCTGGTTCCTGAGTCTTCATTTGGCAAAATAAAATGATTGGGATTTTGTTTTAAAAAATCCAAATACTTCTCCTTTTGTCAGTGATATTTCAAAAAGAAGACATCATATAAAATGAGTTAAGATGAGGCAGGAGTGCGGAAGCAGGTCTCAGAACAGGTTTCTACAAATGTGAGTAACTCTTAGGAAGCAGAATGATCAGGTTTCAGTAACACATTGTAGGAGGTAGATACTCAACAGAAACCCCAGCAAGCATAGGGGACGGTGTGAATGAATGACATGTCATTTGTTAAAATTCATAAGTAGCCAAAATAAAAGTAAAACATACAGGAGATTATGCCACTTGACAGTAAATGTAAAGCTCCTAGCTTTGATTATGTATTACTCAAAGACCATTTAAATTAACTGACATTTAGTCAATAAGCTATTCTTAAAACAATTTAAAATAAAATAGAATACCTATTTTATTTACAGAGTTAGCATTTTTTGTTTTGGTTTTGCTTTTGAACAGCAATCATTTATTTTTTCTCTCCTGCTGACATTTAAAAATGCTTCTGTTAACAATGTAAGACTATGCAATAGAGGCTAGAATCATTTGTTTTGGTTGGTTTTTTGTTTTTGTTTTTGATACTAATAATTAACTCTGCGCTAATCTTTGACACCAAATTCAATGCACCCAACCAATACCATTAGCTATAAATTTAATGAGGTTAGGCACATATTTGCTAGTATTAAAAGATGGATAAAAGGAACACTCTGAAAGAAAGGACACAGTTGATTCTAAAGAACAAATGGAAACCCTATAATTTAAGCAGGAGAAAAAGCATAGCACTCTCTTACACTTCTTAATTACATGAGTAGGACAAAAACTGATTCCAATGTTCAGATGTAAATCGTGGCCAAATCTCTAAGCTTTCTCTGTTATGTGAATTAGTGGCCTCTTCTAAAGCCGCAAGGCAAAGCTTCTTGTGAACATTTTTCACTAATGCTTTCAGCTTAAATACCTTTTGGTCTTAAAAATGTCTAGCTTCCAAAATATTAATTATCTATAAGAATAAATAAGTACCAAATGGGAGCTCTTCTTCAATATGATTAGCATCTGGATAGGGCCCATAAAATGTATTTATCAGCATTTAATACACATTGGAAATTTTATCATTTGATGCTGGTTCATGACCTATCCTCTGTCTCACCCAAGATAAAAGATGAGAGGACTGTTGGGCATGCACAACCCAAAGCACAGAGAGGAGATGGGAAAGAACTGAGGTAATCTCATGGCATTTGGTGGAACTCAGGTTTCTGTGAACACACAAGGATATTTGTTTAGTTAACACAGTGGCAAGTGGCTCTTTAGAGACCTACATGGGAAGCACATACACACTCACACACGCACACACAAACACACTTACTGGTAAACTGAATGTCCTCAGAGTCATTTGCCTGAGCTGCAGGAAGAAAATGCTGGCCTTCTTCTGATGTTCCTTCCTCTTTGATTTCCATGATCCACCTCACCACTGACTTCTTCTCCACGGTGTCTTTTCCTAATGATACCCGATAACGAGTTCTGGCTTAACGTTGGTATATCTTCACATTAACGATCTAATAGTCCACTGTGAAATTCTGCACATAGAAAATATCAATATTCAACATTGCTGCTATTTTTTTTTAATCTCAATTCAAAGCTAAGAATCAATATAGAAAATAAAAAGAGTTTCAAATTACCTTCCCTCTGTGCCCAGCCCTGTGACACTTTCAGAACCAAGCTGGGAAGAACACTGGAAGCCCTAGGCTAAGTTACTGTTTTCAAGAAAATTATTGGAGTCATATGGGAAATTTCTAAATTTCCAGAAAGGGATATTCATCCCTTCAGTTTAATTTTCTGAGCTATAAGATAGATATAGGGTTGCTAACTTAATGTGCACCAGAGTAGGTGGCAGGAGCAGGCAGCTTCCTGTCAAGGAATGTGCCTGCATTGCCACCATCACTGTGACTCCTTCCACTGGAATCTCCCTTTACCTGCCTTATGTTCCTCTGTGCTCTTGTCAGAGAATTAGTCATGACCACATAACCATAATTTGGCATGTGTTTTTCTTTTAAGACAAGCCAACAAGTTGAACAGGGGCCTTCCCAATCTTATTATTTTCCACAGAATCTCCTACTGTTCCTGTCAGACAGTCATTTAATTGCTTAATGATCAGGGTATGGTGCGAAAAATAAACGAAAAATAATTCTCAAAAGATGAAGCTCAAGGGAAAATGAAAGCAACAGAGAACTGAAGGAAATCCACACAAGAAAAGGAAGCTCCTCCCCAATTTAGTACTCTGTTATAGAAAGCTTTAAATAGTTACAAATTCATGTTGATATACATGACCAAGAATGAATTGGAAAAAAAATCAATGTTTTAAATCAAGTTACCAGCTGAATTAAAATGTGCAAAAATCTTTACATGTCTACACAGTGATGCTTAATGAGATACCAGCCAACAACTTTGGTTTGGAATATTGAAGTGACCTCAAAACCCACAAATCAACACGCCACCTTTTTGTTGTCCTTAACAAAGTGGCTTCATTTAAGATTCAGTTTTACTTCTTAGAAATCAGCTTGTAACAATTACATGGAGAAAGCAGCCTGAATCTTTAGACAGTATTACAAAATAGTCACTTGGTTCTTAATGTTATTAACATTGAGAATATTATCTGAAGTAAAGGACCGTTTGCCATCAGTTAGATTGTAAATATCATTTTCAAAAATATTTTTAATTAAGAAAATTATTTCTACATTCATTTTGTGCTATTATAATTATATTTCTTTTCTGATAAATACACATACACTCATTGCATAGTCTCCCCAAAACTGATAATTCTGTGGCACCATTATGATAAGGACTTTATCAACATCCTTACAATATTTTAATTAAATTCACAACCCATAATTCTGATTAGCCATTTTTAAAAATACTGAAAGACACACACAAGATAATATGAACCCTTAATGTAATAGCCCCTCATCACAGTAAGTGTGAAGTAATTGATAGGATAAATGCTAGCACAGGTACATGTGGACTTGTGTGGTGGGAGAGACAGAAGAAGAATAAAGTTAGGTGCATCTGAGCTCTTGTTGCTATGGTCCCATTTGAACCATATCATCTATCTGCTGAAAACAAATGCATCAAGGGAAAACAGTATTCAAAGGAATAACAAGTGCTACTGCTGAGCCCAGGGTTCTATTTTTATTCTTCTTTTGTTGCACAAAAATAAATTGTTTAAGATTTGATACTTGTGATCGAAGTATACACCTCAGACCATACCAATAGCAAAGTTCCAGAAAACTCAATGACTTTCCAGGTGACAAGGAAAGTTACCCACTGCTGTGGCTGACTTTCTGTTCTGTGCCTTTTTGAAAGGGTTCTGCTTTTCTGATCATACACAAATGGTGGTTTCTGCATACCACACATTATTTAAAAAAAATCTGTCTTTAAGCATAGCAACTATTCAGCCCAGTTCATGTCCTTTAGAGTTACTCAGAAAAGCAATGAATAACATGAATAGTTGTACTACATAACCACTGGAAAGGACTGTTGGTTCTCTCCTGCCCCCACCACCAGAGGAGGATAAATGATGGATAGCTTTATCAAGTTACATTTAATTAAACAACATTTCTCATAGACTATGTAATAAACATTGTTAAGTATTTTACATACCTCACACTAAAATGAAAACTCTGAAAGGCTCATAAAAGTCATTAAAAGGCATTATGCTTAGTTAGGAAGAGATTGACCACACATAAGAAAAAGCAGAGACCTTCCACAGTGAAGGGTCAATATGAGATTTCTTTAACATTACAAGGCTGCTGTATTATACTGCTCATTCATTACCGAAAAGCAGACCAAATGGCATCCTGTGGTCAAGAAAGAGTGCTGATGGTGAATAGTGAGTACAAGGCATGACACTAAGTAAGTGTACTTAGCCATTGTTCCATGTTTTAGATAGCATCCTTTCTACCACACTGTCTTCTCTCAATGTAGCCTTGTGAAATCTGAGAAATGCTTTTAAAAATAAAGGTCTAAGAAGAAAAAAAAACCACTGAAATTTAATTAAAGTTATAAAAATATAAAAGAAATATAGATGAGTCAGGTCTTATGATGATTACATTCAGAGAGTATAATAAAGATACTTGTTTTGCAATTAAATGATACAATTTAGTTGTATCAAACTGTAGCATTTGTTTACAGAGACTGAGCCATGCTATTTATTCTAGTAGATGGAAGAGAAAGACAACTCTAGTGACACATGTATGAGGATGCTGTAATAAAACTCAGTACTTTGTATGTTAACTTAAAATATTGATAAAGAAAAAAAAGCAAGAAAGAGGAGGGGGATAGGATAAGGGGCTTCTGGGGGAGGGATGGGGAAAGGGGATGGCATCTGAAATGTAAATAAATAAAATATCCAATAAAAAAGAAAGAAAAAATACAGCCATAATTTCAAAGGAAGTTTTTTCACAGAATTACTGGTCTTGGTGATAGAATTTGGTGCCATATTAGAATAGCACTAGTGAAAATAGGAGTGACGTTAAATTTGTAAACAACTGAAGCTTCCAGAGAACAAACAAGGCAACAATTAATCAAAGAAGTAGGTTTCGATTTAAGCTTGTGATCCTGGGGGAACAACGAGAAAGTGTGGAAACACAATGTATAGATTCTCAAGTAAGAGACTCAGGCTAGAGAAAAATACACACACACACACACACACACACACACACACGTAGACACACACACACGTAGACACACACACACATTCGGAAACACTGGCTAATGGTTAAATCAATATAATGCATAAGTTTGCTAAAATTGCATAGAATGAGAAGAAAGATTTAGAGAATCATTCATAAGATGCAAAGATATTTAGGAGGATAACTAGTGATTCCTTGGGGAACAAAGCATAAAAAGTAATGAGGAAATCTGGAGACAGGAATACAGAGGCAAACAATGAAATACTGCCATTACTCCACTGAAATGCTCTCTGTCAAGTACTAAGGCCTTTGGGTAGAGACCGGGCTATCTTGATGGGCTGATATGAGAATAACTGACTGACGGCAGGATACAGGAAGCAGTAAGAGAAAGTATAACTCATACAGTCTGGTATAAGAAAGGGAGATGAGCAAACACTGACAGTGAGACAAGGGTCTCACAGGAAGCTGTAGGAACTTTAGTTTGCTCCACGACCTCATTTCCTGTTGAGAAAAAGATATATTCACATATCTGTAAGTTAAATATAGGGAAAATTTCCCAATCCACTTTGAAAAACTCAGACCATATAAGTAAAGATCAATAAATCCATATTATTTCTGACTGCATATTTTTTCAACTTGACAAACACCTCAACATATCTAGGAGGAAGGAGTCATATTTGAGAAAATGTCTCCATAAAACTGGCCTGTCAGCAAGTCTGTGAGACCATTTCTTTGTTAACAATTGATGTGGGAGAGCCAAGGACACCATAGATAGTGGACACCACTGGACAGATGACCCTGCGGTGACGAAGAAAGCAGGCTGGGCAAACCATTAAAGACAAAGACAATAAGCAGTATTCTTTCATGGTCTTTGTTTTAGTTCTTTCTTCAGATTCCTGCCCTGAGTCCCTACCTTGATGTATACCTTCATGGGTCTTATGATTGGCACATATACACTAAAGTAAACGCTTCCTCAAGTTGACTTTGGTCAGTGTGTGTTGTAAGAGTAATACAAACCTAAGACATCTGTCAATACTAAAATAAAAATGATCTGTGAACAATTAACACCATAGCAATGAGAAAACAGAACACACACCTAGAAAATAGACACAGAACTTTCAAGCTTCCATTTGCAAAAACTTAAGAGAAAGAGCCTTACCTATAGTCAAGAAAAATCCAGCAATGTATACAATCAAAACTTTCCCAAAAAGTTGAAAGGCCATCAATCAATCTGAATCTAGAAAACACAGTGGCCTCCATGGGATCGAGAATGAGAAGAATGCCAGGCCACACATTGGTAATGAAAACTCAGCCAGAATGTTTGATGAATTACTAATAGTCAGTTCAGACGTAACATCAGGCAGATAGAGCCTCAAATTAAGGGTCATCTAAACTCATTAAAAGGTTCTCTGTCTTACACATCACTCAGGTGCTCATAAAAACCACAGAGCTGAGTGGGTGTCTAGAGATGGCACCTCTCTGTGACACATGCCCATGGGAGGAAGAGCAGTCATCTCAGTAAAAGAATATAACACTACTCTAATCACATCTCAATAATGCAGAAGTGACAGGTCCTGGTCCGTGAGGCCACACCCCTTGACCCATTGCAATTATGGAGTGGAAACAAGAAAAGAGGGGGAAATCTCAGGATACACGGCCACTAAGGACTTTCAGATCCTTTATACTGTGCCCCAAGATTAAAGAGCTTACTATGGAAGGTGTGAGCTCTAAGAGGATAGTGAGGACATCCCTGCCTGACTTCTACCCCACCTCAATGGACCACAGGGTGCTAATAATAGCACACTACCTACACACCACTAGTAGAGACATAACAACATTCAACAGTGAACGTCTCTTCCAGGAAAAGACCAAAGTTGAGAGCAGAGAGAAAAGTTTCCATCCATTCAGCCCTACCTCTACTAAGTAATAGTAACACCAAAAGAACATGTAGTTAGTTTAGTTATGCATTGATTACCATATGAACTATACTGGAGCCCTGCTAAGTTACTTACTAGACTGATTCCACCTCTGTACAAATATTAAAGGCTTAGAAGTAAAACTGGGGTGTCCACCTCTAGCCATGAACTCTCTTTTGAACAGACTCAACTGTCTACACAGTACACAGATAAGAAATCAGAGAAAAATGAGCAAGAAAAAGGAAGAGAAGGGAAAGGAGGAGAAAGAAGAAAAAAGGAGGAGGAGGAGGAAGAGGAGGAGGGGGAGGAGGAGGAAGATGGGAAGAGCAAGGGGAAGAGTGGAAGAAGCAGAGGGATGAGACTAAAACAAGAAAAGTCTTTTAAAAGAAAATGTATGAATGTCATCAAAAAAGCCAGATTCAGACAGTGCACAGATGCTAAAGTTATCAAAAACCAAATTGGAAAGAGATTGTTCAAGGCTATAGCAGAAAATTCTACATAACCGCATGAGGAACGTTAGCAAAGACAGAAACAGCAAAACAAATAAAATAAACATTAAGAATGTAAAATACACTGGGTAACAGAATGAAGACTGTTTCTGACAGACTAATGTGTAACTGTCATAACCTATGAACTACGAAATCAGAATGTAGGTCAGTAGAATGCACCCAGAGACAATGGAACCAAAGAAAAGACTGGCGACATGTGGGTGACAAAACAAGCTACGTGCTTACTGACTATCGGAGGAGACAACAGAGCAAATATTTGAGGCAATACTGACTGGGATTGCTCCAAAAGTGTTTAAAGCCATTAAAACACATACCAAGGAGCTCAGCAAACATCAATCAAGATAATAGCCCCCTACACACCAGGAAGCCACTGGCATCTGTGTGTGTATCCATATCTGTCTGTTACTCTATCTCTCTGTCTCTCTGTCTCTGTCTCTGTCTCTCTCTGTCACACACACACACACACACACACACACACACACTCACACACACACCATCATAAGTCTTATTCATAGCATTGAAAACCAATCACAGGGAAAATCCTGAAGCAGTCCAAGCAAAAGATAACAAGTTGAGAAACACATCAGCTTCACGCTAGAAACTATACATTGCAGAAAAGAACAAATGGGGCCTTCAGTGTCCTAAAATTAAAAACACCCATCAACCAGCATTCTACACAAGGTGGAAACAACTGCTAAGTACTGAAGTGTGCTAACAGCTCTTTTCCAGAAATAATGAATGACAAACTCATTATCAGTACTTCAAAAAACCTTAAGAGAAGTTCTTCAAGCATAGCAGACACACGCAGGTCTATGAAATAAATGAGCAGCTCCAGGATGGTACCAAAAAAAAAAAAAAAAGAAGTTAACTTCATTTTCTCTTGCTTGTAATAAGGACAAAAGAAAATTGCCTAAGGCAGAGGTGAGTGTTGTCTGTTCATACAGTAAATGTACAAGGTCCTAGGCTTGTCCTGCAGCACTAAAATAAAACAAAACAAAAAGTAAAAGCAAATAATTTGTGGGCCTTATGGTTCTAGTTGTTGTTTTTGTTGTTGTTACAAATGCTTAATTCAGATGAAGCAATATAAATCAGCCTTTGATAATATATAAAATATAGACACACTATACAGACGAAACTCACTATATTCTGGATTTGACCCATAAGCCAGAGACAGCAACTGCTAGTTTAAAGCAAAAATAAAATAAAAGTATTTTTTGTTTAAAGCATCATTCATATATATATATATATTACTAAAAACAACAAGAAGAAACACCGAGGGATATATTGTATTGCTTATATATTAAGGGCATGAAATATGGTTATTCTACTAACACATTAGAAGGTAGACACTGAAAAATTACACTGAATGTGCCAATCCCGGGGTAATCATTAATAGCATTTAAATGTGTGCGATATGCTAATAGTGGTTATAGAATAAAAATATAAAATACCTATCCAATTTTTAAAAAACCAGAAAACTAGAATATATGACTACAATGATTATAATCCAAACATCAATTTAATTATATTACCTTCAATTTATTTCACACAAAAATACCAATTTTCAGAACTAAGATTATGAAGAATAGAAAATGTAAACTGCATATATTTCAGAGCTACATTTAACCTTTTGTTATATTTTAATATGATATCATAGATAGGTAAGAAGCAAAAGAATGAGAAAACATGTACACTCCGAACACTCATCAGAAGAAGGCTGGGGTCACTTCCCAAAGACTGAACACAATTTATTTTATATCTACTAATATTAACAGGGTCATTATTAATTTTTTTTTTGGTTTGGCTTTTCGAGACAGAGTTTCTCTGTGTAGTCCTGGCTGTCCTGGAACTCACTCTGTAGACCAGGCTAGCCTCGAACTCTCAAACTCAGAAATCTTCCTGCCTCTACCTCCCAAGTGCTGGGATTAAAGGCATGCACCACCACCATTCAGCATTTATTATAAATGTTAATCACCAAAAGGCAAAAATGGCCTAAATATATCATATGTCAATAATAAGAAAAAATCGAACAATGGATCCAGAAAAATAAATAGATAAATTCACAGTTATACCAGAAGAAATCAATGTTCCTCTTCACTATTGACAAACAATCCTACCAACAAATTCGCCTACCTAACATCTAGAAACCTATCCATCTGAGAGCACAACTCACATTTTCTTTTGAAGGTGAACATGAAGAATTCACTAAGATAGATTATGTTCTGGATCACAAAATAAAGCCTAGCAAACTAAAAGACATGAAATCATAGAAAATACATTTCTGACCAAAGTAAAATTATACTGGAAATCACTCAGTAAAAGATATTTAGGAAGTACTCCAGGTGACTAGAAATCAACTAATATATTTCCACATAACCCATGAATCAAATATGAAGTTATAATGATACATATTATATAGTTGAAATTAAGGAAAGTCTATATACTACAAATCAAAATACACTTGAGAGAATGCAACAGTTTTAAATGCATATATTAGGAAAAGGGATCGCAAATCCATAATCTAAGCTTGTACTTTATAATTAGAAAAAGTCAAATTATATTTACAAAAGTGGAATAAAGAAGACAGAGGTATAGATACCAACTATAATGGATGAAGATTTACTTTCCAGGAAATATTTAAAATGCTTGTAAATAAATAGCAAAAGGCAAAAGCCTCCATCAGAAATAAAATCCTTCCAATTACATTTACTTGTAATTAAATATATCAAGCAGAACTGGCTGAGAAACACATTGGGAAGTTTTCAAATTCACTAGCCATCTGGCAAAGCAAATGAGATATGACCATCAAGAGGTAACACTATTAAATTTCAAACCTCAAATTTTGGTGAACTTAAGTCATAGAAGTTTCTGCACTGATAGAGCATCAACCAGAGTCAAAACCAAGCTGGCAACGCCTAGTAAAAACCAATGCCAGCCATACTAGAAACCAAGGTAACTACATATAGGTATAGCTGAAAAACCAATGCCAGCCACAGTGCATGTCAGGCTGACAGTGTCTGGTAAAGCTGAAAACCGATGCCGGCCAGAGTAGAAACCAAGTTGGCAACGCCTGCCAAGGTTCAAGCCAGTGACAGTCATAGCACAAACCAGGCTGGTAATGTCTAGTAAAGTGAGAAATCAATGCCATTTTCAAGCAGTTATTGGAAAGAAATGCTTACACATGGAAGTAAGGAAATAATTTGGAAAATGTTCACTAGCGAAGCTCGAATTTAAAAAAAAAAAAAGGTTGCAGACAGGCCAAATATCCATTTCTAAGAAAATACATCATCATATTGGGAAGTTCCCATTGTATTTGGCAGCACAGTTAGCAAATATTTGTTTCATATAACCAAAAGATAAAGCTCAGAAACTATTAAGAAAAGAAAACCAGAGGCAGGGCAAGCAGGAAGAAAAGTCGCAGTAAAATGTTTAGAGAGATTCAAAACATGTAAGCCAACACTTTTACAATTTAAATTGTGAAAATAGTGGTCTGAGCTCCGTGTTACACAGAGTATACAGATATGAGACACAACTACAGAAACACACAGGTTGAGCAGTAAAGTCAGACTGCCCCATGATGATGAGAAAGAAAGAGGCACTGGGAATGTGGCCAAGGAGGGAACACAGTAGTTTTGAGTTTTCTTAAATTCCATTTAAAAAGTACTCTATCTTTCTTCATTCCTTTGTTTTATGCATTCTTACGAATTTCATTAACTAAAAAGAGGCAAAGCCATGTGCTGTGAAGATATGAAAAGGAAGAATGGGAACTTTGAGTAGGTAGAAGAAGTCTAAAGCCGGCGGTGAGCACTAAGTAGGAACAAGTGGGCTGTGCTTGGGACCACAGTCTGGGGTGAGGGGGCAGTGAGTGATAGCTTAACCACTTGATGGCTTTCTCCCAAAGGACTGAACAGCCTAGAGAGTACAGCTGACAAAGTGTTAAAGTATTGCCTCATGGTGTATTGAGGGAAAGATGAAACCAATCACATGATAGTAATAAGAAAATTGAAGGTCTTTTCGGCTGAATTGGGAAGCCATTGAAAGGGGAAGATGTGATTTAGTGGCAGATGATCGAAGTATTCCGTTCTAAAAAGTGAGAACTTCAAGGCACAATCAGGAGATAAGTGGGTGGCTGAAACTGGCTAGCATCTAAATGACTAAGAAACTATGCATGAAGGGTGTTACAGAGGAATTTTCCATGGAAATTAAATCATCTAATCACTTAAAAGTATAACAGTCGGAACTTGGGGACAAGGAGGAGATAATATGTCTAAAGGAAAGTTTGCAGAGAGCAGGAACATGGCCAATAACTATGATTGCTATGAGGACTACAGCAGAGCTATGCATCTGGCATCTTAAATGAGATCATAGCAACCGAGGGGACGGCTTTCAGGCCCAAGAAAAAGATAACACTCTAGTTTCTATCATGTGCACTTTATGCTCCTTTGAGGACATAGTAGGTTCTTAAAAGGGTAATGTTATCCAGGAAAGTGAAAGGCAGAAATACTGATGGAGTCGATGTAACAATTTGAAAATCAGGATCAGGAGAAGTTATGGCCAGGCAAGACTAGAGTAAAATAGGAAGGAATGGCAGTAGGAGCCTCGGTATTTAGGTAGAGTGCTGAGGAGACATGTTTGTGAGCCTGAGTATTGCCTGCTCTCCTGACTGGTTCCATGTTGTTCTCTTATGCCGCAACAGGCAAGGCACACAGAGAAGTGGTGACTGCAAGCTTCGTCTAGTCTACATCTCCTCTGTGAACCATTCATGATGTTTGTACCTTCCGCCAATCTTAAAAACTCTGGAAGTTTGGTTCAGTGGCATCATGCTTGGCTAGCACACAAAATGCTTTGGCTTTAAAGCACTAGAATTATAAAAGAAACTAAACAAAAATATTTTAAAACTAAAACATGTGTTTCAATGGTGCATGTTTGAATGGTACATAGAATTAACAGACTATGAGAAACTTGGGATGATTATCTCTGAAGACATGACAACACCAAGGCCCAGAAATGGACTAGAAGTGTACCCAGTTGTCAGATAACAGGTCCTCTTTCCAAAATGTGCTGTTTTTTATTTTTAATCTTCTCTTTATCCTGTGACATTCTTGGCTACCACTAATGTATCATCTATAAAGTCTAAGAACTTCCAGTGGATGTTGAAAAAGTCTTGAAATTTTACAACTTTTTTTCTACAGCAGTTTCATGTGGCAGGTTGGATTTTAAATAAATAAATAAATAAATAAATAATAAATCCCTTAAAACTTGGATCCCCAAATGCAGTTTCATATCACAGTTTGTTGTTTTTCCTTTTTGAGATAGGGTCTTCTTTATCTCAACTGACCTTGAACTCATTGCAAGGCTGAGAATGACCTTGAACCTTGAGATCCTCCTACTTTGTCTAGTCAAGCCAGGCACTACTCGCTGGGCTCATGCAGTGTTTCATTTGAATTGAGCCTAATGGCTAATATCAGTAGCATCCTGAATTCTTGCCAATTTTCAAATAGCTTCCTCTGTTACCTTTTAACACTAAAAACTTTAGGCAATGATGCAACAGTGAGATTTTAATATCTATATTTAAATGACAAAGGTTTTCCCTTGATATTTTTCTCAAACTGTGTATTGCTAGCATGGTATCTAGCAGTCCATCTCTACTGTGTTTCAAGAGCAGGAATGTACAGAGATTATAATATGACCACAGGTTGTTCCCTATTTTATATGTATGAAGGCTACAGAAATGGGACCTGAACAGTGGTAGATGTTTCAAAATCTTTCTAAGTGTGGTCACATAGGTATATCCGAGACCAGTTAGATTTCATGAGCAGAATGAGAGTTGAAGCTTTGATTATGTCCTCAGGGCACTCCTTATACAGACATCATCAAGGTTATTAACTCACAGAGCTCATTGAATTGCTTCTGATGGTA
The DNA here is from genome assembly GCF_004785775.1 of Grammomys surdaster. NCBI lineage: Eukaryota > Metazoa > Chordata > Mammalia > Rodentia > Muridae > Grammomys > Grammomys surdaster. The sequence continues at coordinate 3,906,575 of NW_021620769.1, read as the reverse complement.
CATTTCAGGTTCTAAGAAGTATTGACCAAAATATCTGCAGCTTCTGTTGATGCATTGCTCATTTTCTTTTGTAATTTAAATTTCCAAAGTGAGATAGCATATTTAATTAAAACACTGTCTTCTGCCTTTTATTGTGGCTGAAAGGAATAAATGTCCATGTGTGACTATTGGAATTTCACATTAGCTCTGCAGAGAAGTTCACAGAGTGCCCAGGGTTATCTACAAAGGATATAACATGGCATGCTAAGCTTTCTTATTCCTGTGGCCAAGAGCAGACATGGAATATATCACACATTTTTTTCCATTGCTGGATTCTTACCTTATGATAGGCACACAACCACACACCTTATTTTAAAATATTTACTTAGTAAAATCACTCTGCACTGAACATAAGGAGAAGCAACATACAGTGTGAAGCAAGGAAAATTCAGTTGCTAAACACAACTGGCTCCCAATCGAACAGGGGTGAAGTGTCACACTCGAGGACACTATGGCACCTACAAATTCAAGCTGTAATTGTCTAAGACATATCACAGAGCTAGAACGAGCCATGGATTAAGTTAATAAATCCATCTATATCATGAGGTGTCTTCCGTGATCAGAAAGGAATGGCCGGCGCTAAGACATGGAGGGACTGGGAACTCTCTTTATGCCTGAATAATGAAAAAAATAATGAAATGAGAAAACTTCACTTCCTCTCCTTGTCTACCTTCCTGATGGCTTGTAGACCTCAATTTCATGACTTCTTTGGTTCTAGCACGAGGAGAAGTGAAGAGAAGATATACCCGTCATTTGTATGATGTGCATTTAATAAGCACCGAACACTGTATAAAGTGTGTGGTACAGATAGAAACTACTTCAGTGTTCCAGAGCACTGGGCTTGGGTGCTTATTTAACATCACCTGCACTGCAACCAGGTCTACGCTCAGCTCTGCAGCCCTCTCTTTGCATCCTTCTCTCTGACCCCTCTCTCTTTGCACCCCTCTTCCTCACCCTGGCTCTGTATCCTTTCTCTTCACATCTCTCCCTACCCCTCTCTTTTCCCCCACTCTCTGCAACCCTCTCCCTAGCGCCCCCTCTGACCCCTCTTTCTGGCCCCTCTCCCCACCCTGTCTCCCTACACCCCTCTCCCTGCCTCTACTTTCTGTCCCCTCTTTCTGCACCCCTCTCCCTGCCCCCTCTCCTTGCCTCGTCTCCCTGCCCCCTCTTGTTGGGCCCCATTTGGGCCCTGTTTTGGGCCTTGTGGACAAACCCGAGCCTGGCTCAAGTTTCTTAGGTCTTGTGGGCCTTGTGGGAGAGTCTAAGCCTGGCTTGAGTTTGAGACCTGTCTTAGTCACTTCCATACAGGAGTGACCCAACAGGACCTGTTTAGCCCTGTCTCTGCTCAGCTGTTACTGATGTAGAGCTTTGCCATTGGCCCTGTCAGTCACCCCATACCCTCCGTCACCCTTCCCTGCCCCCTAAGTCATCGTCATCTCACCCCTCCCAAACCCCTCCTCCCTATGCTCCAAGTTTATATAAACAAGAGATTGTTACATTAAAGTTGAGTTCCTGCTTCGACAAGAAGACTCCGGCCATGTGTGTTTCTATGGACACTCACCATCCCACTCAGCTCTGGAGAGACCCAGCCAGACTGGAACGGCTCTGTCCTCTCTCCTGGACCTGCTGGCTTTAAGGAGCCGACACTCTCTCTCTCTACACCCCTCTTTCTGCACCCCGTTCTCTGCCCCCTCTCTCTGCAGCCCTCTCCCTGCCTCATCTCTCTATGCTCCACTTGCTTCATCCCTTGCTCTGTCCTCCACACACCTCTGCCTTCATCACTGTCACATAAAACTTGTGACTCCTTTTTTTCCCTGGAGAGTACTGTGAGCATTTCCTCATTATTTGCTGTTCTTTTATTGATGTAAGAATCTTGCCTTTGTTTAAATACTTCTTGCTGCTATTCTGGGGCCTCCTTACATTCTTTTATGCCATATTAGTCTGGTGTATATGCTGGCAGTCCTCTCACATGACATCTCTAACTGTAATCATTCACCAGGTGAACAGCAAGGGCTTAAATCACTTAAAACAACCATCAGCTTACCAGGGCTCTTCTGTCTGGCTTCTTGGACAACTTATTTTACCTCATTATTCCTTGGATACAATTTTTTTTATATATTGGGAAGATGCCAATCTCCATTTATTAAATGAGGACAACAACTAAATATATTAACCTGTACTACGTTTTAGGTGTAATGTTGGAAGCAAGATGTATTTCTACAAATAAAGACTCTCCTGGTGATCAGAAACAAATATAAATGCATGCCATCCAGGGTTCTAAAGCAGGATCCACTCAAGTTTTATCTGTGCTATATCCCTTTGTGTCCAGAGAAGAGATAGGGAGACTGTAGAAGAAGCAGATACACCGAAATAGTTCTCAACATCATGCGCATGCAATTTACAAACCAAGGAAGGAACACAGTGAAAGACATAGGAAAAATGCATGAAACTTCCACTGGGTAGCAGGTTCTGGCTCTTGGCTCTGAAGAATACAAACAGGAAGTTGAGGACCCATCTATCCTGACACAGCCAACACAGTCTTTTAGCTTGATGTTCAAAGACTGAATTCCTCCCTCCAGTAACACAGGTGTCAGGATGGGAGCAAGTCATGAGTTTTCTGGAGCTTCACTCTCATAGAAGAGAAGGAAAAGACGATACAGAAGAGAGAGAAGAGGAAGAGGCATGAACATGCAGTCACCCGGCTTTCATAAACTCTCTGTTGAGCTCAATTTTTAACTGATGCCAACACAGCACACTTTCTGGAAACTTAGCAAATAATAAAGTAGCCAAATAATGATCTCATGAGGCACCTAGTGCTGCTCCATGGATTTCCTATTCAATAGGAATTTAAAAGACTTGCATGTCAAAAATCTGGAGACAAATAAAAGGAGAAAGGGAGAAAGAGTGAGAGGGAAGGAAAGAAAGACTAAGGAAGGCAGTAGCAAGAGAGGATTCTAAATGGAATCAAAGCAAATGGCCAAGGATGTGAACTGTCCATGAATGTCACCAAAGTGACCGTTATGATGGAAGCAGGATATAGGTGTGACATCATCTAATAGCAGTATTTGTAGGAGGCTTAGGTCATTCTTGCCTTATGTTGGGCATGGTTTTTAACCCAAAGAGTAGCACAAGTGGAGTTATTTGTTCTGTGATACTGTGAACTGACTGTCATTCAATGAACCAAATACTGAGAACTCATTGAGTAAGACTCAAAGTGCCACATGCAATTCAGCAACATGCTGCCTTGACTATAAGTGGAGCTTAGAGCCTGAGTGGAAGAATCTATATCATTATAACGTTTGCAAGAGGCAGTTTGAATGAAAAGATCAATGAATCTGCCTTTGAGTCTGCTTTTGTTGGACAGAATCAATAAGCACAGTCTCTGTGCTTTCACTGACGACACTTTGTGCTAGATATTGTGGTACATGTCTACAAAGCTAGCATCCTTTCTGGTTTGGCTTCCTGCTGTTTCCTTTCTAGTCCTCGCTAATATACATCTAGGTTGGGTGCTAAGCACCAGCCAGTATGTAATTGGAGACACCAGGCAAGATAGAAATAGTACCGAAAAAGAAGATTAGAAAATCTGAAGATAAAGAAGATGTTTACAAAATGTAGAGAAGAGAGTCCAGGGCAGCACAGAGAGGGAGGGAGCTGACGTGTATCCAAGGCTTCAGAAGGTAAGTTCTTCCTGGTAAAGAAAATAAAAGCTCTGGAAATTATAATCTATGGAGAATGACAGATTTCACGTATATGAAAAAGGGCCTCAGTAAGTTCACATTGGAGCTGTACCTTAAATTCACAGAGACCAGTTCAGGCCCTCAGTGATGCTTCCTCAGTATGGGTCCCTATTTCTGCTTTCCTCCTTATTTGATTCCATGTCAATTCTTTGCTTTCTTTTCCATGTCTTAAGAAACTAATTTCAATTAAGATTTCTACTTATATTCCAATTTTTAAACACTTCTTTAGTAGAGGGCAAATGACAAGCAGAATAATGAAAGAAAGCTGCCTCTTGTCTTTCCAGGGATGAAACAGAGCTTTGAGGAATTATTTGTGATTTTCTTCTTCTTTTTCAGGAATAATCAATTTAATTGAAAGATGCTGAATTCATCTGTAAAATCATGGCCTTTCATATAGATGATAAACTTTCTCTTGGTAAAGTGTGAATTAACTATAGATCTCAGTCTTTGGGATACCTGTTACCTCATGTAGGAAATCCCAGTGTATGCAAGAATTCTTTAACATGCTGACCTAAGCATAAGCTTTACTCATTTGCTCCACTTCAAGAAGCTTGTTTGATCTAGGAATTGAGGGTAGGTTTAAATTATCAGAATTTTAAAATTAAGACTAAGCATTTTTGGTGGAAAGGAACTAGTCAGGTTAGTTGAGATGCAGACAGTAATTTTGTGGTTTTCCTGTGTTGATTTGACTTTAAAAACTAACACTGCTAATGCTGATGTTAAAAATTACTTGTTAAGCTCTTATTTCAGAGATCCTTATTGTCACCTAAGGCTATCTCCTCACTTTCAAATATGCTGAGTACTTGAAGCAACTACCCATATAATCTAGGCAAGAAAATTCTGTGCTAGATGAAGCTAAACCACCATGGCAAGGAGATAACCTGCCTTGAATTATCTGGATTGTAGGAAACTGGTTTAATAGTCATAAACATAAAATGGGCCTCGGCTCAAAAAAGTATACTAGGCTCAGGTGTAAAGGAATATCTTAAAACAGATCCTAAGAGAACCTAATGAAATTGCTTTTACAATAGATTTGAGATCTTCTCAGATCTTACAATAGATTTGAGAAATATTAAGATAAGTAGAACACATAAATATACAATATTAGACATTCAAGTTCATGTCTGCACATACATGTCTGACAATTAGTGTGTGTGTATGTGTGTGTGTGTGTGTGTGTATGCGCACGTTTGTTGGAGTGATGTTTTTATACACTATGTAAAGACTGTTTCTGTATCATACAAATGAAGTTTCCTGAATCAGCAGAGATCTGATTACAGACCAGACTTTGGTATTGTTAAGCATCATCTGTCTCAGTGTTTTTTAAACACTTCTTCTCTCACCTTCTGATTGGTAAAATAGAAATCTGATGGCCAATAGCAAAATCAGGAAGTAGAAAATAGGACTTCCGGGAAGAGATGGGACTCTGGAAGAGTTATTAAGTTACAAGTTAGTTGAGAATAAGCCTAACTATAGGTCCTAGGCATTCATAATAAACGTCTCTCTGTTATTATTCCAGGAGCTGGTGGTCCCAAAGAAAGTCCTGTAATAGTAGTGTGTGTGTGTGTGTGTGTGTGTGTGTGTTGATTTTGATTTTTGTACAATGTATAAAAAGTCTACACTGTTAGTCTGTGCTTAAAGTAGGTTATGATTGCAGTTTCAGTCTTCAGATACTTCCAAACTTTCTTTACCTCAAACCATGCCATTCATAATGTTATAGGGAAGTTGCATCTGAAGGAATGAATTCATTGGACACTTTCTCCCATCATCAGTGACCCAATTCCACTGTACTTCCCCAGCAGATGAAATGCAAAGACTGGGAGAGAGGGAGTGATTTGAAACCATTTCTATGCAGGGAATCAAGAGAAAATATATGGACAGGGAAAAACAACACAAAACACAGGTTAAATTTACCAAGGCAAATGGTCCAAAGTCTCCTCATGATAGACATTAAGGCCTTGCCATGCTAGGCTGGTTTCTTTCTTCTTCTTAGACTTAGCTCCTGTTTGTCTCCACTTGTGTGGCCATAATGATGTCACACTACCCATTCTATTTCTTATTTCTTAGTCCTTTTCTTCCCATCCCATCTTCTTTCCCGTTTCTCTTTTTCTATTTTTCTTTCTCTCTTTTTCCTCCTCATTCTCTTCCTCTGCTTCTACCTTCCTCCATTTTTATTTTGTGTTCCTCAATATTCCTGAGTATCTTTATGATCTCACTTCAGGTCTTATTTGAAAATCACCCATAAAATATACACTATTTACCCAAACTCTGTAAACTTGTCCATTCTTTCTCAGTGTTTTGCCTTATTGAACTCTATATGTTTCCTTAATATCATTTAATCATAAGCTTTTCTCACATATGGATTTTTGCTTATATCATTTCTCCCACTGGACATTAAGTCCTGTGAAGGCAAGATGGGATATGTCTGTGCTGTTCAGTCTTGCAAAATCCTTTCATACGTTGCTTCCTAATGGGTAATGATAATTTGTTAATTTTCACATTTCTTTCTATGCCCAGTGTACCTGAAGCTTCCAAGTATTATCTTAATATAAACAAAGCAATTAATTTATCTTCATAATATGCTCAATTGTCTTTCAGTATGCATTCACACCTATCAAAGTTACCAAATGAGCAATGCTATGAAATAGATTGCTAACAAAAAAACTATATTATTGAACAATTATCAGTGTAATGTTTATTATGTATTGTTATGGGGAATGACTCCTGTACCTGATATAGGCTGTATTCTTCAACACCGTAGATCTTTGATTATTGTTTCACTGATTTTAGGGCTCTGCAAAGTAAAAAAGAACAAAGTTTTAGAATGCTGTGTTATACATACACATGAACACATTATCTTAATAAAATATCCATCTATGAATACATTAAATAAATACACAGCACTACAAACATGTAGGACTCATTACATTCTTCACAGAACACTACTTCTAGTCTGTGTTAATAAGCTCCTTGAAGTTCAAAGAGTTTACTAGAAGAATTACCATTATCCTTTATGTTCTACTCACATGTGCCTGGTACTATCCTTTGTCACACACTGTTCTACATTGTAGAAATTAATTCATTTATTCCTCATAACCACAGGTCAACATGACATCAACTCAGGAGGTCTATATTACCCAAACCCTACACATTCCAAGAACGCCTATCTTCAAGATTAGCCTTTAATTGGCCACTTGGGGATGACTCCTGAACTCTTAAAACAGTCTGATAAGAGGGTCTGAACTTTTCGGACCTTAGTGTCATTTGTACCTTGTCTCTCCTCTTCCCAGTATTGCCTTCTTCCTCACCATTCAAACCCACCCCCCACCATGCCCTCCACTTACCCATAGCATTTCTCCTCTGCCTGCTCATAGCGTCTCTCTACAGCTTCTCTCCTCATATCATAGCCCCTTTTCATTTCCTAGTGTCTGTATTTATTCCAGATTTTATGCCCACAAAAGACATATGGAAGAGTATTACATTATATTTACATAAAATTACATAATACATGCATGTGTTTGTGTATGTGTGTAAAGGCTTCATTGTTGCATTTCATTGCTTCAAGAACTTGAAAGTGAGTCTGTTGCTGAGGACACTAAATACTTTAGACAAAGGATTTGAAAGAATCTAGCTGGATCCAACCCAAAAGTCTCCTCCCTGAGGGCTAGCTTTCATAGTACCAGTAGGTCTTATACAAGATGTCAAGGGAGAAAAGCATCTATAGTCCTACCCAGCTGTGACACCAAGAACCACACTGGCTAGAATAAGAAGAGATTCCCAGATGCAACACTGGCACTTGTATCTTAAAAATAGCCAGCACCTATCTAATTGGATATTAGATTCATTCAGTAGCGGGGACTTTATGCTTTGTACTACAAACCTAGCCAACTAGTCATGGCTGTGAAGCTGGGCAGACTAAAGGAGACTACTAATGCCATTTCTTGAGTAAGTATCATTTCTAACTATTGTAAATGCATATTCTTAGAGCAACGGGTAATTGTAGCTCATGTCTCTCATTAAAGAAGCTTCTGTTAGCAGCAGATAGAAAACATAACAGAAAACACAGCTGGTCAGAATGCAGAGAATGATGGTGGGGTCCCAGCCCAAGTGACACATGTTCAACCAGCTCCCTACTCAGAAAGCAAGGAACACTGTGGAAGAGGGACCAGAAAATCATAAAGACCAAAGGATCAGAAAATCTGCTGTGAGATAATGTCTCCTGTATATGACCGGGGGGAGCATGTGTGAAACTCATCAACATGGTTATTCAAAAAAGATCTGAAAAATGATGACACCAGTTGACATACAAGTATGGGTAATGGTGATCTCACAACACTCCATTCCTTGAGGAACAGCAACGGTTAATTAGTGACTGTCAGGAGAGGAAGCATCAGTCTTCCCAGAGATGAAAAACAGTAATAAATTTGAGCAAGAGTATGGATATTGCAAAAAAATTGGAGAGGAGGGTTGATTAAGATATAGGATACCTTGTATGAGATAATTTTAATTAATTTTAAAGGCATGTCTTGGTATGAATGATGCCTTACTCTTTGTTGCTCCAGGTAGTTAGGTAAGTGTATTACGAAGCATGGCTTAGAATGAAGACCTGATGATGCTTTAAGGAAGGAACACTGGAGTCTACACAGCTAACTCTATACGCTCATGTAATTAACCTCAGCTTGGACTCTGGAGCTCAGAGACCAAATGAGTTCTCCTGGTTTTCCATAACTCTTCCCTGTCGCATCTTTTTGCTGAGAGCTATGAGCGTTGATGTACACGACTCCATGAGACAGAAATTCCAAAGATCTTTCCCTGAGTAGCTTCATGAACCTTCTCCTACCACGGATTCAAGCTACATCCTTTTACTCTCATAAAACACGTCAAGATTGTTCAGCTTTTCAAAGTATTAGGAAGGCTCCCAGTGCCTACCTGAGAGTGACCCTGGGGGACATAAGTGCTTTCTGACTTAGAAACAGATATAGGAAAGGAACTGAGCAAAGAAAGGTCACATATCTCGGTCATAGTCCCATCATTAGTTGGAATCAGTATTTGAATTCTAGCACAATGTTATTGATCAAAAGTTTGAACATTTTGTTCATATGCAATGTTTTTTTCAATTATAATATTTATTTTTATATGCCATGCATAAGTATATTCTAAAATGCCACCTTAGTCCATTCCTTGTATTTACAATAAGGAAAGATAACTTTCAAACTTTTATCTTCATCATTAATTATAGCTATTTTATTTTACCTATAAGAGTTATAATAAGCTGGCATGTGTCAAGGCCCTAGGTTTAATATATAGGAATGAATAAAGTAATGTGAAATATTTCATTGAGTTAAATATGTTTTTTAACTGTTGCACTACTTAAAAAAACAAAATTCTCCCAGTCTTGGCAATGATGCAGGTGCAACGAATGATCTCCCCTTCAGACTGGTTCCCAGGCCACAACAAAAGTCAAAACGGTCAGATAGGCAAGTTGCTTCCAGAAAGTGATGTAGTGTTTGCATGGAGTTCAACTGTAGCCTAGCTACACTTCAAGTTATATCTTAATAATTAACAGTGCTTAAGCTCAATGCTATGAAAGTATATATGCTGCATTGTTTAGAATGTAATAACGAAAAGTATGTGAATTATCAGTACAGATAGAATAAAAATATTTTATTGTCAAAGAGGAGCTCAAGGATGTAGAATACATTGCTACAAAGAGCCAATGGCAAATGGCTTTTAATTCAGACAATTAAACCACAGGGGAGTAAATAATACATCAAACCAGGCCTACATTGAGAAACAAAATGCTTCATCGCTAATTCTCTTAAAAAATCTGTTTTAAACGTGATGGATCCAGTAATGGATTGAAGATTAGTGATAGGAATTTTCATAATAAGAAATTAGATAAAACATTACAACTGAAGAAAATATAACCTGCCAATCAGTTGCTAAGTACATGTGAAACAAAAAGTAATGCACAAGTCACATAAAAAATGTTTGGTATATTAAGCTTTTATTCTGGTAGACACTGCTAATGATACTCTGGCCTAATTGGACATGATCGCTGTGTATCTGAGATACTAACATCATGCTAGCATTTGAACACACCACAAGTTATCCATCTTTTAAAGGTCACCAAGAATGTTAATTTCTTTGTCCCCTTGTATAAATTACATATGTCAGTGTTCCATCCTTAATATCACAACAAAGTGAATATCATTACATTAAAAATTGTGGTGAGTCTATCCATACAAATGCAGTATAGCTGCTTAGACATAGACACACTCTCGTGTGATATACTGTGTCCCAGTACAACCTTAAATGATTTTTAAATGCAAGAAAAGAAAATAGAATTGCAGAATAATTGTGCAAGTCCAAAGAACAACATTTTATGATGCAGAAACCTCTATTGTGTTATATGAATCCGATTCTTTCAGGTTTATTTTGTCCCCAGTGTTGTGTTATTCATTGCTTGTCAGTCCCCATCATGTAACCAGAACTAATATTTGTTCTAATCTTCTGAGGGTCATAGACCCACTAAACAAATATCAAGGAAGTTATTGCAAACAGTAAGTCTCATTGGACACTTATCCCTACCTCTAATAAATTATCAAATAGGACATTTCTGTTCATTAGAATCAGAACATTTATTTTAAAACAAACAGCAAAATTCTATTAAAAGTGACATGGTGCTCTTAGACAATATTGAACATTATTGTTTATGATTATGATGTGTCACATTCTAATAAGTTGAAATGGCTACATCTGCAATTGCTTTTTGCATGACTATGGTCAGTGCATTCTTTGGTTTCTGCCTTCCATCTCTTATCCAGTCTTTCTTTCTACCATAGATTTCTAGGCTCATGTGGAACAACCTAACACCAACTCTGCTGGAGACTGCTGTGTTATACATGCTGTCCCATGGAAGATACTGGAATTTCAGATACTTTATACTGACCTGAGACATCTGGGTGGTTTGGGGGCAAGAGCTTCCACAGTAAAAGATTCTGGCATATGCTAACGGCAGGAGTTGGGAGGGTTGAATTGAGAAGTGGCCAATGTTCAGAGAGAGAACAAAAGGTCCAATGCCTCAGAAAATCTTAAAATACAGAAGATTTCCAGTATCCCAGAGAAAAAAACAAGGTCTGGAATGTATATATCTGTTTCACATGATATCTATGCATGCTCATTAAATGTTATAATTAACCTCTTCTAAAAGAAGGTGAAAAATTTATCTCCTGCAGCAACTTTCTAAAATCTTACTACTATAGTCTAATTTCCATCATTTATTTTTAAGAGCAAAGTGCAATTTAGCAGTCACGAAGGTTAACCTCATAATGGTCTTAATTCAACTGTATAATACTTCAAAAATTGTTAGAATTAATAAAATAACTCAAGCGTATTCCCAGAATGTAAGGTAAATTTGCGACAATAAGTTTTACTATGTAATAATAAGAAATAGAAAGTAAACCATTCAAAATATATGAAAGTGATTTCCCAGTGGTAGCAATAATAACCTGAATTGTTGCTACAGGAACAACAAAATCAATAAAATAACTTATGAATAGCTGTGTAAATAAAATTATAAAAAGCTGTAAAAAGTACTAAAGCATGATAATGCAGGCATGAGTGGGAAAGTATTTACAATAAAAATATCACTTCTTGCACAAATTAATTTCTAATTTTAATACAATTCAAGGAAAACTTCTAATGAGAGTAATTTTACAGCCTGTTAAATTTTTCTTGAGTTCATTGAAGCTGCAGATTATAAAGAAAATTTTGAGTATGGATGCTAAAGATGTTTATTCTAATGATAAAATATGTCATTGTGATACAACATTTAACACAGTACAGAGATGACTCAGAAAGGAATGTACATACTAATGGTACCATATGGGAATCTGCCAAATGTATTGCCTTATGCATTCTTTCATTCAACAATATGTAGCACCTGACATGTACAACCATGCTGCATATGGAAATGACAGCATATTACTTCACCCTCGCATTAATTTTGGAGGGGGCAAAATTAATTGCTATTTTCATTAGTATAATGTAATTTAAACTGACATGAACTCCATGGAAACAGACAGACAGAGAGAAACAAAAATTAAGGGTGCGTTAAAAGAGCTACAAGGGTAAAGGAAGAAAATTGTCGAGAAGTTACAGAGAAAATTGCCTAAGTTTTAGAAAGAAAATCAAATGTGTAATATTCAGCATGGACACCAATTGCAGGTGTAGTGTGAAGGTAAACACACACACACAAAATACAAAATAAAAATATTAAGTTCATTTGCATGCAGTTTTATAGAGATTAAGGGTGCTTTTGAAACCTCTAAGCTTATACAATGAAAACATCAGGCAGATTATACTAGAGAAAAGTCCTTTTGCTTAAACATCAAAATAGAAGTATATGCTATTTGTAATTACTCTACTACATTAAAATATACTTTAAATAAATACTTAATACTAAGAGATAAGTTGTCAACGGATAATCTACAGTTGGAAACACAACTCATAAATGAACACTGTATAGTACTTCAAAAAATGTTAGAATTCATACAATAAGTCAAGCATATTCCCAGGATGCAAGTATTTGATCTCTTTTGTACACAAGGAAATAACTAGTAAAACAGTGACCAAAAATATTTCCCCTAACATATTGGTAAGAAAGAAAGAATGTTCAAGTTTGAAGTTGCTTTGGACCCTATGTTCCTGCATCCCAAAACATTTTCTCTTAGTGTCCTTGTGCCTGTATCACTCAAACTCCATGTACTTAGTGGATGGTATTCATGCCAAGCACATTGTATCTTAACAGTCATCCAGTATATTTTACATAACCTATTGTGAATCATTCACCATGGTCTTAAAGGCACCACAGTCAACATTTGGAACAGGCATGCTGGATAATAGCAGGTGAGATTACAAAATTGTTTCTTCATAATAGTACAAGCAAAAGTGTGGCACTGGCTTCCCAGAAAATGGCTTTTCAGAAAACACACATCCATAACTTTCAATGTGGCAATTTTAAGCAATTCTAATTATAGGATTCTATTCTAGGGAAGTAAACAGAAATATAGGCAGAAAAGTAAGCCAGGTGTGGCAGCTCACACCTAGATCATGCATTAGAAACCCTGACAGCAGGCTCACAGCAGAGGTGGAGCCATCCAGAGAGAGCTGGGGAGAGCATTCCAGGCCACCTGGCCTATAGAATGTGATCCATCCCAAAACAAACAAAGGAGAAAAAGGAAAAAGAACAAAGAAAGAAAAAAGTATGAAGAGTTTTTGCAGTATGCATTAAATAGGAAAAATGAGAATGTGTGTAGATATTAACAACATACAATATTTGGAAATATGTTATATAAATAGAGTTGAATATTAGCACCATTATACAGATACTCATGAAGAGTCAAAAATTCTCAAAGGCTCATAGGGCAATGCTGAGTCTACATAACAATATTCAGACTCGTCTTTCCCCTTTCTGAGGATGGTGTCCTACAACCAGAAAGACTCCTGAGTACTCCAACCTCCCCTCTCTGTCCTCATTAATATATTAGTAAGTTTTCTTATCTATAAAGTGGTATGAGTAGCTAATAATAATGTAGCATAGGCAGAGTCATAGTGACCTGTGCCCTGAACCTTCACCCAGCCGATACCCGGTTCTGAAGATATCTGTATTCCCCCTGAACACCCACACTCCAGTGTTATTCCCTTCCCCACATCCTGCCTTTCTGTGTTTTTAACCCCTGTGTGAATAAATTATGATTTGAGAAAAAATAAATTATAAAAAAATAAAATAATAATACCAAATGGTAATTCTCTACATACTAACAAAATTAGAAAATCCCAGTGGTCTTAACAGGACTTATCATGCAGTAAGGTTTCACAACTGCAACTATACCATTTATGTTACTTATTGAGAAAGAACCAATTCTATCCATACCAGAAAGTTTAGATGATAATATCTGGGCTTGTTGGAAGTAGACCAGTGTGGTTTCTTTGCTGCACAGAACCTGTGGTGCATGGCTCTTACGTTTGGAAAAGTTCCACTGTTCACACATAACCAAGGCAGGTATCAGAACACCATTTCTGATTCTTTCTTAAATTTGAGTGCAAGCATGTGGCCTGGTCCTATGATGCGATAAGACATAGAGTCAACTCAGAACATATGCCATCTGGCTCTCTATTCTGGGAAGTGACACCCTTGCCAACTCTAAGAAGCAACCAAGCAGAGACTCAATCCCCAGGCATTGTGTTCAGTATTTAGGCAAATGCTGATGGGCCAGAAGCAGCCCAAAGCCGTCATGCGTGTCTACTTGGAGCTCCTAGGAGAAAGGCCTTCAGACCTGAACTTTTACAAGTCTGCTTTTTATTTTAGTGGAACATAGACAATATTTATATTCCATTACATCCTACACACACACATATACACACACACACACATGCATGCACACACACATGCATACACATTTGATAAGTGCACTGAAAAAATACATTTTAAAATACAGAGTAGATTGTATGTTGGGAAAACATATGGATACACAGATGTAAACTGATGGGAATATTTTTATATTAAAGGGAAAATATGTTTAGTAGTAGTTTGTAGCATCATTTAAAACACCCAGGTTCTCTAGCTAGACAATCCCTTTGAAGATCAGCATATGTCACTGTGATTGGTCACTTTTCTGTCATTTGAATCACTTTTACTCCTTGCTCTGATCAAACTATCTCCCCAAGTGATACTGAATCCACGAAACTACCACTCCAGAAGAAAGTCAGACATTTTATGCTTTGATATTTGACTGTTACAAAGCTTTTCTTTGGATGTAGAACTGATTATGGATTAAGAATTTTTCTCTCATCGTTTGGTGGGAGGAGGAAGTGAATCCTGGGAGTTATTACTGCCAGTAAGCTATATCTCCAATCCTTTGCATTCTGATTCTTGAAGTAAACCTTTGTTTAAAACATTATTGACTTAGGAAATATCAGGAAAGATAGACAGAAAGACATATATAAGTGTCACTGGGGTGCACTGAGGAATGCTGTCTTATGGATATGTCATGATCATTACACATGTAAACACAGCAGTGGTGGTTCAGTGCACACTTGTGCATACACAGCACATACACATAAGAGATAGTCTAATTGCAAAGAAACAATGTCTCAGAAAAATGAATAAGAGAGTGAAGGTAAATGAAATCATAATATATTGCATACATGACGTACAAAATTAAAAGACTGAAGGGATTATGGATATATGTGGTCAGTTGGTCTTGAATGACTGAGGCCTTGGTTTCTTTCCCAGAACAAGCCTGTAAGTTCAAAAGGATAAAATTGCTGATTCTCTTATTTGTTGGGAGTTTTCTTTTTAAACTTACAACAATTAATTAAAAACAGCCATTTATGACAAAGGACACTGACATTTGGACTAAGGAGCGACCTACCAAATGGGAAAAGATTTTCATCAACTACACAGCTGATAGTGGGCTAATATTCAACATACATAAAGAACTCAACAATCTAGACATCAAGAAAAATAACTCAACTGAAAAATGGGGTACAGATCTAAAGAGAGAGTTCTCAAAAGAGAAGCTCAAGTCACTGAGCAATATTAAAGACTGTTCAACATCCTAGCTCATCAGAGAAACACAAATTAAACTACTTTGAGATTTCATCTTACACTTGTCAGAATGACTAAGATCAATAAAATCAAGTACCAGCTCATGCTGGAGAGGACATGTGGGAAAAGGAATACTCATTGCTGTTCATGAGAGTGCAAACTTGGATAGCAACTAAGAAAATCAGCATATTAGTTCCCCAGGAAGATGGGAATCGACTTACCTCAAGATTCAGCTCTACCATTCATGGTCATATATTCAAAGAATGCTTCATCCTACCACAGAGATACTTGATCAACTGTGTTCATTGCTGAATTATTCATAATTGCCAGAAATTGGAAACAATCCAAATCTCCTCCAACAAAAGGACAAACAAATATGGTACATTTACCCAATGGAGGAGTATTACTCAACCATTCAAGAAATGACGTTATGAAATTTGTAAGGAGATGGCTATGGCCATAACTAGAAAAAAAATCATCTGGAGTGAGTTAACCCAGACCCAGAAAGATAAATTTGATATATATTCATTTATATGTGGATACTAGCTGTTAAGTCAATAATTACCAAATTGCAAACCATAGAATCACAGAAGTTAGATATAGAGTAAGGGCTGGAGAGGAGGATAGATCTCCCTAGGAAATGCAAACAGAATAAATAGCTATGGATCAATGTGGGGGTTAGGAAGCTTTAATGGAAGGATCAAATAGGAACAGGGAGGGGAGAGGGAGATTAGGAGAGACAGCTAAAACTAAAAAACATTTGAGAAGGAGTTTGGAAACCTAACAGTAGAAGATTCCATATATATAACATTATATATATATATCTGAATCAAGATTATCTAAGTGAAATTGCCAAGTAATGATGGATACAGAGCATCAACTTATCATCTCTTGTTACTAAATAAAGCTTCCTATACTGGGATAACATTATATGTAATTGAAACATTGACCAAATGTGTCCCGTTAGAGTATCCAAATAATCCAAGCTTTTTCCAAGACTATAGGTTGTTCACCACAAACTGACAGCAAAGCCAATTACTGAACACAGCACCTATGCATTTCATTCAATATGAAGAAGTAGGGATGGCGCCTATGTAAAGCCTTCACCCTATGTTCTAGAATCTTTGGTACAGGTAGGTACTCTGCATGCTACCAAAAAAAAAAAAAAAAAAAAAAAGGAAATATCAATCCAATCCAGTCACAAACTCCAAACTCTTTGATTTATACTGTTGTCCTACCTGCAAGATTTGTGGCACAAGCTTATAGGAGTAACCACCTAATGTCTGATTTGACTTAAAACTGACTATTAATTCAAACAAGAACAACAAAAAGGTAGCAACAGAATAAATCATGATGATATTCTGCTGTACTCATCGATCAGTGTCCTGCCTAGCCGTCATCTGAGAATCTTCCTCATGCAGCAGATGAGAACAAGTGCAGGGAGACTCACACCAGAGATGTAGGGAGTGAGAAGCTTTAGAATACTCAGCCCTCAAAGTAAAAAATCCATCAAATCCCTCCCTTTAGAACTCATGGAAGCCTGAAAGAAGAGTAGACAGAACATAGAAGCCAGGGGGGATGGAGGAAATAAAAATGGCCACTAAATCAGCAAGAGCAAAGCTAATATGAACTCACAGAGACTGAGCCAGCATGCCCAGGGCCTACAAAGGCCTGTACCATCTCTTTGCATATATACTATGGTTTCCAGTTAAGTATTTTTATACAATTTCCAAGTGTGTGAATGAGTGGGTCTCAGTGTCTTGTGCCTTATCTTGGGTTCTTTTCCTTCTGTTTGCTTGTTTTATTCAATACCAGTGTGTTTGTTTTTGTTTTATGTCATTATATTTATCTTATTAGTACTCCTTAGAAGCTTGTTTTTGTTTTTGTTTTTTTTTTTGTCCTTTTGTTTGTTGCTGTTTTCTAGTGAGAGGTAAGTAAGTGGAGATGGATGGAGGGGAGATGTGGAGAAACTAGGAGTAGTAAAGGGAGAAGAAACCGAATTGGAATTTAGCATGTGAGAAAGAAAAATCCATTTTCAATCACAGGTGAAAAGAAAAAGATTCATCTAAGCTAAATTAAACATTTAATTTTTTCTTATTAATTGAAGAAACACCTTTTCCAAGCCTTAAGTTATTATCAAATGTTGTTAGATTATTGCAGTGTTATCTTATTTCCTTAGATTCAGTAAGAATCTGTTTCTCTGGGGCCAGAAGTTGTAGCTTTAATGAAAGAGAGATCACTTGTGTGGAATGTAGAAGGCATTCAGAGCCACTAAAATTCAGCTGTCTTTCCATACTGAGCCAAAACACATTTCTGAAATGTTCTTTTTGTGATTATGAACATTTTTTTACTCCTCAGCTGAGATACTCATATCAGTTCTTAAAACCCTGGTTTAGCTTCCCTGCTCAGGAGGTGTTCGGATACATACTTCTACTAGCTTCCCTGCTCAGGAGATGTTCAGATACATACTTCTACACCAATCCACAGTTTCCTGGGTAGCCTGTTACTCCAAAGCAGAGATGGAGAATACCACAGAAGAGCCATGTCTCTCTGTCTCTTCAGATTTTGGATTTATTACTTCTTTGATCCATGAGAAGTAAACAAAATTTCTGCTCTCCCTGGGTTCTAACTTCAAAAGAAATTTGGAATCTAATACAACATACAAAGATTTAACTGAGGAAAGCAAAATGTTCCAAATTTTATTTTTTTCTTGAAGCAACTATATATAAAAATAAAACCTAAGAGTATCTTTGCCCACTGTACCTTCTAAATGATCCAAAGATATTTAAACTTGGATAATTTGTTTTCTGATAAAGATTAGAAGTCTTAAGTTATTGATCATGTGAAATAAAAAAAACCTAAAATGAAAGTAGTTAGTTAGTGAGATTGATTCTCCATCTAGGTATTTCTGCTCAATTTTATGGCTTATAAAGTCCAAGTGTAGAAGCTACTTTAGCAGTAGTGTAGGAAGGTACGATATTCACCTAGTAGAGAGCTCTACTAGCATGGTGAAGCCATGGGTTGGATCTCCAGGATCAATCACATAAATTAATAACTTAGATACCAATTTCCCAAATATTTTTATAACATTTGATGTGGTGGTGTTGGAGGGTAGGAGTGGTGGTGGTGGTGGTGGTGGCGGTAGTGGTGTGTGAGTGAGTGTGTGTGTGTGTGTGCGTGTGTATTCCTGTGTGTTTGTGTACATGTGTCACAGTGAACACATGGGAGTCAGAGGAAAATTTACAGATTCTGTTCTCTCTTTCAACCCTGTGAGTCTTAGGGATCAATCTTAGGTATGGTATAAAGTATCTTTACTCACTGAACATTTTAACTGACTCAAAGATATTTAAAATTTGATAACTTGTTTTCTAATAAAGATTGGAACTCTTAAGTCATTAATCATGTGAAATCTAAACCCACAAGCTATTGCTCAACATCATTTCATGTAAGTTGCTGATATGATTTTCTTTCCATCGATAAGCACAAGTGTCAAAGGCAGTGCTCAGAAGTTCAATGTCATGAGCCTTCTGGTTATCTCCAGGTATGAATTTTGTTCTATGGTTGAAAACCAACAAATGTGTCTTCTGCATGCTAAATATTTCAATAGTTATTTCAATCTTATTTCAAACAAGAGCCTCCCTACCTAAAACT
Source organism: Grammomys surdaster (assembly GCF_004785775.1). Taxonomy (NCBI): domain Eukaryota; kingdom Metazoa; phylum Chordata; class Mammalia; order Rodentia; family Muridae; genus Grammomys; species Grammomys surdaster. Next base: position 3,887,534 of record NW_021620769.1, on the reverse strand, counting down.
ATAGTAAGCTTGCATCGTCATCAGTGAAGGCATATGTGGACTTTTAGCTGGCCCCAGACACAATTACTAAACAGCATTCATTTCTTCCATTATCTGGAGTAGTACTATTTATTTTTGTAATAGTTAACTATGAAAGTTTAGTCGCTTAAGTTCTTTACTAATAAATCTAATTTGACATATAAAGAGAACATGAGGATGGGGAAGGCAATGCTTCAAAACCTCAGAGTGACAGAAAACACTGCATATCACCTGAAGAGTGCGTAGTCACCCTGTATATGTACATCCAACAGAGAGATAAGGGGTGAGAGAGACTGAGCATTTACTTCCCAGAAATGGATATTTCCAATAGTTCAGGTGGGGGACAAGAAATATGAGGCTGAGAATATGTATTATAATTCTAAAGGAGGAAAAGGATCTCTGAAAAGTAGCTGTCTATCTCTCATCACAATGCATTTATGATGCTTGACTGGTGGCAGGCACCACACATATGTCTGAACCAGTGCTGGATACCTCCATAATGAAGTATACAAAGTGAAACACTATACGAGCCATATGAAGACTAAAGACAATCAGGAGAGTATCATAACTACAAGCAATTAGCATGTCTTGGACAACATAAATCAGGGATCCAAAAGGAAAGTTCCTCTTCCCAAGAATATTATCTCCATAAATATGTAACTAAATGTAAACCAAGTCCCTCTGGGATGTTCAGCAGCTGCCCATTTCCTGTCTTCATCAGATCTCTGCACGGAGTCAGTCTTGTTTTGTGACTTTTCACATCCTCTCTGTGAACACTGCATCCTCTTTGACTTGCTGACATTTCTCCAGCTCAGTGGAAGTCTCTTATACATCACAGAGAAACTGCCCTCCTTGTCTCCTTTCAGAATTAAATGACTTATGATTTGGTGGCTTGTGATATTGTCTTTTGTTGATCTAAAATATCTATTAACTTTTAACTTTTTATAGCATATCTTTGTATAAGGAAATCATTGCCATTTATTTAGTGAGTGAGGAAACATGTAAAGAGGATTTATATAATAAGTTGGTGTTTTTTAAAATCAGTGCATACCACAATTATGTGGCAATGCAGGGTCAGTTAAATCAGCATAGGTATGATACATTTCTATAAATCTCCGAAATTCATCAGCTTTAGAGAAGAAGGCACATCTGAACTAAAACTGTTAAGTCACGTCACATTTCAATCAAAAATACAACTAGGTCAGTGGTTTCCAACCCTCTAAACAGAAGCCAACAGGCACGTGATTATCACTGGGAAGTTTAGGAAGGTAGACATCTATTTCTACAAATATGAGCTGGCTCAGGAAGGGTCATGTCCTTTATTTCATGTGGTCTAGTGGATGGAAAGCCCTAGAACAAAAAACTCTGAGACACAAAGCAACAATCCTTCTGATGGCATTAGCCTCTATATCCTTTTCATGGTGAGGAAATAAAAGAAATAGTTAAATATTAGAAGAAGAGCAGATGAAATACATGGATGTTAATAAAGAAGTAATTTTAATTAAAATAACCAAGCTCCTGTATAGAAATTATACTAACTGTATGAAATATGCAGAGAAAATCATACATTAAAACCAAACTACAGTTATGACCTATAGAGGGAAACAAAAAAATATCATTGTATCAGGGAAAACACAAAGATTTTGCTTAAAGTTCAATCATTCTTATCAACTGTGAGATAATACAATATAAACACGAAATTTTAGCTCTTCAAACTGGACAAGTTTCCTAAACAAGGGATAAATGCCATCAATAGAATCTCATGAACAGGCTTGCATTAACATCTTGACTTGCAATCCATAGAAAGCCAAGCAAAGTAAAAAGGCAAAGAGGCACCCAAGGGAGTCTATAGGTTGAGTATTATCTGAGAATGAACCTCAACACAGTCTACAACTTTATCTTTCAAGAAATACTTTAAAAACAAGCTTTTGCAGTTAACCAAAGGGAAGAAGTCAGTTGGAGTTTCTAGGAGATTTATAATGGTCTTTGGTCAAAAGTCATCTGAAAAGGCCTAGGCAAAGGATTCCCACTGAGAGTGGGGGTTAAAGGCATTTGGAGCTTTCTGGCCGTCATGGCTAGCACAATTGGTGTGTTCAATCATATCCATCTTCCACTTTTTCACTGTAACTCTCCCAATACATTTCTATCTCCATATGCATCCCCAACCTCGTGTCCTCTTTTCTTTTATAAAGACCCACCCTATCCAATTTGTACAGCCTAAACACTCCTGAATATGGGGATATCCACCAAAGTGGGTTTGACCTATCAGGGGCCATATATATATATACACACAAAAGCACTTGAGAATTATGTTTTAAAGAAAGACTAGTTATCACAAATTGCTGTAACTAAAAGGAAGAATTTTAGAGGCCGTAAATTATCTCCTATAGTTATAGGTTAGGAGTGCATAAAAAATTTTGTTTGGAAATCTAGTCATAGAAGCTAGATTTTCTTAAGGCTCTGTAATGTTCATATTCTCTGTCTAAAACACTGTCTCATTATCATCATCATCATCATCATCATCATTGTTCCAATGTTGGAAAAGTAGGCTAATATTCCAAACTCCACACATAAAACAGGAGAACAAATATCCAAAACCAGGATCTTTCTCTCGCAAACTAAGCTTCTCCTGAGCTATTGAGATACAGGCTTGTGGAGGTGGTAAAGCGAGCAACAGGGAGGGAGCCCACGCCTCAAAAATTCCAAATTGCTGTTAAAGATTTCAGAAACTAGAGTTTATCTGTAGAACGGAGTACTAGTGATCAGTACTACAGCCTCAAGATATTACTGGATTCTGTTCCATGTGAGTCATAATTGTAGATGGGGAAGATGGCATTGTGGACCACTCTGCTCTGAGGTCTATCCAGCTCATGCACTTGGCAAAACCTGAATAGAAGCTTAAGATCTGTCATGATAGAGATATTTGTATGTGCATAATGTGTACATATTCCAAACCAAGATGGTATGGTCTGTTTTCTTTTGTTTTGTTGTATAGAAATCCAGATCAGTAGGACATCATTTCCCTAAAGAGATACATTCAAGATATTTTCAGAAATTTAACTACAAAACAATGAACTATTTTGAGGAGGCTAATGGAAACCCAAGGAAGATAGTGACAAAGCCCAGCTGGGGCTGGACTAAGTGTTGATGTAGGGACAAGATACCTGTGAAACATTTTCAAAGTTTAGGAGATGAAGAGAAATAAAACATAAATATGAGAGGCATTTGACAAATGTAGAAATGCTTTGCTACTTTGCATTTTAGGAGCTTTTATGAGGAAAAAACAAAACAAGAAAGTAGTTTTAGAAAGTTTCATTGTTCTGATGCAGCAAATGGCGTCTGTTATAAGAAGTAGAGAAAATGGGAACAATTGAAGAAACAAAGGAAGTAGAATAAGAAGTCCATGGTCATTGAGTCTTTTCACAGCAATGGAAACCTAACAAAGTCATGATGGCAGCATTCAACTAACTTCTTATGTATCCAAGCAACCCAACCCTGGATGACGGTGCTGCCCACAGTAGGCAGGGCCTCTCACATCTGCAAACATAGTCCCTTGTAGATGTCAGGAGCCCTTCTTCCAGCTGATTCTAGATTGTGTCAAGCAGACAGTTCACAGTAATGTTCACATCTCTCTCTCTCTCTCTTTTCGGGCCTGGCTTAGAGTTTCAGATATCCAGTTCATTACCATCATAGCAGGAAGCATGGCAGTGTCCAGGCAGGCATGGGGCTGGGGAATGAGCTGAAGAGTACTCCATCTGAAGACCACCAGGAAAAGATTGACTCCTACGTGGTTAAGAGTAAGGTCTCATTTCCTACCCCCACAGTGACATATTTCTTCCAACGAGGCCACATCTCCTAATATTACCACTCCCTGGGCCAAGCAACCTCAAACTACAATGCATGGGTCATGCCATCACTCTCTGCTCCTGACTGTGAGTGCACTACCTTGACTACTCTGCAGTGATGGACAGTTACCTTGAGTTGAGAGCCAAATCAACCATTTCTCCTTTAAGTAGCTTTTACTAGGAATTTTATTATGACAACAGGCAATGAAACTAGGGCAAGAACCCAGAAAAATAACTATCAGGCAGAATATATGGTCTTCACTTAGCCATGAGGGAAAGGTGTCTCACATGTGCACTAAGAACCTCCCTTTCAAGCTTCAAGGGACAGTTTCACATGGGTGGACAAAATCAGAATCTATCTTTGACTATTATTTCTGATTTGTTAGAAGTGTTCAAACATTACAAAATAATTTACTGACATTATATCATTAGGTCATAATTGGATACATTCTAAAGAATCATATTAAGCTCCTGGATATTCACAATATGGATGAGAAATAAAGTAAATGGAGTTTTGGCATAAGGTGCGCCAAGGGTCCTAAAGCATATTAATGCATGATTCTTAAATACCCCAGTGTCCTATAGAGGACTGGGATCCCACATATAGGTCTGTGACAATGGGAATGTAATGGAGTGTGTTCTTTTAAAGTATTCCATTAGCTATGGAACACTGCAATGTGCCTGCTGTGATTAACAGTAGGATTGTGGCACTCTGATACCCAGAAAGTTGGGGGGAGAAATTTAGGTATTTTCTCCCCATCAAATAGAATAAAGACTGATGACAATTACTGCTATTGCAAAGTAGATACTAGAAAGAAGGCGACATGCTTGCAGAACTCAGTACTTCTGGATTAATTAGAAAGGAGTGTGTGTAGAATCAAGGTATCTTTGGACTAAACCTTGGGAATGTGGGCTTGGTGACGGATTAAGTAGGAGTCCGTTGTGTATCATGAAAGAATTAAAAGTATCTGAAAACATTTCCTTTCCTGTGGTACCTGCTGATCTTAGCTTTGTGCCATAAGAATACTTAAATTTTAAACAGGCATAGGGAATCCTGTATAGCTAGACAGACTCCTAAAATCATGGTCCTGGGAAGCAGAGGCCAAGTTTACCAAGAAGCACTTGAAACAGTTCGAAGATGCCCTAGAGGGTAGCCATATAGTCGAATTCTCATGGCCTAGACTTGTTAATTCAGCATTGGAAGCTGAGGAAGGATACAAACATGAATATGCTGAAATTAACATTATGTACATAGTTAATACAAAATGACCAATAAACCTTAAAGCTTCAAAGAAAGGGAATGTGCCTCCAGGAAATAAGATGTTCACATTTTATCAGAACCTATTGAAATACATCCTGGAAATACACATATAAACATTTCACAAAACTGTATGATTTTGAAAAGCTAGGAAACCTGTGTGTAGTCAACAATTAAAGAGGAATGTTACAAGGTCCAGTCACCATCTCTTGTTGCTCTTTTTGGTAAGGAAGCATTAGATTTAAAGGGGTCATAATTCACCAATCCTTCCTTTTCAACTATAGAGTATTTGGTAAAATTTCATTTAACCAACAGATTGCTTGAAATAACATGAAACAAAACATTGATAAGTGAATAATCAGTAATCAACAAGTTTTCTGCTCTGACATTATGAAAACAACTACTATTACAAGTCCTGGATCTAGTTAGTTATTTGCATTGATTTCTGTTTTGGAAATGGGTACTCAAGAATGTAATAGTTGAAGATATTAGGGTATAACTTTGTCATCTGGGGCACTGAAGCAAACACCTGACCATCACCTACCAATCTTTGTTCCACTTAGGCTTAGCAGATTAGTCCATTCCTTTCTAGGGGATGATAGCAGCCTTCATTGAAGGTACACAGCAATAAATTTTTTAACCCAACATCAAGAGAGATATGAAGTTACTTTGATGAAAGAGTCTTTGATCTTCAGCTGGAAAGCTCAGAGAGGAGAACAAAGCTCCAAGAGTCCAAGCATGTTCCCAGGCTTTGGTTAAACGTTTTCAGGATTACTTTGCTGAGGCAAAAATGTTCTTATACAAACAAACAAAGTAAATGAGTGATCAAATGAACTTTAGAGATTTAGCTTTTATACTGAGCATCTGTATTTCCAAACAACAGAGACAATACTCATTTAAGTCTGGTTTCCAAAGCTTAGTTTACATAAGCATATCAGAGATCAATGTCCCTTGGTAGCCACAAAGAAAATGGTAGATTTATGCAATCTAACCTTAAAAATTAGCCATGTAAGTCTTTCCTTCCTTCCTTCCTTCCTTACCTACTTACTTTCTTCCTCCTCTCCCTCTTCCTCTTCCTTTCTTCCTTTTCTTCCTTTGTTCCTTTCTTCTATCATTTCTTCCTTCCTTCTTTTCTTCTATCCTTCCTTCCTTCTTCTCTTCCTTCCTTTCTTACTTTGTTTCTCTTTTCTGCCTGCTCACACACATCTTGGTCTATCCATTCTCCTTCTTCTTCTTTATACTTGTGAATTATTGGTATTTGTGAACTCTACTGTGACAATTTCCATCTGTTAGCTATAACAAGTAGTGTTGTTTGCACATTCCTAAAAGTGTATTTGTGAATATATGAATACAAGTCTACTAGCTCTGTTTACTAGTAGGTTTGCTGATCACAGAATAAACACAAGTTCATTTGAGTATTTATTGTGAAATATGTTTCCAAAGCAGGTTTCTAATTTGCATTTCCACCATCACTATAGGAAAGTTTGCATTCACATATATTTAATGAGCTCTAAGTTTTAATGTTCCTGCTTCTCTGAGCTTATTTTTTTCTTACCCCACTTTTCATTGAAGTATTGTTTTCCTATTTTTTTTACACACACTTTCAATGAATTAAAGGTAGCATCTCTGTCATGTGTACAGAAAATGTATGACTGTGCATTTTGGTTTTGATTGTGTGTTTTTAAGATAGCTACTTCAAGCAGATATAAATGACTTTGAAGGACTCATGCCTCCACCCCATTAAATTAGATAATTATGCTAATCTTATCATAGAATGTAAATTTCTTATCAACAGCCTTATCAGTACTCAATGCTATCATATGAAACATCACTTAAATGTAGTATTGATTAAAAAAGAAATACTACCAAGCACAAACCCTTACCCTCACTCTATGTGCACCCAGGGGAGAAAAATAGAAAACAGTATTTTTTTTTAATGAAGAAAAGAATCAGAGATCTCCGCAAATAGAGTTTTAATCAGCAGAATCAAAGCAACCCAGATCTAATTAGCAGGTGGAAGGGACTTGTGTGAAGGGGTAATTTAGTTTCTTCTTGTACTTCTCTGAGCCCATGAAAAGTCACAGGCGCATAACTGCATAACTCCAGCTGCTCGGAAAACCCTTATGGAGCTGTTCTGCTCACCCGGTACTTTATTAACTGTGCCTCACCCTATTACTGCAGGTCCAACTGACTGCAGTTCCAATATCAGTTGAAGCCAACCTCCGCTAATATACTTGTGGTACAAATGCATAATGTCAAGCCTGTGGGAAATCCTGTAAAATCCCAAAATCTTCATGTAGCTGGAGAATACTGGAAATTTCAAAAGAAACAAAGCTACATACGGCAGTGATGAAGACCTCAGACCTACAAGAGATTATGAGTTCTGAGGTTTAAAAGGAAAGCAATAAATCCTCAAAATATTCCAATGTGTTTAATTCTTTAACTGAGTGCAATTATGTCACATGTTCTGTTGCCTGTGAACAACTCTAAATAAATGTAAATTCTCTCTGTGTGTTTAATTTCAGTACCTTATTTTTCGAAATTATCTGAAGACATTGATATTGCCCAGGAGTTGTTCCGTTTTCCCCTAAGAATATCACCATTTCAGCCTTGCACAGAAAACCTGCATCATTCTTGGCACAGTGCCAAAGACAAGTACGCTGCAGCTTAAGGGCTAGCAAGACGTGTCTCCCCACTACTCATCTGACATTTAGGGAAGGGGAAATACATTCGAAGAATGATTAAATGGATGCTCACTGGCAGCATCTATTTGGTGCAGAAAATTGGAAAGGTAATTACAATGGAAAACAAACAAAACTCCAGTCATGGGGCATATTAAGCTTCCTTAATTTAAGTGTTCTATCCTTGGCTTTAAGGAAACCTGACACCCTGCTGTTGCTCGATTATTTTTATCTTGTAGTGTGTGTGTGTGTGTGTGTGTGTGTGTGTGTGTGTGTGTGTGTGTGT
>NW_021620769.1:3817479-3879436 GCF_004785775.1 Grammomys surdaster | reverse complement strand
TGTGTGTGTGTGTGTGTGTGTGTGTGTGTGTGTGTGTGTGTGTGTGTTAATTTTGCATGGGTGATTACCTAAGGGAAATAAAGCAATGCTCACAAGTGCCACCTTAAGTGATGCATGACTACAGCTCAGATATTTCAGTCTCCCCTGATGACATCACTCTGATGAAGGCAAAAGCCACTTCCTGCCGAGAAAAGTGAGGCAGAAAAAAAAACATATGTTGCTCTTTCAACAGTCAAGGATTGCTGTGATTCTGAGGGACCATAACCTTTCACTACAAAGGACCTGCCCACTTAGAAAGTATCGCTCAAAGGCGACTTTAGAAGACAAGCTGCAGAACTCACTATTTGAATACTAAAGACATAGTATGAGCCCGAATCATTAAACAAAGAGGCAAATTTAGTAAATCAAAATATTTAACATCTGGTTTTAAAAGAGGATTGCAATTATCCAAATTGCAGAAAAGCATTTTCAGAAGTTACTTGGCAGGACCATTTGAGCCCTGAAAAGACTGATGATCAAGATCTTCGAAGCTGGATAAAGCATGGAGTTCTGTTCTTCCTGTGATCTAACTTCGATCCTCAAGAATAAAGGATAAGAAGTTGGGGAGATGGATCAGTGGTTAAGAGTGAGCACTGACTTTGCAGAAAACACAAGAGTAGTTCTTAGTAGCCAGGTCAAATGTCTCCAAACAACCAGCAATCCTAGCTATGGCCAGATCCAATGCCTTGGGCCTCCAAGAAAATATGCACAATGTGCACACAGACACACACACACACACACACACACACACAAAATAAGTAAGAAATAAATAAATATAATCTTAAAATTCAAAACAATTTAATGTTATCTGGGAATATTGTATTATGTATGCCTTCATATTTGACATGATTAATGATAATTTTTAAAAATACTGCCTAGCCTCATAATTTCCAATGGGAAAAATCTTGAACTTCCAGGAGCTACAACTAGAGGATGCAAGTGCTGCTTTCCCAGTTTCCAACTTATTAACATTCCTTATATCTGGCTCATCAGGGCATTTGCAGCTGTTGCTCAAAACCTCTCTGTGTCCATTTTCCCAATGAGGTAAAAAAAAACCTCAATGATAATAAGTCACAAGAACAAAACTAAACAACACACTATATAAGCACATTTTAGGTCATTAGTTGCTAGAATAAGAAGAGTATTAGAGGGAGAAAATAATCCAGTGAAATAATATTTGAAGAATGCCAATTGTATTTGAACTTCAGTTCAATAAGCATAAGCATAGCATAATATAACTTCACTGTTAACTACTGATTCCATTACAGGCAGTGAACACTCATCAAGGACCAAAATGATGTGCTGGCAGATCAATTCCTTTAGAAAATCAAGAAAGTAATATGGAGTGATGTTAGAAACTGTGAGAAAAAAATAAGAGATTTGAAAAATGAAGAATAACTGATGTAGACATACTAGAAATCCTAAGAAGAACATAAAGAACAGATCAAAGAAAATTAAAAATTGAACCATGAGAGAAAGGAGAAATATTGTATATAAAACCTTACCTAGAAACTTCATAAATAGTAGTCATTTTACTGTCTAAAGCAATAACAAACACTAAAATAAATTGCCATTTATAGCATTTATAAATACTACAAAAGGCAAAAACAAACCCACTCTGGTAAGTAGAGGGATTAGTGAAAAATAGAGACATTAGTAAGGACAGTCAAACAATTGTATTAAAATTTTCAAACAATATCTGAAGCACATAGGTAAGTAATTAAGTGTGAAGAAGCAGTATCATAAAAACAATAATCTTCCCCTACTTAATGTGTACATTTAACAGAATTGGAGATGGAAAACCCACAAGACTTTTAATAGAATTGGGTTGAACAATGTATTATTTACAAGAAGTATAGTAGCCAATCAATATCCAGTAAAAATCATGAAGTACAGGAACAGTGAGATATTTGCAGACACAGGAGCACTGCATTATTACAGAACTGGTAGGTACCTAGGACAATGGGGAAGAGACCCTGGATTGGGTCTCACAAGACATATATACACATACGTAGATGCTTAGATATTTAGATAAGTAAAGAAGAAATAGTAAATAAATATGCTACCATACCTCTCTAAAAATAAAAAGATTTATCTTCATCAAAAATCACATGCAAATTACAAATTCTAAGTAAATTATTCACTTAAAGCAGAAGACAAGATGTATGTGAAAGGGCAAGAAAATCTAGTTAAAATAGGACTTTCATAATTACATATTTACATATTCACACACATATTCATATATATGAAGGGTGTAAACTTTAATAAAGCAAATTCTCAATAAGAAAACACTAACATTAAAACTATATTTTCAAAGCCAATGATAAAGCAAAAGTTGTCTAAAATATTACAAAAATATTAAAAATTAATAAAAGTAAAGAACTCAATAGAAATAAGATAAAGATCTATGGAATCAAAAATCATAGATAAAATATTAATTCTACCAATATTGCTAAAAATGCAAACAACCTCAATGTAATATCAGGCTCCTAAAACTTAAAAAATTGTGTCAGAGTCAATGTGATTGTGGCTGTCCACTTGGAAACAACTGTAATGCCAGCATTTTGTATAACATTCCTTGGCATGTGCCCATGAGCCCCAACTCATCAGTATTTACATACAGGAAAATCATTGGTTTTATGATCATTTTGAACAAAAATAAACACAGAAACAAAACTCTGTTAAGCAAGTGCCCTTATTCAGAGATGTGTCTGGGGGTGAAGACCTAGCACAGAGCAGATCACTTCCCAGTAAAAGAAATGAGTTAATGCTTCAGTACTTGAAAGAGCAAACCTCAGTACTTTATCATCAACTCAGACACAAATCAGAGACAAATATGCAAACATCACTATATTAACAGTTTAATAATTTTAAATACATATGTAATAAGCTAAAAATAGCATAAACATGTTGTCTTTATAGTATCATATGAAATGAAACATGGAATTATTCTGTATATAAAAGTGGTCAAGATTATATTTTATGTTGAAGATGGAGAACAAAGGCAAAAAATGAGACTTGTACACTATACAAAATATGCAGAATTACACGCACTAACATAATTGCATGTAGATACATTTATGACCCTCAAGAAATAGGCATTATGGGGCTGAGGAGATGGCTCAGCATTGAATATCACTGTCTGCTCTTTCAGAGGATTCAGGTTCAGTTCCCAGCACTTAGGGGAATGCAGCAACCTCTTCTGGCCTCTGTGGGCATCAGGTATAAAAAGCAAAACACATACAATAAAAAAATAAATTGTTTTTAAAGTGATAATTATTAACAAGATTTTTAAATAGTTTTTTTTTCTTCTGCAACTAGGAAAGTTCCTCAGGTGTGCCTGGGAAATGTCTACAAGTTAGAGGAGCTGTAGTTTTGGTTATAAATGGTTGGACCTCACCCCTAAGTCCTTCCTTAACTGGACGTGAGAGGCTTATTGTATCTTCTTGCTTTTCCAGTTCCAAAATTTATTCAAGCTTACATGAAGCTTTTGAGAATAAATATGGCACTATAGTTAACTGCTGAGCACAGGACATATACATAGGTAGAAATAAAAAAATACTAGCAATTAATAAAATCACATTATAGTGGTTATACACCAAATAAATTGGGTCCTGGTTAAAGAGAAGCAGAGGTGGATATATACCAAGACAATCTTCAGGTTTACCTGATGAGGAATCCTCTCTCTACATTTAAATCCTGTCTCCTGGGTTATGTTCAGACAGAAAATTAAATTCTCTCATGATAGTTAATGTCCAGGAAAAAAAGCAGCCTTTCATGTAATTTCAAAAATTCTGAGTGAAATTGTCATATGTCTATATATATATTGCTCATTTTATAAATAATTCCTGTAGAATCTACTTAAAAAGTTTTTTTCTGGCAACAACAAAGGAAGTTGACTCACATTGCTTCTGCCATGGGCCACACTGTATCTGCAGTAACACTAAATAGTAAGTTACAGTCTGCACATACAGGAACTATTATTACCTCAGTTGAAACGTGTGTGAAAGCTTGTTTTTATGCTAGATATGTCTAGTTCCAAATCCAACTTGACCTAAATTGGCTTGTTCCCATTGCTGAGTGTAAACACTCTGAAAATAATAAATGTTCTACACCTTCACATGTAGCAGGATATTTTACCAAGAGTTTCTGTCACCTTAAGAGTCTTGGATGGGGTCCTAAAATTGAGGACAGCAGGTGACAAATGTTCAAATCTTCTAAAAGGAGGTGCCAAACACTCTTCCGCAGGCCGGCTAAGATGTAAGATAAATCTATCCGTGATCTTACAGCCTTCTTTGTCTCCTATCACCAGCTGGAGACATAATGAATAACAGAGGTCAGCGAGCTTTGTAGGAAAGTGACTCAGGTGAAAGAGGGAGTGTCCAGCACCCCATCTCCTCATTTCACACAGTGTTCAAGAGACATTCCATTACAGAAGATCAGCCAATGGACATTAGAAACACAGGGCAACATGCCTAGATGCAGGATACCAGGCAGAAAGATGTCTTAGTCCCTTTGCTTCTCTTCTTTAGCCTCATGTCAAAGCTGAGCGGGAAAAGAACAAGAAGGTACAGACATGAAACTTGTCAGTGCATGTCTCCCCAGCCTTTGCTCTGGGGATTTCTGGGCAAACCAGGAACTCAAATGCCTTAAACAGTGTTGAAATTTATGTTGTACAATGTATTTTTAATATCAGAAAGTGACAGTCCTAATAACCCATCCCTATTTTAGCATTAGTTTTCAAAAGCTGAGATATTTTTCCCAGGGGGCTTGAAGGAGTGTTCTAGCCATTGGAGGACAGTGGCAAAAGGAAGGACAAACCTGCTTCCTAGCTATTCCAAACTGTCAGCTAATATCTTCCCCATCTGATCTGATGTTGCACACTATGCTCACTCTTGAATATTTTGCAATATCTAGTTTTACCTTTCGTAACCCTTGTCTATAGTGTTTCTCATTATGTCTTTGAGCAAATTAGTCTTTTCTTCCTGTGACTTTTAAGCACAAGTAGCCACACAGCATCATAGCCTCAAGTGTGGTTGTCTTCCCCGTGAAACAGTGAGGTACTTCATGATGTTAATGATGTATTGCTCTTCTTTAGTTCCCAGAGTTTACAAGAATCTCTCCCTCAAAACGAACCCTAAGCATTAGCTGAGTGAGTTTCTAGGAAAAGAACTGTTGAGTACATTCATACTCCAGGGCCACCCAATACCTGCTGCGACCTACAGCTCTGTGAGTTTAGAAACCAGCCATAGACAGAAGAACGTATTTCATGTTTTCCTGATGATTCACCAGAAAAGAGCCAAACCAGTACTGCCTGAGTCAGGAAAATAGAGGGACAAGTAGTGTCCTGTCTGCATGACTGTGCAAGGACTTGGGAATGGGAGTTAAAGGTACAGAAGCTACTTTAATCCTTGCCTAAAGTAATCCAAATAAAGCTCACAATCCTGTAACATGAATCTCGGTTAAGAAAATGTGTGGCAATCCTTAGCTGAGAGCAGTGAACACCTAGAATTGGAGAAACTTGAGTTTCCCTTTCTAAAAGAAGATGCAGACAGATGTAGACACCATCAGAGCAAGTAAAACAGTCTAGGAGTGAGCATCCGAAAGCCTCACAGGCTTCCTTTGCTGAGAATTTGTGTTGGTTGCACAGTGTCTTTGCAACAGTGTTGTTGTTGTCGTAGTTGTTGTTATTGTTGGTTTTTAACGGTGCATCCAGTTTCAGCCTAAGTTTACAAGCATATTCATAACCCAGGAAGGTCATAATGTCCCTTGATTGTGCTAAGTTTGAAACAGAGTTTTCTCTTATTATATATCTGAACTATTACATTTACTCTATAAAAACAAAACAAAAAAAAACAAGCAAACAAAAAAACCCTTACAATTCCTTAGCTACTACTTTGAAGTACAAATGTCCTCCCAAACTCTTTCTGGCTTTATCATCCAGTCTTTCTAAGGACCTGGAGCCATCCCTCCGAAACACAGTGATGAAGAAATACAAGCAGTTCATATCACAGTCTCTGGTGGAGAGTAAGAGCTAAACCTAGCACTGAGCAACCCTGTCCCTAAAAGCCTCCAGTATTTTCATTAACTGCCCCCCTTCCCCATGTTTATGGAAAGGCTGGGTTTTGCTTCAGTAGAGTTGAGGTCAATTCTTTCCACTATCTCAGCATTCCTGATTAAAGTCATCATGACCTATTTAACCACATCTAGTGCAAATTTTCTTTGATGTCTTTCATAGTACATCACACTATGGCACAAGAGTGAGAATAGTTGTCACATACACATGTAGACTCACATACACACACACACATACATACATACACAAACACACACACATACATACATACATACATACATACACAAACACACACATACATACATACATACACAAACACACACACACATACATACATACATACATACATACATACATACACAAACACACACACACACAAACACACAGTGGGATTTTGTGGTATAATATTCCAACTGTTCCCAATGAATGTCAGTTTTGCGTCAGTGAAAAGAAATTGGCAAAGTCTGGAGACCTTCTTGGTTATCACTGCTGGGGAAGAGCTCAGAGGGTTTGCTACTGTGTTCTGATGTGATAAAGGCTAAGGATACTAAGAATTTTATCAAGAGAAGCCCCTTCACCATAAAGCATCAGAGCTTAACATTTCCATAACGGCATGGCAAAGGAGGGCATTTAAAAATATCTGGATCCTAAGAGCAACTACAGGTATGAACCTTTTCTATAAATACATAAATAAGATTCCATAGAGCATTCTTTTCTGGGACTTTACCCAGCCAGGAAAATAAGGATATGCCAAAAAAAATCTGCAGTAAAACAGACTCTATCTCCTAGAATAACAAAGTCAGGTATCCACAGAGAAACATATTACATATCCCATGAAGAGAGCCCCACTGAGAAATGTGAACAGAAGCAGTACACTGTCACACAGGACATGCTAACATCATACACATTTTGAAAATGAAAAATTAAGGATCTATAAATTGATTCCTAGATAAATAAATGCAATCTAATGAAATCTCAAGTTTACTAACTAATGTTATCTATACCAAGCTAACACTTTCAACACCATGATTCCTTTATGAAGAACTTAAGGATCATATAACTCAATTTGTTGCTCTGCTATGTCACCTTGCACTCATAGTTCACATGAGAATATCTTCTAATAAGAATCTGATTAGATGTTTAATTAGCCTACATTGACTATGGAACTGCCTCTTTGCCTTTGTGTGATTTAGAATTCCATCTCCACTAACTCATTTATGCACTAACAGTTCCAGTCAGTCTAACATGGCACCCCGCCACCACGCAGCATCTTCCTACAAGCAATAGCTCTGACCCAGTGTCTCCTTGGACAAAAAATAACTATTATGAATTTGCAGATGTCCCCTCAGTATCTGGCAAGTTATCCTAAGAAGATTACTTTGGTTTCTTTTTCATTTGCTCAGAAAAGCAGTTATTTCACCAATAACAAAGACTAAATCAATGTAATTCAGTTGTAGTGCAAAGATTTCATTTCATTTGGTCAACAAAATAAACAACGTAAACAAAACCCCACTCTCTTCATTTTCATACAGCTTGAAACGTTACATCAGGGCGATGCAGTTTAGGAAAATGTGAATAGATCAGGTCCAAATAAATTTGTCTTAGTTTATAATGGAATGATCTAATGACTTTTCATTAACTATATATCAAGCAGTACCTGGCAAATATCACACCTTATTTTTTTTATTTGTCCCACATTTAGAGCTTATGTAGGCTATGTTTGGCTTATGCTTTTGTAGTGATATACTAAAGATCACTTGTATATCAAGAGCCAAAAGTTATATCCAATGTTAAGATGCATTAGTACATGAAAAGTAAATGTGTGTTCGACTCTTTAATCTACACCCAATAAGCCATGACCACATGTTAAGAAAACCTTTCTGGAATAAATCGACACCAATGTGAGTAGAAGAGAGGTGTTACCTGTGGACCAGAAGCCAGGATAGCTCCTGAAGGACCTTGGTCCTATGTCCAGTGTGTATTTTCATTCTATGCTCTAAAGCCAAAAGGTATGATGGGAGAAAGCAAACAACATTTTATAGACATGTATGTGGCAGTCAGCAGTTTGTTATCCACTGTCTGAACTATTCCCACAGGTCATCTTGATTCAGGAAACAAGTGACATCATGCTTGGCAAATATGTAGTACACGCAGTGCTTTACATAAATCACTGATGAATCAATAAATCACTATCTGATAACTGCTCTTTAATACTTTATTCTGCTTCACAAATCAGTAAGAACCAATGTTTTTAAGTCACCAGAGAACATGCATTTAAATTTATAAAATGGACTTAAGTCCAAATTTTCTAACACAATTTTCCATTTAGACAGACTTGTCAGTTCCAAACTGAATGCAACTTGGGTCTTGACATGCTGAGAAATGAATATCTTATCTCATTTCTGTTCCTCCATAAAGCAGGATCGTATTCAAAATTTCAAATTTTGTTCTCATTTTATGAGTTCCACCGGGTGTGTTTTGATTTGTTCGGCCTGCCATTCTCATTTTAGCTTTCTTTTATGTTCATTTTTCAATTCTATCCAAAAATTTCAAGTTAAGGATTAAAATCCCCCAAATGCCAGCGTTCCCTGGTGGCCTTTGGAGATGGGAGACTTTAGATGAAAGTGCTAGCAATAGATCAGAGTGTGAAGTTAAGAATTTTACAATGAGAGAAATACAGAGACTAGTAACTCTGCAGAGTGAGTTTTACAATAAATATCAAAGGAAGGAACGTGGTCTGCTTAACTCTGTCTAGAAGACAAATTCTTACTGTCTGGAAATCTTTTAGAGATGAGTCTAGAAAGGACTTGTCAATAAATGAGCACCAGGTCCTGATTCGGAAGTAACAAGACTTAGCGTTATTTCTTAAGTGATACTACAGATAGTTTGCATCAGAAATTCTCAACTTTGATAGTGTCTTAGAATAACTTATCAAACATGTAAAGATGCCAGTGCTCAGACTGTCCCTGTGTACTTTAAATCAGAATATCTAGTCTGCCACCCATACATGGGTAATTGTGTTTATTGTTTTTACTTTTGTTTTTCTTTATTTGTGGGATTATAATTTAATTACCTTTTGTCCTTCCCTTCTTTCCCATCCCTTTAAATCTTCCCATGTACTCATTCCTGCTCTTCTTCAAGTTTGTAGACTCTTTGTTCATGAATTGCTAATTTTTGATGCTTAATGGGAGAAATGCTATAATGGTTAATACAGGCTATGACTTCGCTGGGACCTAGACTCACAGAAGAGACTACCTTTCAGGAATATCTATGAAGGACTTTATTAGATTAACTGAGGTGAGAGGCTCCACTCCAGATGTGGGTGGATCCATTCCATGGGCTGGAGTCCGGATGAACCGGGGAAAGCAAGCTGAGTACAGGCATTCACCACTCTTTGTTTATTGACTGTGGAACTGTGGCTGTCATGTGATCAGATACCTCACTGTCTTTTAGCTACGTCATCTCTACCGTGACGGTCGGAATGCCCCCAAATAGTTAGGAAAAACAAAACTTCCTTTTTATCACAACATGAAAAGCAACAAACATACATGGTTACTGAATAACAGAAGGAACTAAAAGTAACATTTAGGTTTTGTGTCAGTTGATTTTGAATGTCAACAGGACCTTACCTAAAATTACCAGGGAAAAGAATCTTAATGAGGAATTACATAGGTCACGTTGGTCTGTGAAGGAGTCACCTTAATTCCTGATTGATCTGGAAACAGACAGATGGACATAAAAGACACCATTTTGTGGCATGGACCCTGAAGTCTACAAATGAAGAAAGGTAAATACGTACAAGTGCAAATGAGCAAACAGGATTATTTATTCTCTCTCTGCCATGGACTGAGAATATGATGCTTAAGCTCCTGCCTTGATTTCCCCTTAATAATAGGCTGTAACCAGGAATTAACTTCAATCCAAATGATTAAAACAAACAAAAATAAAAATCCTTGCTTTTCTTAGATTATTTGCAACAGCAACAAAAATAAAATGAAACTAGAACAGATACAGGTACGAAAAGTGTGAAGTCACTATTACAAACCTCACTGTGTTGTCCCTGGAAAGAATGTTGGATTTTTTAGAACTTTTGTCTGGAAAAGACCTTGAGTGCTCAGAACTTTAGGTGGCTATTTCAACCAGAGCTTGGAAGCCTGGAATTCTAAGAATGACAGCAAGCATGGAGGCCCAGATCATGTTTCAAAGATTTTATGGGATTCTATTTATTTCCTCTAAAGTAAGACACAAGTATTAAATTTATCATAAAAGTATTATTTTAAGAATCTCTGGTAATGATGGGTTAGTGATTTAATCATTGAAAATTCTTAAATAAATTCTATGTATACAGCAACTAGGCTTGGCTCTGATATGACAATTTAAAAGACCTCATTTCTACCACTATTTACATAAAGCCCAGATGACTGATGTAAGTGAGGGCATAGGTATGGCCCCCATCTGTATGCTCATCATACACAAGACATTATTAAACATTAGGACGATTTCATGTTTTGAATTAAATCCCGTTTTTTTCATATAATTTTTTTCCTAATGCCTTGATTGGTTTATAACTTTTTTCTAAATTTGTAAAAGGCCATGACAAATAATATAAACATTATTTTTTGATCTTGTTCTGGCAGATATAAAAAGTAAGAGAAGAAAGGAAAAGCCGTTGACCACACTCTTATTTTTCTTCCTTCTTATATTCTCTTCCTCGCATCATCATTGTCATTGTTTTTATACTTGTCATGATTCCAAAAGCATCATCTCTAATGGGCAGTTCAAAACAGTATCTGAACAAAGCACCCATCTTGACTGTTTCAATTCTTGCTTACTTTACATGTTCCTTTAAAAGTAGAAGTTATGTTCATTATACCTTAAGAAAAGAGAGAGAGAGCCAGGTGTGGTCCAACAAACCTGAAAACAACAGCATGTGGAAGACTAAGGCAGGAAGGTCACTAGCTGGACCTTGTCTCAAAAAACTTTTCAAAAGGAAAAGATAAAAAGAAAACACTACCTGACAAATTCACTTATAAATTAACCATGTTGGTAATGTCTTAACACAATATTTAATCAGAATTGTGTATGATCATATGGAAAGCTTCAAACTGATCATAAAGGGCTTAGTTATCTCACAACAGTTTTGCCACTGTTCCACCAAAGGTCACATCTTAGCCTTCAGGTTATTGCAGCTCATGATCTTCACAGCTGTGTAGAACTACTAAAGATTGCTACACTAGCATTGCATATATCACTTTGTCACTGTGAATTTAGGGAGGAAGATTCTGGTTCTGTTTCTACTTGAGTTTCTATATCCTATGACCTAAGTATCTTCAGAGATAAGGACTTGCCATCAAGCTCAAGTGGACAGCTTAGATGAATGGTAATAACTTTTATTATTTGGAATCTTGTGGAGATAATATCCTACATTGTCCAATGAGATTTTTTTTTTAGTAACCTATGGGTTCTGGTAAAAATCCTGTCTGTGCAAGAAGGGGACATATACCTAGCTCTTACTATAAACCTAGATAAGACCCTATGGTTGACAAGGTCATAGGCCATAGTGGACAGCCTACAACTACTGCTTTGCTAAATGAGTGTATTACTAAAGTGTCCTCAAAATCCTTATGCTTATGCCTGAAGTTTAGTGTTTCACTTCAAAAAGAAGTTTCTCATTGTAATGAGTGGTGGTTGATAAAGACTTATAACTGGTCAAAATATTGAAAATACCTGAAAGGGAGGGTACAACCCTGCTTTAAATAAGACATCTATCTTGTCCAGTCAAAGGCCCAGGGAATATTATGGAAGAGGGGCGTGTAAGAGCTAGAGAGCTAGAGTAAGAATACCGGAGCTAAAGAATGGGGAAATATGCAGCAAAAAAAGAAAAAAGAAGGAAGGAAGGAAGGAAGGAAGGAAGGAAGGAAGGAAGGAAGGAAGGAAGGGAGGGAGGGAGGGAGGGAGGGAGGGAGGGAAAGGAAAGGAAAGGAAAGGAAAGGAAAGGAAAGGAAAGGAAAGGAAAGGAAAGGAAAGGAAAGGAAAGGAAAGGAAAGGAAAGGAAATAAATCTCAGAATCTTAGAATGTTATCAGGCTATTATACTCATAGAATCACTGCTACTGAGGTTACTTTCACAAAAGGAACACTCAAAATTATACCCATTGGCATCACAGATGAAGATAAGGCCCTTGAGGACTCATCTCTCTAAGAGGGATTAGTGTCAGCTAATGTTTGCTGGCGGAGGAGATGGCCCTCTTTAATGGTGTAGCCACTGTTAAGTTGTTCCAATAAATAACCTTTCATCTGTACTCATGTAAACAACTCTAACTAAATTCAGTGGTTACACACATTATAATCGAAGGATGACTTGTCAGAAAGAAAGATCTCAATAGGAAGAAGGAGAATGGAAGAGGGTAAATGAGGGTGAAGGCGTTTGTTAGTCATTGTATGCATATATGAAATCATCAAAGAATTAAAATATATTAAAAAGAAAAAGAAACTTCTTGAATAATTTTTAAATTTTCATGTAGTATATATTATAAAACTTTAAATGTTTCTAAGAATTTTTAATAAACTAAGTTTGATATAGTATGTGGCTGAAATGTATTTTACATGAGAGAGAATTTCAGTAGTTTTAGAATCTTATGAAAAATATATGTATACACTGTCTTCCATGTGCTACATGTTCCAGAGACTGTTCCAGATTGTAAGAGCACACAAGGGAAGAAAGACAATGACTGAGTTTATTTGGCCTGCCATAACAAAATATCATAAACTGAAAAACACATAAACAATTTATTGGGAAATTTACTTCTCAAGGATGGGGGTAGGAGGGTGGTAGGAATTCCAAAATGAAAATAGCAGCTTATAAGGCCTCCAGAGGGAACCTGGTTTCTGGTACATACATCTCTGGAGTTTATTTTATAAGATCACTAATTCTTTTCTTTCCTTATAACCTAATCAACTTCTTAAGATTCCCAACTCCATTCCACTAGGAGTCAATATGTCACATAGGAACTTGGGGACACATAAATGTTTGTAGTACAGAAATAAAATTTCTTCTCTGTGGAATTTATATACAAAACAAGAAAAACAAACAACAGAAAATAAATAAGTAAAAGTGTCAGCAATTCTGGTCTTAAAAAAAGGAAAATGCTTCTGGATATTTACTCTCTTAAAAAGAACAGGTTAGATCTTCCAGTCTACATCTCTACCTGCAATTGCAGATCTGCACTCCTCTGCAACCAGGGACAACAAGGTCTGCTTGCTGTCACCTAGGATAGCAAGTCCTAGAGGCCTGCTACCACCAGGGACTAGGAGGCCAGCCAACATCAGAGACAACCAGATGACTAAAGGCAAGTGCAGGAATACCATCAACAAAAGCCAGTGCAATATGGCACCACTAGAATAGGCAGCATTCCTATTACAGCAAGCCCTGGATATCCTAACACACCTGAGAAACAAGAGTATGACCTTAAATCTCATGATGATGATAGAGACCCTTAAAGAAGAAATAAATAAGTTTCTTAAAGAAATACAGGCAAATAGACTCAAGCTGATGAAGAAAATGAATATATCTGTTCAATGGAAATGTAAGCAATAAAAAGAAACACACACACACCAAAAGTAATCAAAAGAGATAGTAAGGACACTTATCGTCAGCAAATGAAAAGTTCAGCAAGATAATGTCCAATTCTGAACATCTATGCTCCAAATTCAAGGGCACTTACACTAATAAAAAAATGTTACTAAAGCTCAAATCACACATTGAACTCCATACATTAATAGTGGTATACTTTAACACCTCACTTTCACCAATTGACAGCTCGTTGAAACAGAAACTAAACAGAGAAACAATGAAATTAACGTATGTTTCAACCTAATGGACCTAATGTACATCAATAGAACCTTTCACCCAAACACACACATACACACACACAAAAATACTTTCTTTTCAGCACTTCACAGAACCTTCTCCAAAGCTGACCAAATACTTAGTCAAAAAACATGTCTCATCTGCCACAAAAAGACAGAGACAACCTCTTATATCTTATGAGATCACAATAGATTAAAGCTGGACCTTAACAACAGAAACAAGAGAAAGCCTACAATCTCATGAAAACTGAACAACTCTATACACAATGACCAGTGAGTCAAAGAAATAATAAAGAAGCTGGGGAATTCATGTGGAGGTCAGAGTGAAAGCAGGTGTGAGTGGAAGCAACAGAAGGAGTCATGGCTGCCAAAGTGTTTGATTCCATCGGAAAGTTCGGCCTGGCGTTAGCAGTTGCAGGAGGCGTGGTGAACTCTGCTCTATATAATGTGGATGCTGGACACAGAGCTGTCATCTTTGACCGATTCCGTGGTGTACAGGACATTGTGGTAGGGGAAGGGACTCACTTTCTCATCCCTTGGGTACAGAAACCAATTATCTTTGACTGCCGCTCTCGGCCACGGAATGTCCCGGTCATCACTGGTAGCAAAGACCTGCAGAATGTCAACATCACACTGCGCATCCTCTTCCGGCCAGTGGCCAGCCAGCTCCCTCGTATCTACACCAGCATTGGCGAGGACTATGATGAGCGGGTGCTGCCGTCTATCACCACAGAGATCCTCAAGTCCGTGGTGGCTCGGTTCGATGCTGGAGAATTGATTACCCAGCGAGAGCTGGTCTCCAGGCAGGTGAGCGATGACCTCACAGAGCGAGCAGCAACATTTGGGCTCATCCTGGATGACGTGTCCCTGACACATCTGACCTTCGGGAAGGAGTTCACAGAGGCAGTAGAAGCCAAGCAGGTGGCTCAGCAGGAAGCAGAGAGAGCCAGATTCGTGGTGGAAAAGGCTGAGCAGCAGAAGAAGGCAGCCATCATCTCTGCTGAGGGTGACTCCAAGGCAGCTGAGCTGATCGCCAACTCGCTGGCCACCGCCGGGGACGGCCTGATCGAGCTGCGGAAGCTGGAAGCTGCCGAGGACATTGCCTACCAGCTCTCCCGCTCTCGGAACATCACCTACCTGCCGGCGGGCCAGTCCGTGCTCCTCCAGCTTCCCCAGTGAGGCCAACCGGGCCGGCCTCCATCATTCGGAATGATGCCTTCCTTCTGCCCCACCCCAGAAATCACTGTGAAATTTAATGATTGGCTTAAAGTGAAGGAAATAAGAAATAAAGGTAAAATCACTTCAGAAAAAAAAAAGAAATAATAAATAATAAAGAAATCAAAGACCTTTTAGAATTCAATGAAAATTAGGGCACAACGAACCCAAACTTATGGGACACAGGGACACGATGAAAACAGTGCTAAGAGGAAAGTTCACAGCACTAAGTGTTTTCATAAAGAAATTGTAGAGATCTCAAAATAGTAATTTAACAGCACATCTGAAAGCTCTAGATCAAAAAAGATGGAAACACACCCAAGTGAAGTAGACAACAGGAAATAATCAAAGTCAAGACTAGAATCAATCAATTAAACAAAGAGAACAATAGGCAGAATCAACAAAACCAAGAGCAGATCCTATGAAAAAAATCAACAAAAGAGACAAACCCAGGACAGAGGTCACCCGCTCCGGTGTCTAAGGGCATCATGTTGTAGAGATGGGGGCTCGCGTGACCCGCGCCTTCAGGAACTTCAACGTGGGACAGCAAGCGGAGCGGGAGATCAGCAAGAGGAAGCCCTCCATGGCACCCAAGCACCCTTCCACCCGCGGCCTCCTGCAGGAGCACCTGAGTCAGTATCCAGAAATCGAAGAAGAAGTTTCTAGGAAAGATAACAAGCTGTTGTCATTGCTAAGAGATGTATATGTCGATTCCAAAGATCCGGTGCCTTCCTTGCGGGTAAAAGATGTTGTACCACAGCAAGAACCAAAGGAATTCAGACTGCCGATAGGAAATCACATTAATAAGAATATCATGGACATTCCCAAAGGCAAGATTACTGTTGTGGAAGCATTGACCCTTCTCAATAACCATAAACTCTCTCCAGAAACATGGACTGCTGAGAAAATCGCCCAAGAATACCATTTAGAACTGAAGGATGTAAATTCTCTTCTCAAATATTTTGTTACTTTTGAAGTCAAAGTCTTTCCTCCTGAAGACAGGAAAGCAATACAATCAAAATGAAGAAAATCACAAAACAATTTCCTATGTCTGCTCCCAAGCTCCGTGTCCTTGTTTTTCATGTATTAAATTATACAAGTTACTGTGAGTCGAGGGCCATAATATTGAGAGCCCTTTGACCTCTTCAGGATTGTTCATATAATTTTTTTTTAATTTATGTATGTGTAGTTCCTGGGTATATGTCAGCAGTATTGATCATGTGACTCAAATCATTCAGTATTAAGTTTCACTTTCCAGTTGAGGTTGGTTTGTTCTTTTTGAGGCGACATTGAAATCAAGAACCCTCCTGACTCCTGTGGGACTGGCATTGTGTTAGAGACAGATAATCAGCAGGGAGACACGGTGACTATATTTCCCAAGTGAAGAAAGAGGAAACTAAGTGCAAAGGAAGGAAAATATATATTACTACTCTAGAGAATAAAAAAATCTATGTTTTTTAATGTTTTAAATTGGTTTTAAATATGAAATCACTTTTTAGAAGCATTAGTGGTGTCTGTAACATGCTAGCTGTCTCTCTTTTGACAAATAGAAATAGGTAACTTGAAAAGTTTTCTGAGAGGCAATACTTAAGATTGTTTGAGCAAATAATACAGAAATGAGAGAAATAAGAATGGACAACTAAAACTAGAAGGATCCAATTTGATAACCAAATGTTTATACCTTTTTTTCATTCTAGGAGAAAAAATAGCTAGTATAAGTGTAAAATAAATCCCTGAAAGGACCTAGAAAGTTACTGATTCATTCACTTAAACTCTGGAGGCTAAAACATTCCAGCAATAGAATCTCAGATGAGGTAATATGAGTTTGGCTCATTGTGGCATGTTATACCTGTGGGTTCTTGGCTGTATTGTTTGACTTCTCTGAAATTGAATTTCTATAAAAGTATAACTGCCTTATGTAAATTCCAGGACAACAGTGAAGATAAATGACAAGAGACCAGGCAGATACAAAGTCATGGTTAAAATGGATGTAAAACATACAGTGGAGTTGTCTGTAGTTTATGATGCAAGGAAACCAGAATTTAGGTTCTCTGAATCCTACTAGTGCTTATTCTGCCAAAATGAAACACATTTCAAGAGGACAGAATGGAGTTGGAGTTGGGCTTGCCCATATTCTTTCAAGGGAACACACAGACATACTTGCTTCAAGATTCCCCTGGAAATGATATGGAAGATGAGAGGAATCCAGTGTGGTGATGGAGGGAGGCAGATGTGACAGCAATGAAGGGAGATGAATGGAAAGTTTGTAAGCTTTTTCAGATCTATTCCAGTGAATAAACTATACCTACTTATTTGTAGTTCAATACAGAAGTTTAAGAGAACATGCTAATTCTAATTGCAAATTATATTGAAAAATGCAATCAAATCCGTCTTCCTTTAATTCTAAATGAATATGTGAATCAGTAGTACTGACTCATGTTTCCTGGGTGGCTAACAGATGTAAATATGGTTTCTTATCTGGTATCACACAATAAAATCCTTCCATTTTACATAAAAAAAGAGACAAACCCTTGGCCAAACTACCTAAAAGGCAGAGAAACAGTATTCACATTTTAAAAATCAGAAATGAAAAGAGAGACATAACAACAGATACTGAGGAAATTTTAAAAAATCAATTAGTACTCAACAAAATTTAAAAATCTAAATGAAATACATGATTTTCTAGACAAATACCAATTACCAAAGTTAAATCAAGACCAAGTAAACTACCTAACCAGTACTATAACCCCTATGGAAATAAAAGCAATCATTAAAAGTCTCCCAACCAAAAAAACCTAGGGCAAGATGGCTTTAGTGCAGAATTCTCCCAGCCTTTCAAAGAACAGCTAATACCAATATTCATTAAACTATCCCACAAAATGGAAACATAAGAAATAGTGCCTAACTCATTCTATGAAGCCACAGTCAGCCTGATACCTAAACCACACAAAGACTCAACAAAGAAATAATTTCAGACCAATTTGTCTTATGAACTTTGATGCAAAAATACTCAATAAAATACTTGTAAATCAAATCAATCAAGATATGGCAAGCCAATAGCCAACATAAATTAAATGCATAGGAACTTTTAAAAGCAATCCCACTAATATCAGGGATAAACAAAGCTGACTACTCTTTCTCTATTTATTGAGTATAGTACTCGAAGTTCTAGCTAAAGCAATAAAACAAGAAAAGTAGATCAAGGGGATACAAATTGGAAAGGAAAAAGTCAAAGTATCCCTATTCATGGATGATATGATAGTATATATAAGAAACCCCAAAAATTCTACCAGTGAACTCCTATATCTGATATACACCTTCAGCAAGGTGGCTGGATAAAAATAATTAACTCAAAAATTTAAGCAGCCCTCCTTTGTACAATCTATAAACGGACAGAGAAAGAAATGATGGAAACAACAACCTTCACAATATCCACAAATAATATAAAATACCTTGATGTGATTCTAGCCAATCAAAGTAAAGACATGTATCTTAACTTAAAGTCTCTGAAAAAATAAATTGAAGATATCCGAAGATGGGAAGACATTCCAAGTTCATGGATTACCATAATGAAAACAACCATCTTACCAAAATAATCTACAGATTCAATGCAATTCCTATCAAAATTCCAAAAAAACTTTTTACAAACCTTGAAAGAGCAATTCTCAGTTCTATATGGAAAAACAAAACAACCAAGATAACTAAAACAATACTTAATAAAAGAATTCTGGAGGTATCATCATTCCTGATCTCAAGATGTATCACAGAGCAGTAGTAATAAAAGCTTCTTGGTGTCCACATAGAAGCAGACAGGTGTGTCAATAGAGTGGAATTAAAGACCCAGAAATAAATCTACACATCCATGGACATTTGATTTTTGACAAAGAAATCAAAACCATACAATGGAAAAAAAGAAAGCAGCTTCAACAAATGATGCTGGTCTAACTGGATGTCTGCATGTAGAAGAGTGAAAATTGACTCATATTTATCACCCTGCAAAAGCCTCACGTCCAAGTGGATCAAAGACCTCAACATAAAACTGGGTAGAATAAATTCAATAAAAGAAAATGACAAAAAGCCTTGAACACATTGGTACAGAGACAGTTTCCTGAATAGAACTCCAACGGCTTAGGCTGAAAGATCAACAGTTAATAAATAGGATCTCCTGAAAGTGAAAAGCTTCTGTAATGCCAAGGACATTGTCAATAGGACAAAACAGCAGCCTACAGGTTGGGGAATGATTTTCACTAACCCTATGTCCAACAGAGGTCTAATATTTAAAATATATAAATAAACCAAGAAGTTAGACACAAACAATCCAATTTAAAAATGGGGTACAAAGCTAATGAGAGAATTCTTAACAGAGAAATATCAAATTGCTAAGAAACACGTAAAGAAGTGTTCACAGTCCTTAGTTATCAGGAAAATGCAAATATAAATGACCCTGAGATTCCATCTTACACCTATCAGAATGTCTAAGAGCGAAGATTTAAGGGACAGCACATGCTGGCAAAGATGTGGAGAAAGAGAACTTTCTTCCACTGCTGGTGGGAGTGCAAACTTGTACAACTAGTCTAAAAATTGATCTGGCAGTTTCTCAGATAATCGGAAAAAGTTCGACCTGAAGATCTAGCTCTTAGGCATATAACCAAGAGATGCTCTAGCATACCAGAAGGACATGTGTTCCTTTATTCATAATATCCAGAAAGTGGAGACACCTCAGATACCGCTCAACCGAAGAATGATTACAGAAATGTGGTTCATTTACACAATGGAATGCTATTCATCTATTAAAAAACAAGAGCATCATAAATCTTGCAGGCAAATCTGTGGAACTAGAAAATAACCTGAGTGAGGTAACCCAGACCCAAAAGGACATGCACTCACTTATAAGTTGATATTAGCCATAAAGTACAGGATACCCATGCTATACTCCACAGACCCAACAAAGCTAAATGAGAAGGGAAGCCCAAGCAAGGATGCTTGAATCTCACTTAAAAGGGGAATAAAATAGTCATAGTAGGTAGACAGAGGGCAGGAACTGGGTAGGAGAAGGGATAGAAAGAGGAAATGAGGAAGGGAATGAAGGGGTTCAGGGTCAGGTCTACAGAGAGACAAAAGAGATGGCCAGAGTGCCAGTAGAAGGAAGGGAAATCTGTAGTTCATAGTGGTAAAGGGTTGGGGGCATCTATAGGACATGTTAGAGACCTAGGATAGGGGATACTCCCAGGAGTCTATGAGGATGACTTTAGCTGAGCAGATGGAAAATGGAAACTGAAGAAGTCACCTTCTGTAACCACTCAGGACTCCAGTGGAGGGGTAACACCACCACACCACCCACAAAACCTTTGACCCCAAATTTGTCCTGTCTGTAAGAAATGCAGGGACAAAATGGAGCAGAGAATGAAGGAATGGCCAACCAATAACCATCCCAACTTGAGACCCTCCCATAGGCAAGCACCAATCCCTGACATGATTAATGTTATTCTATTATGCTTATAGACAGGAACCTAGCACGACTCTCCTCTGAGAGCTGCACCTAGTAACTGATTGAAACAGATGCAGAGGCCAACAGCCAAACATCAGATGGAGCCTGGGGACTCTTATAGAAGAGATAGGGAAGAACCGAGTATCCTGAATAGGATAGAAACTTCACAGGAAGCCCAATAGTGTCAACCCATCTGAACATTGAGGGTTCTCAGAGAATGAATCACCAAAGAAAGAGAATTCATGGGCTGGACCTAGGCCACACACACACACAAACACACACACACACACACACACACACACAGCAGATGTGCAGCTCTATCTTTATGCAAGTCCCCCAATAACTGAAGTGGAGACTGTTCCTAAAGCTGTCGCCTGTCTGCAGAATCCATTACCCTAACTGGGCTGCCTTGTCTGGCCTCAGTGTGAGAGGATGAACCTAGCTCCCACAGAGACTTGATATACCAGGGTCAGGGGATAGCAGGTGGGAGGTGGCTATACCCTATCAGAGGAGGACAGAGGGAGATAGAGGGAGGGGACTGTGTGAGGGTAGACCAGGAAGGGAGAACGGCAATCAGGATATAAAGTGAATAAAAATAATTAACAACAACAATAATAATAACAACAATAATAATAAATAAAATTTAAATTAAAAGGACAAGTTAGAGAGGGCAGGTCCTGAGGAAGGTGCTTTCTGTAGTGGTAATGTTTGGTCTGAGCTGCAAATGGTAAGTAGCGATCAGCATGGACATCTCAGGTACATGTGAGTGTGAAGAGAGTAGAATGTTGTCTTCCTGAAGGCCATTAATTACCTGAGGCAGACATCATCACAAGGTACAAGCAGCATGATCAAACCATCAAAATACCTTCTCATCAGTTCTCCTACGTCTTGTCTCAAGGAGCCTTGAAGTCCCGATCCAACCTTCCTTCTTCAGAAACCTAATAGGAGCCAAGCCCTTTGTCACATCACTACCATTCACAAGGAGAAACCACGGGACCATGTGTCTCCTAAGTTTCTAAGCAAAGATGGAGTCAGAACAGGTAAATAACATGAAAATCTGGGCTGTCCTTTTCTTTTACGACAATTTTTACAGACACCTACGATGACTCTTGACATTCAAAATGACGCTTTTATTATACTTTATGATAATTTGCAGAGCTGAAATATGTAAGACTGGAACAAGTGCTTGAGTTCATAATTAAAGGCTGTGTCTATGGAGAGTTGCTAACACGAGGTCTACTACAGCCGCTCAGGCCATACTCGGTTTCTTGGGCACAACAATCTATTATGACTTTTGCTGGGTATGCCAGCACTTAGGAGGTAAAGGAAGGATGATAGTGACTTTGAAGCTACCTCTATCACATAATAAGACCCCGACTTGGAAGGGAACATAAATAATAATCATGAGTTTAAAAAGAGATGGATCATCTAGCATATAATAAATATGTTCAATAGATAGGTGAGGAATGGGATGTCCATGTCTACACCCAAGAAAGAGACAGGATTCAGAAAGATGCTAATAAAGCAGTTTTTACCCTAAGACTCTCGGGACACTCTTTTAAAGTCAGGTAAGAGAGAGTAGAAGGTTAACTGAGTGAGCTTAGAGAGAAAGCTCCTTGCTTGCATTATGTACTCTTATATAATTAGTAAAAGCATTGCACATATATACACTTGTAATGTTCTGTGACTAAAGCTAGTTTGAAAATCATTGAGCCAGTAACATAAAGGCCCTTGATAAACTGAAAAGTTATTAACCATTGCCATTTTTAAACATCATTGTGGCTGCTTCTTGGTTCCTGTGAAAATGTAAATGCCTTCTTTATTGGAAAATTGTTTAATTAGATAATATTTCTCAAGAATAGGCATTGTTTCAAGTCAAAGATTCATTTCAGCTTCTCCCATTCTGTGCAATAAGCACATTTGAAACATGGTTCCTAAAGGGATTTATTTAGTGGATGGAACAGAAACAGTTGGCTAAACTCTTCCATCACAAATTTAATTCACACAGGGTCAACCCAGTCAGTCTTCTTGAGGAGAGAAAAAAATGCATGACATCCTGGTTGCTTTGATGACATGCAAAATAATGTTTCCCACTTTACTCTGTTGGAAGTGAGGGCCCTAAGGTTGTCAATTCATTTACTGGTACTTGGATATTTATTCCAGGGTCATAGTCAAATACTAAAGGGATACTGAAGATGATCATTGACAACAGGAATCCAACCTAATCCAATGTACATTATTGGTCCTTAAATGGTAAACAACTACACAATGCTGTATGCAGTGGAATCAATAATATAAAGCTGTGTAATGCTTCAAATGCATCAGGCCCAGGTTCGAGTGCTTCACATGTATCAATCATTCCTAACGATGAAACAATACACTGAAGACCATGATTTTTCTATCACAACTGTGGCTCACGGAGAGTAAGTCACTTGCCAAAGCTAAATAGCACAGTGACGATTCCAGTCCTGGAATCCAGTATCAGACATGAAAATCCTATTTCTAGTTTCAGTTTTGAAACTATTATACTAAAATAGAACAAAAGGGTATATTCCAGCAAGGGCGCTCACAATCTTAACTCCACTTTTGTACTGGGAATCTCCTTAGAACCTTTTCCTGATTTACATCTCACACCCTAATCTATATCCAACTATTTGTCTTGAATGCACAGATAAGATTCCAAATGAATCTGACACTATGTGAGGCTGAGAGGTGAAGGGAAAATGATATTAGTCTTAGATCTCCCTTGCACTCTGTCTCTGACTGGCTACATCACTCTGTTGAAAGATGTAGCTTTGCTAAGTGACATCGTTGCCTCCAGATTTGTACCTTCACTCTACCCTGTCCCTAGTAGCAGCTGACCATAGCACTCGTCATGTTGTTTCCTCTTTTCCATAAACTGGTGTAACACCTCTGAAGAGAGATCCTTTTACCAAACTTTTGATTTACCCTTAGAAAATCTAAGCACTGCAAAAAATTTTAGTCTAGTTTATAAATGGCTATCACAGTGCAGCATAACGTCTATCATCGTCCACCCTTTCCAAATTGGCCCATGAAGTAAATTCTATGACTATATCAGATCTGCCTTCATAGTGCTCCAATACTGCCACGGATTATGTGTTGATTAGTGTTTATCAGCGTTATCATAAGCCAGGATCATCGGGGAAGAGGGAACTTCGATTGAGAAAAATGCCTCCATCAGATTTTCCTGTAGTTGAGTTTGTGGGGCATCTTCTAGATAAATGACAGGTATGGAGGATGGCTGGAGACCGCTATGGGTGGCCTCTCTCAAGGAGTCCCACCATAGTCATTTAATGATCCATGACAACTTCTGCATTTAATACAAAACTCACAGTGAGTGTGACTTTCCAGGCTCACTCACGGCTCCTTCCTTGATCTTATATTAATCTTTCTTGAAGAAGCCAGTAGTGGTGGGAAGCGGGACTCAATTCCCCAGCCCCGTGGCCTGTGTGATGGAGTACCGAGGGTGGCCTGCTACTAAGAGCCAATGGCCCATGTTTATTATGTGGTTAAGGTAGTTCACCCCAACCAAGTGAAACACTCAGCTGTGTGAGTTACAGATGAATCATAGATAGTAGCACATTTTAGAAATACAGTACTCTAAAATCTGTGCCCATGGTTGCTTCTGCACACAGAATAAAGGCCAATTTATAAAATACCTTTATCTAGCAAAGTATTTCCCAAACAAAATCCCACATTCTCAGTTATATTAACACAACTTTATTAATTCACACTCCAATTCATTTCCATCATCACAGATTACTCCGCTTCAGTATAACAGTATGCCGTACTGGTGACAGTATTTGTTAGGGAGTTCACAGAGCAGTGTGTTCACAGTTAGCCACTTCCTATGCTAACAGAATGGAGTTTTCTTATCTTAACTGGAGATAATGAGAGAGTGAGTTAGAAGAGGGGAACAAGTCCTTGGAGCATTGCTTAAGTGCAGCAGTGTATTCGCAAACATGAATTTCTGTAGCTGGAGAAAATTTCAAGCAGCTATTACTTATAACTTTACTGTGAGTCCGAGCTACGACCCGAGACATAGATTTCAGCATATGAATGTTACCAGGGGCAAGCAAAACAAGACATCCTCCTTCTCCTTGCCTTTTATCTTATATAAAAATCATTTTATCACAAAAGTTCCAGATAAACATCAAGGCATGATAAAACCTGATAAGATTGTTTGCTGATACTACTATACTTTTTAAATCAAAACAATCAAAAGATTAAAATTAACTGTAACAACTTTCTGGGTATATGCAGAATGGTTATAGGAAAAATTCAATATTATATCCCAGTGGGTCTGAAAACACAAATTCGTTTTAATATCATTGTTAATTTTCTCTAGAAAATTTAGGATTCTTGATTAACCTAAAAAAGACTAAAGGCACAAAACTGCAATTAAAATGAAATATTAAATGTGAACAAATTATGCTTCTCCAAGGGACAGTTATTTTATTCTTCAAATATTTTATTTGCATTTCAAATTTTACATATACGGTGGGGTGGGTGATGCTCTCAGAGATCAGAAGAGGGCGATGGATTGGCTGGAACTAGAGGTACAAGCAATTGTCACCCTTCTACGTGAGTGCTGGGGACTGAACAAGAGTCCTCCATGAGAGCAGTATGTGCTCTTAACCACTTAGACATAGCTTCTGTCCCTTATTTTCCTTTTATTTTTTCTACAAGTCTATCAAACATTTTGCAGGACTGCTATATTTATTACAAAATGAAAAACTTAACTAGAGCCCATTGTTTGATTCTTAAACAAATCACAGCAGAATTTGATCAAATATAAAATGGTAGAGTTGTGGTTTTGGAATACAAATCTCAAGCTGCCTTTCTAGAACAATCTCATGCACACATGCTAATTTGTTCACTATGTAGGTGCTAGAGATTTAAGGCACCTAAGATTCTACTTGGATTTATTTCCATGTAAGGCTACTATTCGTATGTTTACAAATGATTGCAGGAATAAATAAAATTAAGGAAACTCACTTTTAACTTTAAATTGCTTGAGAAAGTCTCATATTATTTGATTCTATTTAATCTTGCTTGTTATATAAAAATTATATCTTTGCTGATCAAGCAATTTGACACTTACCTAATGATCCAAACTCTCAAATGAGTTGGTTCCTTGGATAATCCTGTGGAATGGATTTCTGCTTAATGTAATTTCAAGAGATTGATATATTTACTCTCAGAAATTACTAATGATTTAATTCTGAGAAATCTTATACACTGGATCATATCCAACTTCTATATTTTACAATGGCCTCATTTTTCAACACTCCTTACTCTTTGTTAAATGAGATGAATGCATACATAAATGCATAAATACATAAATAAATAAATGCCCACATGTTGATTCTGAAAACATTTTAGTGCAAATACACTGCATTTATCTGAAAAAAAATGGAGTCTTAACATTAATCTTAATTTTCTTCAGGTCTGTTTTTTAGACCCCTTTAAAACTGTGAAACTAACGTTATTATTGCCCCCTGCCCCAGATCTATGCTTAACACCATGAACTATGAAATGATTTCTAAGAAAAAAAATTAAGCAAACCATCAAAGTAATACTAGTTAAAAAGAATAAAACATAGGTCCTGACATCAAGAAGATGAAAATTATAATCAGGGAAATTAAGTTAAATTATATAAAACAATTAAGGAAAATTAAGTGTTATGATGTTTAACAGGATTTTCCAAAATATCCACAAAATGTTAATAGATGTTTCATTATAAAAAGTTAAAGGCTTCTGTGGTCAAATAAGTTTGGGATATATTTCATAAGACATTACCCTCTTGGCAATTCACAATTCCATTAGCCCTTTAATGACTAAAAAGTTTTCCCACATGAAAATGGCTATATAACTCAGAATATCAATATTTCACTGGATATAGAAGCAGTTGTTAAAATTGCCTTCTTAGAAAAGAAAAACATACATTAAAACTTCTAGGTTCAAAGTTCAACACATTGATATCAAACCTGTACATAAACCAACAGCTCTTGATCTTCTCTTGATAATAGTTATAAGTACTGGCTTAAAGAATAAAAGTAAATGTCTAATCAAGGTTTATTTAAAAGTCCTTAGGTTTTGTCAAAACTTTGTCTAATTATTGCATATTATTTAAAAATGCTAGGCTGGTAAAACTGACCCATATGATCAGTAGTCACACTTGGAGGACACACAGGAGTCATACTCGTGTGGGCAAAGCAATTATGAGACAGTATTTTGTCCTTACCCTACAAAGCCCATTAGGTTCCAAGCATGCCCAGGCTATCTCTTTAAATGTCCTTAGCTATGGTATATTGGCTGTCCTCTTGTTTGGTGAGGACGTAAACCATCATCTACTGGTCTAGTCTACAAAGAGAAGGATCAACATAGAGGAAAATTTCCTCAGTTCTTCCAAGACGGAACAAGTGGTAAAAGGAAGTCTAAGGATTCAGAAACTCCTCCCAATCTCAAGTCACCCTGAGGACCACACTGTCCACTAGCCATAATGATAAAAGTCATAGTTACATGAAATGCCCAACAGGAAGGTATAGCCAAACACTGCAGTGTTTAGTATATATATATATTTTTTTAGCAGCCATAGGGGCTGGCTGCACTCCCAATACTTAAACCCATAAGCTTTACTATTTAGAAATCATTTTCCGTAATGATTTTCTCCTTCATAATAAAAATGGTACTCAGTCGTTGGCTCAATTCAACAGTGCAACAACCCCTGCAACCAAGAGAGACTATAACAAGAGGCCCACTATTGCTTTAACCTAAAAATTCAAAGACAATTAAATTCTTCTCTCCTCTTCTCTGTAAGCCATCTGGGAGGGATCTCACAGTGCGATTCTTCCCACCAAAGCACCTATCAGAGTGCCAGAAATTAGATCCTGGTTTCATCGCTCCCAAAAACAGTTTTGGAGGACCGAGTTAAAATAAGGAGCCAAATGCTTTTGAAAGCCAGTTGAGAGATTTCAAAGGGCTTTGATTTAGATGCTTGAAAACAAAATCGTGTTTTGGCTAATTCTGGTCCTCTACATACAGACTATAATACTAAAACTCTAGCTATATTTCTCCCATCCAGGCACCTACCAACGACCTCCTTTCATCCTTACATCTGGAAGTTATACAAATAAAACCCTGGGAAATGTTTGGTGAGATCTTTTAATGGACAGGTACTCCACACCATTGAGGTGAGGATCCTTGTTTTAATACTGCGGTGAGATTTAAATTAGAGAATGTGATGTGTGTACACAGTAAGGGCTGGAGACTCAGGTTGACTCTGCTCACCGCCATTACATTATCCTATGCTACCCTGACGGTGCAGTCCTGTTGTTTCTCTTCCCACCACACTAGTTTACATTATATACTTATTTTGATGCTTTTTTGAGACAGAGTCTCTGTATGTACAGCAGGGTTTCCTTGAACTCATGATCTTCCTGCCTCAAACTCCTGGGTGATGGACTTGCAAGTGTGTGCTCCACTTCCCTCCCTTCCTCCCTCCTTCCCTCCCTCCCTCCCTTCCTCCCTCCCTCCCTCTCCCTCCCTCCTTTCCTTTGCTTGCTTTGTTCCTCCTGTCTATCTCTTGTCTCTCATTCTTGTTCTCTTTTCTCTCATTTGAAATGGATTGCTCTCAATCCTGCCTCAGCCTCAAGAGTAGCTGGAATTAAAGGTGTGTATATTTTGACTTTTTATCCTACTCATGACATTATATCAATTTAACTTTATTTTCTATAAGGTGCTCATCACCTAAGAGAATTATGTTTGTTAAAAACAGTAGGCAAGAAGTAATGGCAAACACAGAGTACATGTTTACTTGTGATTATGCTAGATGCTCACTTAATACACTTTAATAAACATTGTTTTAAAGGAGTTTAAACTTTATTGTAAAAAGTTATGTTGTTATCAGAGAGAAAAATATTCCCAGAAAGAAACAAATAAACCATACAAATTATTCATCTGATAAACAACTGAAGACATTGTGTTGCTTCCAGGGTTTTAGTCCAAACTGCACTGTGGTGAACATACAACAGCAGGCGTTTCCAACTTTTGTCCCTATATTTGAAAGATAAAACTCAATCTGAGGGAAATTCCTAGAAAAGGAAAGATAGCATTCAGCTGTTGCCAGTTAGAGAAAAAAATCAGCACTGGCTCCATGCTGAAGCTAGAGCACCAGAGGAACAGGATATTGATCAGAAAGCAGAGTCCCAGATGGGGCTCCAGAATGCAAAGCCCCAAACAAATTCCCAAGAACTTTCTAGAAATGCAAATTCAGGGCATTAGCCCTGCTGGCTAAATTTTCCTCTGTCTACAGACTAGCAATCTGCAGTTTAGTCCTCCCTCTGACTCTGAGGAGGCCCATGTCTGAGAAGACTGGCTTAGAATATAAGTGGGAGAAAATCCCAGGTCTCCAAATGCGAATGATGTACACAGCCATCCTAGAGCTCAGGGTGGACACGTGTCACATAACTGACCCAGAATCTTCTTTTCTGATGCCTTTTCTTGCTTTCAGGTTTTAGTTGTACTTTAGTGAACATATTTCCAGTCCAAAAATCATTTCTTACCTTTCAATTTCTCCTTTCTATCTACCCGCTAGGCCAAGCAGTATCAAGTTTATAACCCTTACTTAGCTTCCCCTATTCTCACCCTTTAGTCCTACACAGACCTGCTTTCAGCTTGAAAACTCCTCATGGAAGGCACTTTGTCTGGCACAGTTCCATGTAACATTAAATAACATGTACATTTACAGAGATTCATTAATGATAAATGATAAATAGCCCAAAATTCAGTTTTTAATAGTAGTACCCCTTGGCCATTAAATATAAAACAGTTATGAATATATGCATAGCTAGGGGATCCCTTTTGCAGACTCAAGACACAACCATCCATAAGAACACTCTGTGTCTCTGCTACTTAAGAACACTCTTACTTCAGAAAAAAATTATCTTACTTCCAATAGACATTGTGTGTAAAAGAATAAAATATTAGCTGCCCACAAAAATTATTCATCTACTTTCAGATATTTCCATCATGTATTTTTAGTGATTTCACAGAATTTATGAAAGAAATGAGGGGGGTGGAATGGTAAGGCATGTCCTTACAGTGACCGGAGACTACCCACTGCTTGGCTTCCCACTGCCTTCTCCAGTTGCAAAAGTTTAGTTCGACCATGGCCACCAGGATCAACAGCAGACACCCTAGGGCAGTGACAACCCCAGCAGGATTTACAAGACATGTGAAAAGATCTTGTAACAGCCATGAATCCATGCTTAATAAGACAGATTCATGTTCCATGGCCTTGAGCTGTACTGTGTTCTGCTTCTCTGCCAGGGGTCCCTAGGGCGCCAAGGACGTGTCACTGGGGCAGGAGGCAGAAGGCAGATCAAAGACACACGGCATGATATTTTTCTTGGTAAAAAGTAGTATATAATCTTTAAATTATTTATATCAATATATAAATCTATAAATATTCCCTGTCTTAACAATTATTATTCATTACATCATGTTTACTTGAAAATATATAACTCATATTCAAATGTATACTAGAATCATATTTATCAAATTTACATAAAAGAAAAACAAAAATGTGCACCAGGTCACAAACACCAAACATTTAAGGGGACATTAAAAAAACATTTAAGAGAGACACACACAAAAAATATAAGCGACATCTCCCTTGATAGTTAAGTAAGGGTTGCTGGGAGGAATGGAGGGAGGGGAAACTGTGGTTGAGGACACATTGTATAAGAGATGACTCTATTTTCAATTAAACTAAAGGAAGAAAGAGAAAGAAGAAAGATATAGACAGCAACACCAGAGTCAACACTGTGGCCTTGAAATGTACAATTTCAAATTTGTGAAGGTAAGCTTTGAAGTAAAACCACCGTTTGACAGACAGGGATGTCTAAGTCATTGGTCACATGAGTGCACTCTGCAGGAAAAATTTTAAGGTTTTTAGAGCCCATTTTTCTTTGATAAAGAGAATCATGTGTTTCCTTTTCCTGGGACAACTTTACTATTTTGTAACATACAAACCAGAGATGGAGAAATTAATTCACCAGAGGCGATCATTGTACTGCTGTACATTGGAAGTGATTTGATGATCTGCCAGGCCCCAGGCTGCCTCACAGAGGCTCTATGCAGTCAACCATCCTCCTATCATCTGACTTCCTAATAGCTTCTCATTATCCATGTTCTTCCCATGGCCTGCTGTTTGCATTTGAAGCAATTAGAGCAGCGTGCACATGGTTGGTGATACAGAGTAAACTGAGGTGGTAAACCCTTATACACTTGAAGAGTCTGTATGTTTGTACCACCATGCTCTCAAATGCTAGTTATACATAAGACTGCCATTAATAAATCAGTAAAAATTGTTAATTTAGTTAAGTCTTGAATACATGTTTCAATGCTATGCCACAAAAATGAAAACACATGAAAGTTCTACTAAGTAGTGAGATAGATGTTCATAATCGCTCGCTATTGCTATATAACAATTACTGCACTAGGATTTGGGAATCTATACACGGCTCAGGTTCTCATAGGACTGCCATCAATGTGATGCTGGAATCAGTCATCTCAAGTGCCCACTAGGGAGAGATTTGCTTCCGGTCTCACATGCAAGGCTGTTGTGAGAGGTCACTTAGCTCCCAGGTTTGACTGGAAGGCACTTGTCATTCTTTGCCAGCCTCCATCCACCCAAGGAGGCAGGATAAAAAGGGCAGAGAGCGGGGGCCTGTGGTAGAGAAATCACAGCCTTTCATGATTTAGTCATTAAAGTGACAACTCCTACTTCTGTCGAATTCTGTTTGCAAGAGGTGGGTCACTAGGCCCTTCCCACCATCAGTGAGAGGTAGCTACAGAGAAACACAGATTGCAGCATGCCAGGATTATTGTACACTAGGTCAGAAGACGTCCCAGCACAGGGTCTCCAGGAAGGCTACTGATGTGACTACCGAGAGTTAAGCTAGCTACTCTTGTCATTATACTCTGTTCTATGTGAGCAAGTAATTAAAAGACAAACTATAGTTATTCAGGACCGTGCAGTCTGTGTGTTCTTAGAAATTTAATATTTTTTGAAAATTAACAGAGGATGCTTTATCATTTTATAGAAAACAGCATTTGGTCCCATTGAAAGAATTCTAAGATTCAAATGTTAGAGGTTTTTGAAAACATGCATGTGTAATAGTATCTTAAGTTCCTAGCAGATAGAGCTCATCTAAAGAGGTTCATAGCAAAGCTGAAGAAAGGAGAGGTGAGGTTGATGTCTTATATGAAATATTCTGATAAGTAAGAGCCATCAAATAGCCAATATTATAAAATTATACATGTATCCATTTAAAGTGAAAAACCAGAGGTTGGGGAAATACCTCGGGCAGCAAAGTGCTTTCCCTGAAATTGTGAGATCTGATTTAGGGACTTTAAAAGCCATGTTAAGAAAAAAACAATAAAACTATGTTGGACATTATGGTGTGTGCTTGTAATATCAGTACTGGAGAAATGGAAACAGGCTGGTCCCTGGGGCTCTGAACAGCCAGCCTAGCCTATTCATAAAATTGCTGACGAATAAAAGACCCTTTTTCAAAACACGTGGTGATACTAAGAGAGAGTCAGTCTTTTTTAAAGGAGTGACCCCTGATATGTAGACCACATGTCAGGGTAGATCCCACTTTCAAGAGTAGTTGAGCAAAATAAGTTTTATTTGATGGTTACATGTGTTATTTCTAAACATTATCCATTCTAAGAAATCATACACCCACAGTTAATACCAGAGGGCAGGTAAAATGTAGCATGCCCCAAAGGAAACAAATTACATATGAGCAGTATTAGTAACTATTATCACCAATGCCAGCTCCAAAAACACCAGGGCCATATCACTGAGAGTATTCAGAATTGCCTCTTACTTCACAAATCA
Source organism: Grammomys surdaster (assembly GCF_004785775.1). Lineage (NCBI taxonomy): Eukaryota > Metazoa > Chordata > Mammalia > Rodentia > Muridae > Grammomys > Grammomys surdaster. The sequence goes on along the minus strand of NW_021620769.1, from coordinate 3,846,815 downwards.
CAGTTGTGAAACTAATTGTCACAAGTGTGTCTCCAAATAGTCCCAATATTTCATTTCCAATGACAGTGGTGAGAATTCTTAAGATCTGGGTGCTGGCATGCTGTGTTTCTAGAAGTTTAGAGAAGCATCAGTTCCATGTTTTGTCATTGTTTCTAGAAAAAAATCAATCCAGTAACATTTCTTTGTTAAGCCAATGTTGACTGAACATCTACAACAGTGAGATGCTCTTCCAAATGCACTGGATATTAAAATGATTAAAGATAGAGAAACAGGATCTCCGCGGCCGCTTACTTATCACCCACAATTCCCTCTTCTTTGTCTCTCCTCCAGCCGAGCAAGAAGCCCAAAGGAAAGAAGGCCAAGGGGAAGAAGGTGGACCCCACTGTCGTCAAGGAATAGGAGGCCAAAAAGGTGGTCAATCCTCTGTTCGAGAAAAGACCCAAGAACTTCAGCATTGGGCAGGACATCCAGCCCAAAGAGACCTAACAAGCTTTGTTAAATGACCCCGATACATCAGGCTGCAGCAGTAAAGAGCCATCCTCGGGTCAAAGTACCTCCTGCCATTAACCAGTTCACCAGGCCCTGGACAGGCAAACAGCTACTCAGCTGCTTAAGCTTGCCCACAAGTTCAGGCCAGAGACAAAGTAAGAGAAGAAGCAAAGGCTACTGGCCCATGCTGAGAAGAAAGCTGCTGGCAAAGGGGACGTCCCAACTAAGAGTCTGTCCTCTGAGCAAGAGTCAATACAGTCACCACCTTGGTGGAGAACAAGAAGGATCAGCTGGTGGTGATTGCCCATCATGTAGACCCTATTGAGCTGGTGGTTTTCCTGTCTGCCCTGTGTTGAAAGATAGGAGTGCCCTACTGCATCATCAAAGGAAAGGCCAGGTTGGGTCACTTGGTCCACAGGAAGACTTGCACCACTGTTGCCTTCACACAGGTTAACTCAGAAGACAAGGGTGCTCTGGCTAAGCTGGTGGAAGCTATTAGAACCAATTATAATGACAGATATGACGAGATCCGCCGCCATTGGGGAGGCAACGTCCTGGGTCCTAAGTCTGTGGCTCACATTGCTAAGCTGGAAAAGGCAAAGACTAAAGAACTCGACACTAAACTGGGTTAAAAAAATATACACTAAGTTTTCTGTACATAAATATAACTACAAAATTTTTTAAAAAGGTAGAGAAACAGAAAATCGAATAAAGAAACATTCATGCTTATTAGGCAAATGCTACATGTAATGGAAATCAAGGCAGAAAAATGGAATTTGAATAATGTACCAAGGGCTATTTTAAGTAAGGTAGCCAGCAAAGGTCTCTCTGATAAGACTTAGTAGATTCATGAATCTTGTAAAGGAACTGATAAAGGCATGCAGGGAAAGAACATACAGGCACCAAAAATAGCATCTGACCAGATCATGCTGTATTAGGATGCTTGGCCTGTCTGAGAGAGCAAAGCCTAGTGAACATTTGGGAACCAAAAATAGCATCTGACCTGGTCATGCTGCAGTAGGATGCATGTCCTGTCTGAGAGAGCAGAGCCTGTGTAAGGCACAAGAAATGGAGGGGTGATGGAATCAGTAGAGTTCAAGTAAAGTCACTAGCTCTCCAGAGTCCTGGTGGAGATTTGAGCTTTAGTCTGCATTAAGATTACAGAGTACCGTTTACTCAAAGGAACATGGGCACATAGATTGTACTGTTAGAGTCAAAAACTGCTGGGCTCAAGGGTAAAAGCCTAAAGAATTGGCAGAAACTGTAAAACCTGATGATGGGAGTAATGTTGGTTTGGAATGGAAGCACTGTAAAGTGAAGGAAGTGACTGTGTCCTAGATACAGTTTGAAAGTATAGTCAGTGCATGTACAGAGAGACCATGTGGGCATTCGGGGGTCACTCCCAAGAAAGGGGATCTTCAAATCAGGAACAGAAACAGTGAAAAGGGGGAAGAGGAGAGAAAAAGAGGTCTCCTCTCAAGGTTTTAGAGAAAGTACCTGTGTACCAAACTGAGTGCATTTTCAAGAATGTTAATTCTGTAGATTAGAAAACCCTTTAGATATCACTCAAAAACTTATTAAAGTATGAATAAATGCTTTTCCTCTCATCAAAGCTGAAAAGAGAGTAGGGCAAGTTCACCACATGTAGCTGTTTGTGTGTGGCAGAAATTTCCTGTTCTGTCATTGGACAGGGAAGATGGAGGTAGAGCTAGGAGCTGGGAGGAGGGAAAAACACAGGAGGAGAAGGAGAGAGGGTAAGCAAGATGGCTGCAGATGTATACTCGAGTGTCTCTAGCATTCATATCTAAGGTTAGATAATTGGACTAACAATTCTAATTGTGTAGGCATCTTGTATATGGAGTATTTGCTAATATATAAATCCACTGGTTAACTTTCAGCATCTAGAGTTTTGATTTGCTGGGTTACTGAAAGGTGCGTCCACCAACAACCAGGTGGTTATGGCTGTGAAGGAACTAGTAGCTCCAGGGACAAGCGAACCAGAGCTGGAAGCACAGTGACTGGTGGCTACAGGAGCAAGCTAGAGATCAGCCTGGTGGAATCTGCTCAGGAGCTGCAGTCCTGCTGGAGAACTTGCCAGACAAGTGGGCATAGAGCAGGAACATGGCGACCAGGCAGGGAGCTAGCCAGATGCTCCTTTTTTCTTATACCTCCCTCTACATTTATGCACATTTGTGCAGTGCCTATGAGAAGTAATTCTATCATGTGTTGAAGTTGATGATACAGCTTTCAGTATTATTATGAGATGATTTATTGATAGCCATTCTTCACCTGAGTACAATGGCACTGCCCTTCTGAATGGTATAAAAATTCTCAAATAGATTTTTTTTAACAAGCCTACATGAAGGTCACATTGGCTGCCGATTGTAGTCACCAAGTACGAAAGAGACTCCAAGAAACAAGCCACCAATCGGTGGACTTTTATCAGGTAGAGGTACTAAAACTTACTAATGCTGTCTTAAAAGGTCAGTTATTGATTTTGAAAAGTATTAGTATTTAACCATTCCTTAAGATGAATGTAGCTAGTAAGTATGCGAGCCATCTCTCTACTCTTATGTGCACAACAACAACACATATAAATGATACTTTTGTCATAACAAACTCATTGTTTTAAAAAGCCAGACATTGAATCCTGAATCCAACAGCATTTACTGTAGACATTTTGTTATAAATAGACAATTTCTGTTTTTACTTAATGGCATGGCATATAAATAAACACGCACACACACACACACACAGAGAGAGAGAGAAATATATATATGAATGATATGGACACAGTTACCTATAAACCAGACCACCACATACATATATTCTCTGACCAGACCTCTGTACCTACTCCTGATCACTTCTGCTCAGCTTGGACCATTCTCCACAGAGCAGTAATACCTACCCTCTAACACTCAAGTCCAAATTCCAAAGTACAACGTCCATATGAGCCAGCTGTATCACTTCAGGGCAACCAAAAGTCAGTGTACAATAGAGATATTTGCACATCTATGTTCAGACCTTTTTCTCATACTTAGTTAGAGTATTCCAAAGGAAGGAGTATGCCTGAACGCCCACCCCTGGATAAATGATAAAGGAAATGAGATTCATTCATCCATGAAGGATGAAATTACATTGTTTGCAGAAAATGAATCGGGCTGAGGATCGACAACTGGCCAATCTCACACAGACAACCATCTCTTAATTATTTTTTCCATCAATTTATTTACTCTTTATGTGTCAGTCTAGGTGTATGTCAGCAAGGAGTTAAAATGATATGAAAATAGAAAATAAAATAAATATACGATTAGTACAGAGAGAGAGGAAGAAAACAGAGGGGTCATGTAATAAAAGTAATAGAGGTATGATTATAATCAAAGTATATTCTGTGCACATATATCCAATATGTCACAACAGAACACCTTACTTTATACAACTAAGACATAGTCATGGAAATGAGCAATGCTATCAGATCTGACATGTGTCCCAGCAACTCTCACAGGTGTGCAACTCTTTATAGAATAAGACCACCTGACCAGCCTGTGCCTCCAGAGCATCTGCCCAGCCTCTGTCGCCACACACTTGACCAAGCCTATCACCGCACACCTGGCTAGGCCTGTATCACCACACACTTGTCCCGCCTGTGTCACCACACACGTGGCCAAACCTGTGTTACCACACATTTGTCCAGCCTGTGTCACTACACACTTGGCCAAGCCAGTCACCACACACCTCTCCAGCCTGTGTCACCACTCACCTGTCCAAGCCTGTGTCACCACTCACCTGTCCAGCCCGTGTCACCACACACCTGTCTAGCCTGTGTCACCACACACCTGGCCAAGCCTGTATCCCCTCACACCTGGCCAAGCCTGTGTCACCACACACCTGTCCAGCCTGTGTCACTACACACCTGGCCAAGTCTGTATCACCTCACACCTGGCCAAGTCTGTATCACCTCACACCTGGCCAAGTCTGTATCACCATACACCTGTCCAGCCTGTGTCACCATGCTTTCCTGCTGCAGCACACTCTGTTTGCTACCTTTCTGTCTTTAAGGGATCAATCTCATGTTGCTCTACCCAAGGCCTTCACATAATACCAGTTATAGAGCATATAACATAACTGGAGCAGTTATGTTGCTCCAGTGTCTTCTGAGTCCTTAGTCTCCAAGTTTATAATAAACCTACTCATTTCGAGGAACATCTTCCTGACCCCCAAGCTGTTTAGTAGTGAGTTCAGGACTCCTTGCTGTATTCCCTGATCTTCCAGACCTTCTCTGGTAGAGGGTAACTTTAATCTAATGTGCTGACTTGATGAATAGCTGTCTGCCTCATTCAATGGCCCTCAAGCATCCACTAGAAGATCCCTGTCAGTTCAAGCTTACAGGCACTTGGTAACTAGCTGATGAATAGCAAATGTATATATAAATTATTCACAAAACAGAATACAAGGGTACGTTTTAACATAAGCATTAAAATAGAACATTAAAATTTGTCAGTAAGAATATAAGATATGCACAAACATCTAGAAATCGAATACTATGCAGTAATTGTGGACTGGATAATTAGGGGAGAATGAAATTGGTGAGGTCACATTTAGAATTTTACTCAGAGGCCGTTTGTCTGCAGCCTGCTTGCCTCCTCTGCTCTCTGAATGCATTGCAACTTTGATTTGCTCCGTGTTAGCAGCAATAACAACAACGGTAAATATAAAGTGTATTTAGACTAATGTTGAGGAATAGATTGAGAGGCCACTAATTAATGAACAAGGGAAGTGAATGAAATGGATCCCAGAAATGCAGCCTCAAGTTTAAACAAGAGAACTGGAAAATAATCCCAGTACTATGGTGCCTAAAACTACAGGTCTGAAAAGTGATTTGGCATTTTCTTTTTATCTTTGGGAGTCAATGTCCAAAATCTAGTCTGACCATATCCTGCCTTATCATCAAAATGAGCTTGATCTCACCCACTTGGATACAATCTAAAGCAAATCCAAAGCGCCCACTGTTCAGTGGAAATCTTAAACAATCCACAAAAGACATTGTCTCTTTAATTAAAAACCAGCAATTTACTAAAGCATCAAAATCCCTGACTAAATATTTGTCCTTCTATCCCCAGGTGAGTGTAGACTTCACCCCTCATCAAGGAAACTTCTCTTTGCAACAGATACTATTACAGAAAACCACAACCAATCAAAATGCAGAGCCGTAGAGCCCACTCCCAATAGATATAGCTTCAAAACATGCTGGCATGTAAGGCTCACAGCAGAAGAGTGGCCTGAAAGATTGTAAGAGGCAGAGGATCAGGGAGTTTGCAGTGGCATCCTGTCTCTTAGCAATGTCAGAAGCTACATCCATAGACTCACCCACTTGACTGCTCAAAAAGGAGCAAAACAAGGACAAAACAATAAACATGTCAAAGCAGACAGGGGAAGACCACAAGATTTCAACCCTGCATACACATGCATACACATATGCACATGCATACGTACACACACATGTGTGTGCAGACACACACACGCTCACACAAACTATAGGCAACTAAGTCATACTAAGAGTAGGAGAAATAGTCTTCCTCAAGGAAGAATACATTGTTTAGTGATTTAATGCCACAAGTCACAAGTGAAATTACACAGATGATCATGTTATATTTAGGAATGTGTGTGTGTGTGTGTGTGTGTGTGTGTGTGTGTGTCTATGTGTGTGTGTGTGTGTGTGTGTGTGTAATATCAATTAATGGCTCACAGACACTGAGGTACCATGTAGAAGGCCTGCATGGCCTGCATGGGTCTGTACCAGGTATGGCTTCCAATTTAATGTTTTTATCAGATTTCTGAGTTTGCACATGAGTGAGTCTCTGTGCTCTGTGCTGGAAGGGCTTGAGAAGAGAAGACTAAGATTAACATATATTTGTGCTTTCTCTGGGACTTTTTTCTTATTCTGTTGATTTGTCTTTGTTTAACTTCTCTGTTATAGTTTTGTTTTATCTTACTATATTCTATTCTGGTATATCTTTAAAAATGAATGAATGAAAAAGGAAAGAGAAAGAGAGGGAGAGAAAAAAGGCATAGACACACGGGTAAAGTTAATAACTGAACGGTCATTTTTACCTGCTGGGAGAGGAAAAAGTCGTTGTTCCCAGTGGAATGACTCTGGATATATGAACAGTTCCAGGACAGACCTTGTGTTCAGGAGGAGTTGAACAGCATAAAATGGACTATACAGTTTTATTTTGTGTCTTTCTTTGTTTACAGTTTGGTGTATATTTTTCTGTCTGAGTGTTATTTTATATTGTTTTGTTGGTTTTGGAATGTTTTATTGTACTGAGTTCTTGTTTGTTTTTGAGAGAAAAATTAAAATTGGGTGGGTAGGGAAGGGGAGAATCTGGAAGAAATTGGGAAGGGAAGAATGTGATTAAAATATATTCAAATTTAATTTTTTTATGAAATAAAATAAAATTAAAATGAAAAACAAAAGAAATAATTTTTAAAATTTATTTAATATTAATTATGTATACAGGTGAGATAGAGGATGCACATTTGAAGACAACTGTGTGCACTGGCTGAGGCTGGCCTGAAAACCACTGGAGCAAAGTTACAAGCAGGCATGAGCCATCTGACATGAGCTCTTGGGTCTGAACCTAATTTCTCTGAAAGAGCAGTGCACAGTACAGTCTTAATCTCTGAGCCATCCCTGAAGCATCTAAGTAAGTGTAGCTTATTCTAGCAAGACAATTTTTCACCTGAACTTTACCTTCCAGTTCTATATAGTATGCAATATTGGTTTAGATATTTAAGAAATACAAATGAAATATCCACAAGTATTTCAGAAGAATGATCAAATGTTGGGAATAAAATTGAAATTGACCATCTAAATAGCCTCAAACAATCTCTGTGAAACCAAGTGCTGCTGGTATCTTTTTTTCTTTCTTCTTTCTTTCTTTTTTTTTAGTTTTATTGTTGGATGTTTTATTTACATTTCAGATGTAATCCCCTTTCCCCCCAAATCAGGAGCCTCCTATGCCATCCCCCTTCCTGCTGCTTCTATGAGGATGTGTCCACACCCATCCTCTCATTTACACCTCCCCACCCATGATTTCCCCCACACTGGGGCATCCAGCCTTCACTGCACCAAGGACTTTCTCACCCACCTATGTGTAACACTGTCATCCTCCCCTACATATACAGCAGGAGCCAAGAGTCCCTCCCTATGTTCTTCCAGGCTGGTGGTTTAGACCCTGGGAGCTCTGGTTGGTTGGTATTGTTGCTCTCCTCATGGGGCCGCAAACCCTTTCAGTTCCTTCAGTCTTCTCTCTAACTTCTCCATTGGGAACCCCATGATCAGTTCAATGGTTAGCTGTGAGCATCTGTCTCTGTATATTTCAGGCTCTGGCAGACAGAGGACTGGTAGAGGGCTCTGGCAGACCTCTAAAGAGACAGTTATATCAGGCTCCTCTCAGCATGCACTTCCTGACATCCACATCAGCATCTAACTTTGGTGACTACACAAGGCATGGATGTCCAGGTGGAACAGTCTCTGGACGGCCTCTCCTTCAGTTTCTGTCCCACACTTTGTCTCCATATTTGCTGCCATGAGTATTTTGTTACTCCTTCTAAGAAGGACCAAAGTACTCACACTTTGGTCTTCCTTGTTCATGAGTTTCATGTGGTCTGTGAGTTGTATCTTGGATATTGTGAGCTTTTGGGCTAATATCCAATTATCAGTGAGTGCACACCATGTATGTTCTTTTTGTTATTTTGTTCTTTTTTTTTTTTTGTCCTCACTCAGGATGATATTTTCTAGTTCCATCCAATTACATAAGAATTTCTTGAATTCATTGTTTTTAATTGCTGAGTAATATTCCATTGTGCAAATGTACCACACTTTCTGTATCTATTCCTCAGTTGAAGGACACCTGGATTCTTTCCAGCTTCTAGCTATTATAAATAAAGCTGCTATGAACATACTGGGGCATTTGTCCTTGTTATATGTTGGAGCATCTTCTGGGTGTATGCCCAGGAGTGGTATAGCTGGATCCTCAGGTAATGCTATGTCCAATTTTCTGAGGAACTGATTACCAGACTGATTTCCAGAGTGGCTGTACCAGCTTGCAATCCCACCAAAAATGGAAGAGTGTTCCTCTTTCTCCACATCCTCGCCAGCATCTGCTATCACCTGAGGCCATTCTGACTGTCGTGAGGTGGAATCTCAGGGTTGTTTTGATTTGTATTACTTTGATGAGTATGGATATTGAACATTTCATTAGGTGTTTTTCGGCCATTCAAGTTTCCTCAGTTGAGAATTCTTTGTTTAGCTCTGTACCCCATTTTTTAATCAGGTTATTTGGTTGTCTGGAGTCTTTAACAGGGATGGATGGACTCTTGTCTTGGCCACTCTTTCCAGTCAATGTATCGCACTTTGTAAAACTAGAATGAGAAGCCATCTTGAGTTTTGGTAATAAATTAGGTGTAACAAGGAAAAGGTATCATTCAAAGATCACCCTAATATCTGCTCTGTTAGGCTCCCATAGACTCTTGCTTGAAGACTTCTTCCCAAGTCACTGGAGCTGTTTGGTGGCCATAGAGCCTTAGGGACTAAAACCCAACTGGTAGAAGAATGTTGATAGATTCAGGCTTTGAAAGTTGTTCTTGGCTTCCGGTTAACACTGCTCTGAGTGCTTCCCAGTCTGCAATAAAGTAAACAGCCTCCGACACACATTTACTGCCATGAACTGAATCCTGACCATGATGGATTAAAATTATAAACCCAAATAAGTCTTGCTTCCTCTTCTGCTAGGTAACACCAAAAGTAATTAATATAGTTACCTTAGCCAATGAAATGACTTGCCTGCAATGGCTTGCCCACAAAATTGCCAAATACTGGTATTTTCCCCTTTGGACACATACTAGGATTACAATACTAGACTGGTAGGCCATAAGCTTTATATGTTTTATTTTTCCAAGAAATATGTTTTTCCATTTAAGCATTTGCAAGTTGAAGTGGTTTATTTTTCTTTATCAACTTCTCTCTATCTCTGTGTCTTTGTCTCTGTCCCTATGTCTCTCTGTCCCTGTGTATGTATCTGTCTCTCTCTCTGTCTCTCCCTCCCTCTCTTTCACTGTCTCTCTGTCTGCGTGTCTCTCTATCTCTCTCTCTGTTTCTTTGTCTGTCTCTGTCTCTGTCTCTGTCTCTCTCTCTGTCTCTCTCTCTCTCTCTCTGTGTGTGTGTGTGTGTGCATTGTGTGTATCTTGATGTAGGCATACATATGCTATGTCATGTCATTCATATTTCAGAGGATAACCTGTCAGAGTAGAGGTCCTTGCCTTCCACATTGCTTGGAAGAGGTCTCTTTTGGTTGTGTGCACTGATAATTCTAGACTAGCAGATCTGAAAGTTTCCAGAGAGTCTCCTGTCCCACCTCTTTCCTCCCATCTTTTCATAGGGACACTGTGGTTACAGATGTGAGCTCTTGTGTCCGGCTTCTTCATGGGTTGTAGGGACCCAACTTGGGTTCTCACTCTTGCGCAACAAGCACTGAATTCACTGAGCTGTCTTCAAGCCGAGGTTCGTGGTGCTTAGCTTCACCTAGCTCATCTTTAATAACACATGCATGCAATTTCAAGTCACAGAAAATATTCTCAAATTCTCGACTATGATGCTCCTGTGGTTAATATAACAGTGTCCCCTCAAAATTAAGTTAAAACTTTGACCTATGTGCAACAAACAACATTGAAAGGTGTCTGTGCCATTTTATAGATCATAAATTCATGAATCCTTTTAGCATTCCTCTACAAGGACTTTGGGTCAGCAGGCACAAATGTCAGTGTCTTGATACTGGACTATACTGACTCCAGATCTTTGAGATGAACATTTTTTAATGCTGTATTGATTTTTTATCTTATGTGTATGATTGTTTTCCCTGCAAGTCTGGCAATGAATCAGGTGAGTGTCATGGCTACAGAGGCCAGAAGAGGGTTTCAGAACCCACAGTCTTAGAGTTACAAGTGGTTGTGAGCTGCCATGTGGGTGCACAAAACTGTATCTTTGCTAGAGCAGCATAGTCTCAATTACTAAACCATTTCTTCAACTCCCATTTCTGTCTGTTAGACATTACTCAGCTCACAGGGTTCTATTAGAGCAGCATATATAAAATGAACAGATGAAGTCAAATATAAGAAATTCATATAATAATTAACATATCTTTACAGCGACTGTAAAACATTATCAGGTTTCAAGACATTGAAATTCCTTACTTTGTACAACTCTTAAATTTCTTTTAAAATCATTGGTCTAAGAAAGATATTTCCATGCAAGTCTTAAAATTATTACAAGAGTAAACAGAACATTTGTTGTAGCCTTTTCCAAAGCTACAGAACAACTTACTTTTGAATAGAAACAATATCACTAGTGCTTAAAATAAACTCTCTGGAGAAAGAGAAGTTAATTTTGTAACATTTTTACTAGTCATATCTAAAAGAGAATTAATTATCATACATTATCAAGAAAGAGTCATCATTTTACGGGAATGCACACATGGCGACACTTATGCAGATCCATTCAGCATGCCAAATGCTGGGAACCTAGTAAGTCAGTTGTGATTCAACAGATTCCCTGCACTTTCCAGAAATGAATTCTGATAATGTCCCTTAGCTAAGTAACAACTCAGAAAGAAAGAACAGCTGAAAAAAAGCATTTAGTATACCCACCTACAAAGAGCTGGGGACATCTGTTTTTTTGCTTCCAAATAAATGTCAACAATTGGTGTATGCCTTAAATAGAAACAGAATTCCATAGGTAACAAGTTACCCACTCTGAGCAATCACCATCTGTGTCTGCCATGGCAGGGCTGGAGATTTTTCTTGGGGAACTGCATATACCTATGAGCTAACTACATGACTGTATTGCCAAGTAGAGAGGTTGGCTTTGATGTAGCCAAGTTCAAAAAGAAAGGAGATAGGTTAATTATTTTGTCTGTAATATAGGCCTAAGAATGACATTTACCTCTGCGGGTTGTGAAAATCAGGTGACCCAGTCTAGTCGAACTTTTTGGCATATGGTAATGGTTCTATGAATTGGTGCTGTGGAAGTAATTACTACCTATTAGTAAATAGTAACTGTGGGTATTTCCCAAGTTCAGCTCTTATCATCCTTACTTTTCCCATCATGGTCTCTCTTGTGAAATGTCACCCAATCTCTAACCTTTCATTGTCAACTCTAAAAAAAAGATCCCCAGTGTTCATGATCAATATATATTAATAGTATGAAGTCAAATTTCTAATTATCTGTACAAGGATTAAAGTAAGCCAATGGAGAAGTGTTTACTCGTGTTGCCTAAGCAAGTCTTAGACTTATGTTTCGATAAACAATACTGACTGACTTGCTATTCTAGCTCTTCTGTGTATGCTGTGGTAATTGGACATCCTCTTTCTTCCATTTTCTACTTCAGAAGCTTTTCTGAGTTTAACTTTTCAAAATTTAAACTGAAAATGTTCTAAGCAGGGAGAAGATAAGTGGCCATTAATTCAAGACATAATCAACCACCTGAAAATCCACAAAAGACTGTATGATCATCATTTTCTGCCTTTCTAAAATTCAGAATTTTATTTCCTTCTAAGCCACAAAGTCGTTCTTTTATCAAAGAAAGAGAAGTGTCAACTGCATGTGGAGTGGTGTCCTGCTAGCACTCTGAGTCTGAAGCATTTGCTGCCTGCCCTTCACTAAACAGATTTCCTCAGAACTTAGGGACTCCAGGCAGCATAGAATGCAGGCCAGGCACTCAGAAATCTGTGAACTTCGCTGACAGCTATATGCTTTCTCTTGTCAGTGAACTCGACTCCACACTGCAAAACAATTAAGGTTTGAAGGCTTGGTACTGCTTTTCTGTTATTCCTCTGCTGAGAATCTGTCAGGCCAATTGGGAAAGTTCTTTAAACACTGTGTTTTAGCTTGCATTCTTCTGTCTCTTTAGATGCAAGGCCTCCTGTGCAGGTTTGAATATGTTTGGCCCCAATACACTCACGTATTTGAATGCTTAGCCCACAGACAAAAACACCACTAAAAGATGTGTCCTTGTTGGAGTAGGTGTGGCCTCATTAGAGGAATTGCATCATAGTGGGAGTGGGCTTTGAGATCCTATGCTTAGGCTCCACCCAGTGTGGAAGAGTCAGTCCTCCCCTGGCACTCTTTGGATCAAGATGTAAAACTCTCAGCTCCCTCTTCAGCACCAAGTCTGTCTGTAGAATGTCATGCTTCCCACCATGATGATACTGTATGTAAGCCAGTCCCAATTAAATGTTGTCCTTTATAAGAGTTGCCTTGGTCATGGTGTCTCTTTACAGCAATGGAAACCCTAAGACACCTCCTTATATCTGAAACTCTGATCCCGTATTTGTCATTGTGGGGATTGAAGACTGTTACAAATATCATTTTTCAGAATAAGTATTCACTACACTTTTCCTCATGGTTTTGGAAAACACAGCGAAAAACAACACAAGCAGCAAGGTGGCTAACAAAGGAAGGCCCTGACAGAAGAGAGGAGACAACTGTTGCCCACTGATCTCTGCCTCCAAGGAAATAGAGTCATGGGACAGAGCAAGTCTTGGTAACTCTTCTCTCTACAAAAGTCTATACAAATTTATTCAATAAATACATTTTTTTTCAAAATACATAATATCCTAGCTCACCTACAATTTTGAAAGTATTTTATTTTGCTTCCGTAGTTGCTCTTTATCTAAAAATTTATTGTATATACTTCAAAACTCAGCCAAAATTATAAATCTTTCTGCCCAATCCTAGGAATGTCTCAGTAGGTAAATAATATTGTATGTGGTTTTGGATGCATGAAACTTCGTCTTCCTTGATTTTTATTTTCTATGTAAGGCATAAAATAAAACTTAACATACAATATAATAAATAGTTTGTTTTGAGTAAGAATATATTTTTCAAAACCAATAATTCTGTTCTTACCTTTTCATATGTTTTTATTTTTACTGTTTTTCATGAAATTTGGAAGGCTAACTTTATATTCCATTTGTGCTCCTGTCTGTTATTAGGAAATCAAAGCTGTGGTGTTGCCACAGACAGCAGGCAGCCAAGCATTATTTGTCCATTATTTGAAATGAACAAGGGCTTGATTTCAAATATTTCTTTCTTTGGCCAAGTACCTCAGGACAGGGTCTTTCCTCACTTGTTGTTTGTGTATGCATCCTCTGGTGATGTTAAGAAACCAAAAGGTCTAACTCAAATATTATTCTTATAATCAATATTCATGTTCATAGTATGTGTGGTTAGAATTCAATGCTTAGTGTCTTACATAAGATGACGTTGGTACAAAGAATTGATGCACTTAAAATAGTCTATTACAGCTTTGTTAACTGTTCTAAATGTCAGCAACCATTATCAGATAGCTAAATGTGTACTTTTATTAAAACCAAGTTACTGCTTATCCTAGCTTCAACTGTCAACTTCACACATACTAGAATTATCTCTGAAGAGAACCACAGCTTGGGAATTCCCTAGACCAAATTAGCCTGTGGCCATGTGGGTGGGGGATTGCCTTGACTGCTAACAGGTAATGGAAGGCCAGTCCTCTGTGGGTGGTACAATAGACCTTGTAAATAGGTAGCCTTGGCAGATAATACCAACTTACATAAGGACAAGTGAATCATAGGCAGAGTCATAGCGACCTGTCCCCTGAACCTCCACCCAACCGATACCCTGTTCTGAAAGATATCTGTATTCCCCCTGAACACCCATGCTCCAGTGTCATCGCCTTCCCCATGTCCTGCCTTTTTGTGTTTATAACCCGTGTGTGAATAAGTAAAAATAACGATTTGAAAATAAATAAATACATACATACATACATACATAAATACATAAATAAAAAAGAAAAAAAAAGGAGGTCCTAAACTATATGAGGAAGCCAGCTGAGTATGAGTCTCCAAGAGTCAAGAAGCAACATTCCTCTGGAGATTCTGCTGTACTCACTTGGATGTGCGTTATGTATCTAGTTCAGAGAAACACTGCATAAAATATAAAGTAGCCTTGACTTTAATTTCCTGCCTGGACTTCTGGCAGTGATGAACTATATGACCTGACAATATAAGTCAAATAGAGGCTTTTGCCTACTAAGTTGCTTTGGTCAGACTATCTTATCCCAGCTACAGAAATGAGACTAGACCCTGTTTTAATGTGCAATTTAGAGTTGTAGTCTCTGGCCCTTGCCCAGTATTGAAATGACTTTTTAGAAGCATGAGAATTTTGTTGCTATTTGAGTTTGGTAATGCTTATCAGCAAAAAGTGGAGAGATGATAAAATTGCATATGTAACATACACACACACACATGCATACACAAGCACACAGACACAGACACACACACACACACACACACACACACACACACGGCCTTGGACATCTACTTTGAGTGCGTTCAGTCTCCCCTCAGCACACTACGTGTTCAGTGGATGTGATTTGTTCGGCTCTACTTGTACTTTCCACATTTTATGCAAATTTACTGCAGGAGTGTGCTAAAATGCATGCAGTTAACAAGTGTGTAACTTTTGACAAGGAGTAGTGATTATTCACTGATTCTACCTTGTAGCCAGGGGTCACTGAACATAGAGGTCATGTTATAATTTAAGTAACAGCTTTGCCATTTTGACTAATATTTTCAAAGGTTTTACAAGAAATGATCGAGTCAATAACACTTAAATATGAGGACAATGGGTGTAGTCCATACATAGTGAGGGAAAATCCAAGCAGAAAATTTTAACTAAAATTAGTGGGTTCTAAATCGCCCCTGAGGATATATAGTTCTGAAGGTGATGGCAATGGGAAGCAGGAGAAATAGGTTCTTATTACAATTAGAGAATGGAGTGATAGGGTCCTTAAAGGACATCCAATGTATTCACCTTGTACAGAGACTGAAGAACTACCTATAATATGTTGCTCCCATGAACAAAGGGGAAAAACTCAGAGGAAAGAAGGGAGAAGCAGGCATAGGGGAGAGTGCCTACCAAATCTTTTAGGAACTAGCTGTTAGCTCAAAATCCAGGAGGAAAAAACAAAAGCAGTTCCCTGATGGAAGAATTGTTTCCAAATAACTACAAAATAACTCCAAATAAATACTTAAAATTATTTCATAATTTACATATAACCTTCTGAAAAAAATAGTATGATAAACTGAATTGGTGCAAGTTTAAGATAAAACCATTCTTAAGACAATGTATCATTTTTAGTATCTTCTGTCAACTTTAAATCACACTGAAATATCTTTCTGTACACTTAAGCAAAATTAAAACAACAAAACTCTCATCTGAACCTGAAAATTTTGCAAAACAGAACTGTTCATTGCACATGACCTTTACAAGCTAGGAAGCAAATAGCACAGCTTGGTCTTGATTGCTAATCATCCACTCAGCCCTTATGTAAGTGGTGTGCTATACTCCTTCTCTGTGATCATTATTTTTCAAACACTGAACATATTCAACACCCACTGCTAAATTGGTTAAATCCACATGGCACGAAGGGCAGCCAACAATCTGGGATGTTTTTAAAAATGAGATTCACTAAAAATAATTTATTGCAAACTCTATGACAGAAATCCACAAAAAATAATGTTGACATTCTAGCTATGATCTAGAGAATTCATCAGCAGCACATGTATATGAGTATACTATATTCATATCAAACAAAGTCTTGATTGCAGATATTCACTCTGAGAGCTATACTTTGAGCCATAAGCTTTCAAGCAAACACACATTCATTTGCCTGAATGTTCATAACACTAAAAATCTTAATTCCTTAGTGATACTATAAAAAGATGCCTTTGTATGGTAGCTGAAGAACATGTGGTCATCTTAAATACTATCTGAATTAACTTGAAGGCTCTTGTGTTCTTCAGCATTATATCATTTTGACTAAATAGCTGATAAAAGCAGTTTCAAGAAGGAAGGGTTTATTTTGGCTTACAGTTCCAGAGAATTAGATTTTGATGATTCAACTCTGAGTCTCAGTGAGGCAGAACACCTGAGTGAGAAACCCTGTAGCAAATGTCGTTAACCTCTAAACAGCCACTAATAAATGGCCAATGGAGGACAGACCAAGGATCAAGAACAAACACTCCTTTCAAAAGCACATTACAGAAATCTATGTATTCCAGCTGAGTCCCATCCCTAAATTTTCCACTATCCCCCAAAATAAAGTCAGCAGCTAGGAACCAAGTATTCAACACATGAATCTGTGAGACAATTTTGTATTAAACCAGAAGAGTTCTCTTATGAAAACTGAGAAATGTTTAAATTGCAATGTGGCAAATATTCTAGTTGAAACCGGAACGTTCCTAAAAGGAATTATATCTTTTTCTTTTTTTTATTGCAGACAAGGGAATGAAGGTAATGTACATAAAAATATTTATCCAGAATTGCTTCCATAAAATAATTTTTCTATTTAAACATGACTTCCTTCTACTTCGACATTGAAAAAAATCAAACCAAAAAAAAATTTATAATTATTTTCCTTGCACTATACAAAGTAAGCAGAAGCTGAGGAGAGGATGGAGAGAGAGTTGAAAATAATGTTCAGGCTAGAAATTTGATCAACTATACCTCAATAATGCAAATAAATATCACAAGTAAAAAATGAAAATTTATACAAGCAACCTTGTCCTTATTCAAACTTCCTTCCATGTATATTAAAATTACACAATATATACACACACCACTTCCACCACCACCATCACCACCACCACCACCATCACCACCACCATCACCACCACCACCACCATCACCACCACCACCATCACCACCACTGTCACCATCACCACCACCGTCATCATCACCACCATCACCACCACCACCACCATCATCACCATCACCCCAAAGAAACATTCATCTATGAATCATAGCTCCTAGGTAGTAAATGTAGACAGACTTATCTCCTCATTCTCAAACCTGGAAGTTTGGAGATGTAAGATTTGCTTCAGGATGCTTTTATCAACAGCTATATGTTTGTCCCTCAGATACCTAAGCATCTAGGGAACCCATAAAACAGCCAGATAGCATTTATTTGCATGTAACATGATGATATAACAACAAAAAATTCCCTCTACTGAAGCAGAGTGCATTTTGAGGTATACTTGATGATTTTTTTTCAAAAGAACAGTTCTATCTTTAAATTTTTATTTGGGTTTAATTTTGTTAAGTGCCATCTACTTCAGAAAGAAGCCTCTCTTACTGGGGTTGAGCGATGCACTACTCTACGGGCCTAACAGTAGATTATAAGGAGTCATGTCCATTTAGTAGCATGGTAGTAGTGGGCTCTCCCACAGGACCCTTCCGTCCACAGGACCCTTCTGTCCACAGGACCCTTCTGTCCACAGGACCCTTCTGTCCACAGGACCCTTCTGTCCATAGGACCCTTCTGTCCACAGGACCCTTCTGTCCACAGGACCCTTCCGTCCACAGGTTCTGGGCCCCAACAGTGGTGAGAGATATGTGCTTCATTTTAAGGAGTGGGCCACAAATCCAATCAGAAAGTGACTGATTGTTTCCATGACATCTGTGCCAGTGGGTATGCCTTATCAAGCTGATGACTATTGTATCTCGATGTGAACAGCTAGGTAAGACCGATGTTCACTTCACCCCTCTGGTAGCATGCTTTAACATCTTCATACATAATGAAAACTGATCAATAGCTTCTAGGTTCCAGCCTGATTTTTTCCATGTTCTATTTCCCAAGTATGTAGTCTCTTCAGCAATAAGAACTTATTTTCTTACCTTCTGGAAGGTAAACTAAAATAATTGCTATACTGTTTGTTATTGGGGATCTATAGGACTCCACTGGTTAATAACTCCTAAAGAGGAAACCCACTACTGGCACTGGGCTTTTCATTTGTTAATCTCTGGTACCTTGTAGGGACACTGTGGTGGATAGTTTTGTGTCAGCTTGACACAAGTTAGAGTTATCTGAACAGAGGGAATTTCAATTGACAAAATGCCTCCATGAGATTGGCATAATAATTATTATAATAATTAGTAGCATGATAGTAGTGGATTCTTAATTAGAGATTGGAAGGGGAGGGCCTAGACCATTGTGAATGAGGCCATCCATGGGATGATGGTCATGGATTCCATAGGAAAGCAGGGCAAGCAAGCCAATATGCAGCACCCCTCCAAAACTTCTGCATCAGCTCCTGCCTCCAGGTTCCTCCCCTGCTTGTGTTCCTTTCTTGACTTCCTTTAATGATGAACAATGATATGAAAGTATAAGTCAAACAAATCCTCCTCCTCCCAAGTTGCATTGGTCATAATGTTTCACCATAGCAATAGTAGCCCTAACTAGGACAAGTATTGTCTATTTAGGTACAGACAAAGAATAAGAAACTCAAATGCTGGACATCAAATGGAACATTTATGTAACATGTCTTCTTTCTAAGGCCAGGGATCATTGCAGAAAAGAGAGGGGAAAGACTGTAGTAGTAAGAGGCACTGGATGAACATAGCCAAATGGTATCTTACAGACACAATATGCAGAAGACCTGTGTGAGCATGAGCCAGACTGAACCCAGCTTGGAAGAAAAGAGGTAGGTATAAAATCTGTCCCCTCCCATACTTAGCTGAGGAGCTGTTGACAACTCACAGCTGCTGGACAAAAAAGAGTCAGTTTCTTTTCCAGCTTGGCTCTTGGTGGGCCCAGCATCATACATGCAAGAAGCAGTGAATGGATCCCCTTTTTAATCGATTTTTCTCTAAAAGGTCAGTGCAAAACTTTTGCCCATTTTTTACAGTCATTTGCTAATGTTCTTATTGTTGGGTCCTTTGTTTTAGGAGAAGTTCTACACCTGATCAAGCCTTGAGAAGTATTTTGTTCTACTTTGTAGCTTGTGTCTCTGATATGACAGAGTTTTTCTCAAAAGTTTCAGTCCTAACAAAGTCTGGCCTACTATTTCTTCTCTTTGGGTGCCTTCAGTACTTGAAAAACATTTAGCATCAAGCAGAAGTTCCAGGTTTCCTCTAAAGTAATTTTGTTTCACACTTTACATTTAGGTCTGTAACTCATCTCAAGACAGCTCTATGACAGCTGTAAGGTCTATCTTCAGTTGTATAGGGAGTACTCTTTGCCAGTGTCAATTAGTTTATCGTGCATTATGTTTTGCATGTATTTGCTCCCTTGCCTCCCCTTGTTCATTTGTCAAGTTCAGTTGAGTGTACAATGTCCATTTTAAAACTCTTAATTCTGGTCCATTTACCTATTTGTCATGATTCTGACAATTTACTTTTAATTTTTACTGAAGTTGTATAAGTCTTGCAAGCTTATATTAGGTTTTCTGGTATTTCTTAGTAGAAACTTTAAAATGCACTCAACATTACCCACAAAAAAATGCTAGTATTTTTAGTTTTTAGAATTAAATGAATTTTGCAAACTCATTTGAAAATAAATGATACCTGGATTTTAATATATATATTCATATTCACACACACATGTATGTATGTATATATACATATATATATATATGTATATATATATGATCTTGATATTTTTGAACATTGAGTATCTTCCCAGTTATCTAGAGTTTTTGCTGTTGCTAATTTGTTGGTTTTAAGAGTTCATTGACCAAAGTTTTAGAATTTTTCTCATATGCATAGCTTATAGATGTTTGTTCACATACATGTTATGCAAATGTTAGATCTAAGGATTTAATTTTGGAGGTTCTAATATAAATAGTAACATGTTTTATGTCAAATTCCAATTGTTTACTTTTTATATATAGAAAATTAATTTATATATATTTTAAATTTGTTCCATACAAGCTTGCTATAACTGTTTATTCATTCCAGAGGTGTTTTCATTTTTACTTTTCTTTCTTTCACCCTAATTCTTTTAGATAATACACAGTCATATGCATGTGATGTCTCTCTCTTTCTTTCTCTCTCTCTCTCTCTCCCCATATATATATATATATACATATATATATATATATATGTGTATATATATATATATACATATCACTTAAATGCAAGGATATTGAAATTTAATTTGTAAACGCAAGCAACAGTCACTTTAAATCATGCATGCACATTGATTCTTTGAGAAATGGGCTTCTAATTTGCATTAATTTAATTTTTAGGCCCTAGAATTACAATATTTAGAGAGATTGAAAAAGAGAGAGAAAAATGATGAGTTAATGTACATACAAATATCACCTAATAAGAGAGAAGTGATATACATAGATATAGATAAATCATACTTCACTGTATGCAGATATATCATATGTGTCATAGACATGTATATGTATGTGTATGTATGTGTATGTATGTGTATGTGTATGTGTTTGTGTATGTGTATGTGTATGTATATGTATCACCTTGAGAGAGGGAGAAAGATTTTTGGCTTCCTATAACTGTTGCTTTTTGGTACAATCTTTATTTTAAAGCCAACTACATACCAAGATCATTTTCCTCCCAAATTGGGGATAGTGTAGGCAATCAAGTTTTGCCAAATATTTTGTTAAATCAGTAACAACTATGTTGTTGTCTTCTAATCCACATAATCTGCTGAGAATAAGTAAGATGTTGTGTACCCTGATGTGAGGTCACCAAATGAATTAATATTTTACACAGAGAAAACACTGTAAATCCTTGTTCAAAATAAACAACTGTTGCTTTGGTAATATAATAAAACTGTTAACATATGCTCAAAGAAAGAAAAACCTGAATATTTACATGCACAAAACAATTTATTTCCATTATCATTGTTGAAAAACACCCTCTGGAAATATTGTAATTCTAGGGCCTAAAAATCACATTAATGTGAATTAGAAGCCCATTTCTCAAAGGATCAATGTGCATGCGTGATTTAAAGTGACTGTTGCTTGCATTTACAAATTAACTTGCAATATTCTTGCATTTAAGTGAACTAATCCTGAGAGAAAACATTACTTTTGTCTCTATTTTCCAATTTCAGTTTCAATAACTAAAGAAATGCATTTAAGGGTTTACTGCGTTAGAACCGTGGCCTAGGTATGCTCTTTCTCTTCTACTCCTTTGCTAACTGTGGATTTGGTAAATATGATTGCTTCTATTTTCAAGTAAATGAATTTTATGCAAACTCATTTCCACTGTTACACAATTAATTTCCCATTAGTATTATAATCTATTATATTTATAGATAATAGGCAGAAAATGAAATGGAACTTTTCTTTCAGATGGAGCTAAATCCATTAGTGAAACTTCAAATTGTATAGCTAAAAGGTCATTTTACTTCATTGTAAAATAAGTACTTTCTACCCCTTCATTTCAGCATCCAATTGTAGAGTCAGCATTGAAGAAACTATCCTCCTAATGACAGTCAGTGATGTTCACTCTCCTTCATTGCGTGACATTTTTTCTGTCTTTAAATCTTCAACTATTGTCTAGATTGTGTATGGTTTTATGTGGCTTTTGTTATACTTAAGTTGGAATCTCCTAGAATATGTGTTTTATAAAATCACTGCAATGGTCCTGGATTTTTTTAATGACATAAGAAGTTTTATCTGTTTCTTAAAAGTATGTTTTAACTTTGATGCTTCAGT
Source organism: Grammomys surdaster (assembly GCF_004785775.1). Taxonomy (NCBI): domain Eukaryota; kingdom Metazoa; phylum Chordata; class Mammalia; order Rodentia; family Muridae; genus Grammomys; species Grammomys surdaster. The sequence continues at coordinate 3,824,756 of NW_021620769.1, read as the reverse complement.
CAAGATATCAAGGATGCTAAAGGTAACAGATGTCAAAGTTAGGCAAACAGTTACACCCAGGAAGATCAGAAAAGCCCTCAGCAGCTTATCTATAGCTATGGTACCACCCCATGTAAATGTTTGAAAAGACAGGACCAGCATAATTTTATGGAAATTGGACCAGAAGTTTTCTTTGGAAACATAAGACTCTATAACAGACAAAAGTATGTCCTCAGTGGAGCCCAGAATTTGTAGAGATATTCTCTTATGTACTATGTGGACGCATCACCTATCAATAAAAAGCCTACAGCCTATAGGGAAGGGTAGTATAGATGGTGGGACATCTGACAAGGAGAAGTGAGTAAGACACAAAAAGATTCCCTACCTGGACTCTGAAGAAGTTAGTCGTATAAAACCAAAGAAAGGTTAACTTGCCATGTAACTGACATAGAATAGTATAAACAGGTAAATAAGTTACAAGCTTGCCAGGGAACATACCTGACATAAGGCCTAGGCATTCATAAATAAATAAGCCTCTGAGTCATTATTTGGGACCTGGGGTGTGGATAGAAAAGCTTTCAGCTGCAAGAATTCATTGTGCAAAGTCCTTAGAGTGAGGTGGCAAGACTAGGGTGCTGGTAATTCAGTTGGAGGGACTACTATTATATTAGAATCATTCTAGCTCTTGGACTTCATTAGAACATATTTGTGAATCTGTCCTATGAATTAGAGGTAAGAACCCATGGGAGAGTAAGCTAGGGACGCTTTGAGTTCTTCTCAAGGGAAGGACACTGGAACGGGATTCTTAAAGGGGCCATAACAGGCTATACATGCTAATCGATGTAGCTGGATGGGAAGAATGCTTTACCTGCGTCTCAAGAGTGGCCATTAGGCAAGACTTCCGAAGCCTTAGCAAGCATGTAGCAGCTCAGTGTAGGAAGCAGCATACATCAAATGTGGAAACCGTGGGTTCAATCCCCAATATAAAAATCTCTTACTCTGTGGCATGAAATAATGGAATTGCTCAAGAAAGAATGTCATGACCTTATAGTCCTCCCCTGCTATCCTGTTTACACTCTGGTTAGGTCAGATCAATAGCTTCCAGGATAAAAGAAGGAATGAAGATTGAGTGTTGTCTACTGGATTAGACATGACAACCTATTTTCTGAGATGCGATGGTCTATTTTGTGTAAACAGTGACTGTAAGTCTTTATGTGACCAAGGAGTAATCGACCTCTTGAAGTTTTCAACCAGTAAAGTAAGGAAAACTTCTACTAAATATATTTTACATGAACACCAGGAAACAAAAAAAGATGCCCTGGATCATACAATTTCTTTCTAAGAAATGTACTTGCTTGGTATTGTGTATACAAATCCAGAATTTGATATGAAAGACACCAAGTCTAGTTATGTAGTAAAGAAATAAAGATAAATAGTTGTGTGGGCTTATTTTCACTCATGCCAAAAATGCTAATGAATATAAAGCAGTAGAATAAAGTGTATTAAGTAAAAGATTATCTGCATTATTTCTAGACAGAATGATATAAAGATGCAATGTAATTGTGGCCTAATAATTTTATCCTTAACAATAACAGAGGTTAACTTTCACTATGCAGTTACCTAGCTTGTGAAAAACATTTTCCCAGGCACTTTGTAGAAAAAGGTTATAAAATGTTTTCATACACTCCACCACTGAGATAGTAACAGGAAGACTATGGAGTGTGTACTAAGTGACAGAGATCCAGAGGTAACTTTCTCAAATATCTGTAATAACTGTAAAGAAATAGAGGCCAACAAGGATTGTTAGTCTACCCAGAGCCTCTGCTCTAATCGCAAACACTAGAGTGAGCAGATAGGTAATCAGCCATCGTGTGGTTCCCAGAGAGACCCTTCCTTTATGTTATTATGCAAATTTCAGGGAAAGGAGCAGAGAATTCATCTTTCTATATCAGTTCATTTGTTTTAGTTTTAAATGTTTTATCAGAGAGAATAAAATATCACTGATGGAGTGCTTTTGACAGTGGCTATCTCATGCTAAGGAACCCAGGATTCTTATACAACACAGAGAGAGTCACATGTCAGAACCACACAGTTTCTGTCCTGATATGCTGTATAGAATTTGTAAAAAATAATTATCGGGACCAGATAAAATTATTTCATGAACAGAGTTGGGTATTAAAGAGAAAAGTGCTTAAAGGTTGTTTAATAATAATTCTCACTATGAATATGAGGTCATAAAACAGTATTACACAGTCTTAATATCCTTTACTGTTTTAAATAAAAAGGCTATAGAATTCAAAAGGAATACACCCCTGAAGATATAAAAGAAGCAACCTTAGAGGTAGTTAGTTGAATCCCCACTGCAATTTGTTTTGTAGTTTATAAAAATAATGCATTTTATAAGTATTAAGAAGCTCATACAAATGTAAGCAACAAGGAAATTACCTATGATCTCATTATACTTTAAAATTATAAACAATAGTTTATAATTTTTTTTCAAAATGATGATACTATTATAATCTTTGCTTATGTTATTTTGGTTAACTTAGTGTTTGGAACATTCATTTCATTCAGATTTCTTCTATCACACTTTTGTTACATTGTTTCCTTTACTCTATTCTGGTTCCATTGCTTTTTTTAACATGCCCAAGGCAACCAGATCAGTACATAAGCTCATAGAACGCCGAGCAGTTGTTTCAGAAGGCTTACCTGAACTAGGGTTTTCTGTGGAAACAGTGTGTCTTAGAATTCTTAGAAGATCCTAGCCAGTTCCTTCTTAATAAAACATCTGACTAAAGAACACTGTGCCTTAAATCTTCCCCCAGGCTCCAGGCTCTCTCAGACAGTGAAGGATGTGTTAGCCTCTGGATTCCCCAAGTGCTTACAAAATTCCCTTGGCAACAGTTAAACATTAAGTACTCATTACTGGCTCCAAATCTCTGTACTAATTTTCTGCAACCTAATTAGCAACATTTGGCAATAGAAACGTTGTCTTCATCCTGTGTATCACTAGCAAATTAGAGTGAGCGCCAAGCGGGTCATCAGCAGACACTAAGTGTATATCCCTTTGTATTCTTCAGAAAAACTAAGGAGTATGAAGGTTAAAGTGACTTGCCTGAGGACAGTGTCCCAAGCGTAGTTCAGCCTCTGATGACAGAAGAAATACTGCTCCCACACATATACAACGACATTGAAGACATTAATTGAAATATTTAAATTGTAGAGACCCATGTTGCTCAGTACCTGTTACCACAGGTCCATATTTTAGCCCAAACAACAAGAGTCACAGGCCTGAAAGCATATGTGTGGAAATTGTCAACAGTGGTCCAAATGATTTAGTCTTCTCTGTCAGTGGTAGAGCCCTAGCTGAAGATCTAACATAATATAAATAGCCAAACAAAATGTAACTTGGCCATCAGAAGAAAAGATTTCCTTGAATAAAAATGATAAGATCACCATAAAAAATAGTAGAAGAGAAAGTTAAGTCAGGCACCTGTCCTACAGAAGACATAAACACCAAGAAGATAAAATCCTTAAACATAGAACACTCAGAGTTAAAATGCAAACTTAATTTCTTCCACAGTATCATTTGTAGTGTTTAATGTGGGACATTTCTCTGATATTGAAAAGAGCCTTGGTTTAAAGCAATCACTGTGCCTGGGTCCTCTGTAGATGCACTCATGATACAGCATCCTTGAGGTGTAAGTCATTCAAAATGGCATGTTTTCAGACTATCAGGGGGCTGCCTTAAGTACCAAATATAATATGTGTGCACACATAAGTGCAGAGATAGGCACATTTGTTTAACGTTCTGACAGAAAATCATTCTAGAATGTATTAAATTTTATGAGGCCTTCCTTAAAAGCACACTGGGTATAATGTAATTTTCCTTGATGACCCAAAGTCATCACTGTGAATATTAATTATGATACTATACAGTAATGAAAGCATGTATCTGATGCCTTCAAAACTGTCTATTTTCTGCTGTCCTTAGCGTTACAGAAAGCCAGATTTCCAATGGACTGGAGTGCTTGTTCAACCTTCACAGGTCCAGATGAGAACATGAATGCCAAGGGAGGAAAGAAGTGACAAAATGAAGAGATGACTATGACATATCTCAGACCTCCTCACTTTAATACAGAGCCCTTCCTATTAACCCATATGGGTGAATCCCTTCTGCTTCTCTCTAGTCATACTGCTTGCTTTCCACAGTGTTTTATCCTCTCCCTTTTGGGTCCCATCTTTGTTTCTTACTGCTGAGAATAAGCACTCTTCCCTATAGTAATGCACTTTGAGGAGATGTTAGGTCAGGATCCCAAGACAAAGTGACTGATGAGGACAGGCAGGTTCTAGGAGTTCGCAGATAAAATTTAAAACTTAACTGAGTTATCCAAAATGTCTTAACTGGCCTTCAGTCGAGGGATCTGATCAAATGTTGGAGTTGCAGGAACAAAGATAAATCAAAGAGGGGGTATAGGAACCAAATGTCATCAAGCAAGGGCACTGAAAGTGCTAATGCAGTTTTCAGAGACAGAGCCCAGACTCTGGAAGTCCTACCAAGCTTGACAGAGACACCACCACTAATACATCAATTAAAGAGAAATGTGAGTGGAAAGCAGATAAAAGAGATATTTTTCACTGTGGCCACACTGGGGAGATTAACCAATTAAAGCATCCCGTGAACTCTGACTTGATACACTGACAGCGACTCAGATTCAGACTTAGAAGGCAAGAGATCTGCCTAGCCCTGGTCACTCTGTGGTCTTGCCCATTCCACTGAGTCATTTTGTCTGCTCCAACTTCTCTGGCAAGGTAAACAGACAGGTGCAAGAATGTGTGACTTATTCCTGGGAGCCAACTCCCTCCTTTGGCTGGCATCAGACCTTCAACATTTTCCCTTCCCCCAGCACAAGCTTCCGGAGGAAATTCCAGTTCCTCAGGACCATTGTGTTTTAACAGTCTAATGACTCAAGGGAAGAACATAAGTGTCTTTCTTTAGAATATCATCACTCTTGCCAGGACAGTTACAAGTAGGGCCTCATGGGCGGTGACATGGATGAATTCCCCTGATGATAGCTGTTTGGATTTTTTTCCAGTCTAATATTGTGTTTTGAAAATCAACACAATGAAATGGTGTTTCTTCTAATATAATACTTTTGTTATCTTTTTAAGGATTCTGTATATACATAATAATGTATTTAGAACATACCACCACCCCTCTCCCTAACTCCTCTCAGATCTATCCTCTACCCTGGGCCCCCCTTCCAAAGTATGTCCTCTTTCTTTATAGATTCTGATTTGTTTCCTATATACTTATGGAGGGAGGGCAATTGACTGGCATGCGGTTAACTTGCCAGGGATCATATCCTTAAAGAAAATGACTCTTCTTTCCCCATGAGCCATCAACCATCAAATATTCCTTGGCTATGTCTCTGGACTCTATTCCCTCCTGGAATGATGACAGGCTTCACGGTACACAAGTCTTGTGATAGACAGCAGCTACCTTGTTCATTAGTGTCATGATAATAGAAGCTTTCAAGTATACTCATTTGAACCTGGCTCAGGAAAAGATCACTTTTAGAGTGAGTGTCACAAAGATCTAGTGAGAAACTTCAGGGGCTGAATCAGGTCTAACGGTTGTCTGTGATGAGGCTGTAAGCCTGGGGCTGTAGACCAACTAATTTTATTTAGTTCTTCTGGGTAAATATCTGTAGGTTTGTTCCAGGATTATCTGAGGTTTCAGAACAAATAAATTCTAGAAAGATAAGGCATCACTTAGACCTTTAGTTTCTAAGGCAGAAAAATAGTACATTAGCCAAGTGTTCAAGACCAGGAGGAAAAGACAGCATAAAATATGTTCACATTGACCTTTTAGAGAAGCAGGTTGAACTCTCACTTTCAAAAAGAGCTGCCCTGTTAGAAAGTGAGAAGACAGAGGGTCCCAAGGGATAAGTGACGTATCCAAAGCAAATAAATACCATAGTGATCAACTATGTTTTAAAACTCTTCCACTCCCTTCTATTCTAGGATCACCAGGGCCAAGACCTATAAATTCTGTCAATCAAATAAGGTCAACTCGTGTCTCTAACTCACCACTTGGAGTAAAGCTCCAAGTGATAGTCACTGGTCAGCACCTACAATACCAGAGCACATGATGGTGTCCCAGAGGATGGTCACTGGGCAGGATCTCCCATCCCAGAGTGTATGCTGGTGTGCCAGAGGATGTTCAGGAGGGAAGAAAAACTGGAATTCTCCTTATGAATAGGTAGCATGGCTCAAATGTATATGTATTGCATGGTTGTGGAGCTGTAGCTCGCGCGTGGGCATGGGTTCTGTTAGGCTGAGTTGTGGATCCTGAGTGTCTGCCACCCCAGGTGGCTAGGGCCATAGCTCAGGGAGCAGAAGCAGAGGAATTTGACTGAGTTCATTCCACGTCACACTAGGCAGACACGGGGCTATAGGAAACCACAGAGCTCCACTCCGGAGGTGGGGAGATCCCAGTCTGAGTTTCCGTGTTGGCAGCCTCTCCATGGCTGGAACGGAGGGAAGTCCTCCGGTGGGAGATAAGGCGGCTGATCGATAGTAGCAGGGCCCCTCCACAATTCTCCATAGTGAGCCCCAAAGACGAGAGGTAGACCATGGTTTTAAAGGATTTATTGTCATGACGGAAAGTGGATGAAGCTGTACCCAGGGTTCTCAGAGCGGGCCTGAGATTAAATACCTTTTGCAAGTTATAGGATCTGAGAAGAAATGCTTAATTGGCTACACCCTCTGGCCTGGTAACTCATGAATATGGAGATAGATGTCTTGAGGCTCTATGGGCTGTAGTTATGCCCTCTACATTTGTAGGGGCCATAGGGGCATTGCCCTACATGACTAAAAGGTGCGGACCGATGGAGGTCTTCCACCTCATGCCAGGAGCCTGGAGTCTGGGAACATGGCGAAATGCATGCCATCCCTTGCAGAGAAACCTGTGAGGTCCCCAATCTGTTGGGTCTCTGGCTATCTCTAGCCAGTGCTCAACCAAAAACCATGCTGTCCTTTCATGGTCCTACACATGATTAGGGACCAGAAACTTAAAATGAGCACAGGGGTTAATAAACTTGGCAGAGAAGTAGCTTCAATGAGTAGCCATGACTTCTTTATTTTTATCTCCTTTATAAAGGAAAGTGCACACGCTCTGACATGAAAGGATTTTCCTAGAATATAAATTAGTTTCAAATCTTTTCTCGCTTATAATATGATCTCTTTCTTCTTCTTCTTCTTCTTCTTCTTCTTCTTCTTCTTCTTCTTCTTCT
>NW_021620769.1:3775809-3817469 GCF_004785775.1 Grammomys surdaster | reverse complement strand
CTTCTTCTTCTTCTTCTTCTTCTTCTTCTTCTTCTTCTTCTTCTTCTCCTCCTCCTCCTCCTCCTCCTCTTCATCTTCCTCCTCCTCCTCCTCTTCATCTTCCTCCTTCTCCTCCTCTTTCTCCTCCTTCTCCTCTCTCTCTGTGTCTCTCTGTCTCTCTGTCTCTGTCTCTCTGTCTCTCATACACACACACACACACACACACAGAGAGAGAGAGAGAGAGAGAGAGAGAGAGAGAGAGAGAGAGAGAGAGAGAGAGATTTTGCATTTTTCTACCAAGAAATAAGCCATGTATCTCTTGCACTTTAAAGTGTGGGTTTTTTTTTTAATTCACATAGATACTGAGGCCCTGGAATGTGTCAGAATATTGGACATCTCAAAGCCATGTATTAAGAGAATATTTTGTTTTATTGCTTGTTTGCTTGCTTGCTTTTACTTTGCAAAAGTGCACAGTCTTGTTAGAGAAGCAGAGGGGCTCATAACTTACATGAGTTCTTAGGTAGCTGTGCTGTGTGGGTAAATTTAAGGTTGGACAATCCTAGGCTCTGAGTACAAAGTGACAGCAATCTGGTCACGAGTTTTGTAAATATGAAGGTGTTAATATATGAATCACTGAGTAGTTTGCTCGGCAGACATTAGCTCCCCAAGACAACCTAGAAAGTGATGACACTCACCGAGGAATGACAGTCATAGAACTGGAGAAAGATAGCATCTCCCCAGCAGGAACATGTGTTGTTTATAAATGGACATGTGTTGTTTGATGAAAGGGACATTTGTTCCTTTATGGCTGTCAGTAAGCATATGACCTATCTTTGAGAATATCCACCAATTTTCCTGGACAGAGACCCTGGCCTCCCTTGCATAGTCCCCATGTTTTTGAGTGAGGACATTACATTTTTCGTTACACAGCATGACCAAATGCCTTTTCAAAGCATTAGCAGACTCTAGGATGACAAGGTGGGGCTACATACTAAATTACAGCCATTAAAGGATCGAAAAAATAGTGAACGTGTTTTTCTTTTGTGACTTATTTTTAGAGATGACACAGAATCATAATGAATGTAGAAGGACAAAGGCAGAACTGGCTTCTCAACCCAAATATCTGCATGGCATTCTATGCCAAGAGTGGACCATATCTCACCGCAGGATCACTGTGTTTTCCCAACTCCTTGAGCCTGTTATAGTATGTGTGGAGATCCAGTGAGGGAATTCCTGTGTCATTGTTTATCTGGAAAGGAAAGGAAATGTTTTCATAGAGTGGACTGGAAATAGTATGCTCAGTTGCCAAACTGACCCATAAACTAGAGCAAGTCAGTGAGGCAGAAACTCAGAATGGTACAGGACCAGGAAGATATCAGTTACTTATAGACATTGAAAAGCTGAATGACGAATGAGGAGAAAGCCAATTTTATCTAATTTGGGGAAGGTACATACAAGAGGTGATGGGTGATTTAGACACAGTTCCAGCCACTAAAAATCTTCCCAACTGTGAACCAGAAACAGACAGCTGCCACCTTGGGGAAGGCACATCAGAGAAGTGATACTTGATTCAGCATCTGCCAGGCTGGCCCCTGCTGATGGACCCACTGGATCGAGGAATTCAAGACTTGTTCAGGATATGTCACATCAAAGTTCTGGGGCAATTAACAAGTCTTGCTGTCTTCAAAACTGACTAACCTTAATTTGGGGAGGAAAATGTTTCAGAAGCTGAGAGGGATTTTCCACGTTCTCAGTCCCTACGGCACTTTGTAGATATTCTCCTATGAGTGTTTGCTTTGTGAATGTGCTTTCTGCCTTTCTTCAACTGCAAGACTTGAGCTTTCTTTGCTGCTGTGGTGCTTTAGATCTTTCTGCCTTCAATTGGCAGAGGAAATGAACTATCAAGACCCCTAGACTATATCGGTTGTATATTACCTCTAACAACTAGAGACATTCTTGGAATACACAACATTACAGGTTAAAGAGAATTTTTAAAACCAGGTAACATGGAGTCTCAAAAAATAAACAAGCCCTAAGGAACAAAGTTCACAATGACTATCATTTGCTGCTTATCATCTGTCGGATACTATGTTAATTATCTTATTTAACTGATTCTTCATAATAACACAACAGTAAGAAATAGGGGCAATACTTGCTTGTGGTTTAGTGCTGAGGAAAATAAGGCCTAAAGGAATAAATTACTTATCCAAAGTCAGAAAATTTCAGCCAGCATTTGAAAGCAGACAATCCTGTCTATGGTCAAAATTCATAGTCATTATATTCTAGTCTATCCTTCTCCTGTGCTGCTAAAATGGGTTTGATCTGTGGACAAGTCTCTAAGAAGAAGTTATAAACTATTATTATTATTATTATTATTATTATTATACACCCCCTTGAATCTTGCAGGATTCTCTTTGTTTCTCTATTTTCCTAGCATGTGTCCTGATTTTCAGAGCATGGGACTCTCCAGATTTCTGTTCTGTTTTTCAAGCCATTCCCTTTTGCTGTCTTTGGGTACTATTCTGCTTTCTTTGACTACTCATGGCTAGGATTCCTGGGAGCTCAGTCTTCTCTTCTGTTTGCTCTCCATAGTTCCTTCAATAGGTAACAGCATCTGCTTCTTTACCACTGAGACTTAGCGGGGACATAATTACAGTCTGTTCATATACACAGCCTGGCATCCCAATGTGAGGATACGAAAGATCAGATCAAATCCAGTAGATATGAAAACCAAGCCAACAATTACTGTCTGTGTCCCATGCATAATTTACTGGCTTTCGTATTTCAGTTTATACCCCCAAGTTCCAACTGCTAGTATTTGTATCTCTTGGCATGGAGACTTCAATATTCAGCCAACTGGGCAAGACAAAAGGACACAGTGTTTGTACCTACTAGTCAACTATACACTTACAAAGCCAAACTCTGAGAACAGTACTGGTGTCTTCCTCCCTTTGGGAGGAAAAGCTTTGCATCACATGTTCTATTCCGGTGTCTAGGGTTCACACAGGAAGCTAAAGTAATGATTTCTTTCATTGCCAGCTTTCCCTCTGTCACTTCACTTCACTACTTCTTCATTTGTATTTCCCAAGCTTGACTCTCAGTCCACTTGCCCTTAGGCCTGTCTGAGAAGGCCATGCTGAGCTCTCTCTTTCTCCACAGTGTTGTAGAGCTTCCCTCCTCAGTGAGGGGAGCATCACAATCCCAGCTGCATTAGATAAAGCCCACAGTGACATCTTTGCCCTCAACTCCTCCCTCCTAGTCAAGGATTCATAAGTCACAGAAACACTGTGTAATAAAGAGCTTCAAACCATCCCTTTTCCATCACCTCCATCAATAATCCCGTCCAGTTTCCCGGGCTTCCAGGCATCAGAGCGTTAGTGGTAGCACATCCCTCGCTTGTATAATAGATGCTACTTAACTAAATGCACCCTGCCTCCCTACTCTCCACCCTGCACTCTCTAATAATATAATGGCATTAACAGCATTCACTTTTCCTTTCTAGAAGTTCAGAAGCCTCCTCCACCTCCCCCACTGAGAGTCTCAGTATCTGTTAATCCTCTGGAATCTCTGCACTCTGGAGGAGCCCTGTCATTGCTTTTACATAAGCTGTAAGTGTAGCTGAAGGAAGGGGCTGTTATAGGTGGGTGTGCTTTGAAGAACCCTGGCCCAAGGCATGACACTGTGGAAGCACTGTGGAAGCACTGGGGAATCGAACTTCTTGTCTGAGAGTGATTCAAGGTAAAATACATTCAGGATCCAAATATCAGGCAACAGAATGGCTCCATCTCAAGCTAAAGAGGATAGGTGGAGAATGGGTGAGGAGTTCAGCCTGCAGATGATGCCTACATCCTTACAGTGTGACTGACAGGAACCCCCCAGTATGCTCTGGCACAATTTAGAGGAGGAACAGGGAGCTGACAAAGTGCCAGCAAGGATGTCATGCTTAGGGAACTTCTTCAGCAGCCCAGGTGCAAGCATGTTTGTAAAGACAGCAGCTGTGGGCTGAAGAGAAAAGATTCACCTGAAGATTTCTGGAGGGGTAGTCTGCAAGGTCCGAGAACAGCACAGTCTGGCTCTATATTTATTAGACACTGAACAGCTGTAACTTGGCATTGTACAGCTCATTTACATAGACTCCAAGGTCAACTTTAGTTGAATAAGGATTGTAGGTTTGATGGAATAAAATCTCAAAGTGTTCTGTGTTCTGCCTACAAGCTGCGTATATATGTTTGCTTGCCCATACATGTGTACTCACACACATTCCTTATTCAGCAACAAAGAAAAGTATTCAGCTTTTGGAGGCTAATGAGGATATAAAGATGTTAGTGTAGAATGAATGGTCATCTCTCTCTAAATTGCTGGATAAATTTGATAGTTAACCATTAAGATTTTTATTTAATTTTGATTATGTGTATATGGCTGGAATGGGGTTGGAGTATGAACAAATACAAGTACAGGTGCCATGGGACCAAAAGAGGGCATCAGATCCTCTAGAGCAAGAGTCATAAACAATTATGAGCCATTTGACATGGATGCTCAGAACTGAACTTGGGTCCTCTTCAGGAACATATGCACTCTTGTTCACTGAGCCACGGGCTCTCTAGCTTGTTGTTAGTAAATTTTGATTGTCAACTTGACAGGATTTGGGAACACCTAGGAGATCAATTTTCAAGTACTTCTGTGAAGGTGATTGTGGGGAACTTTGACTGAGGTGGAAGACACCTCTTTTCCCTGGGCTGTAGTGTGGTGTATCCACACTACACAGTACAGTCATACCCAAAGAGAAAAGGAAAATGGAGGAAGTGAGTGAAGAGCCGGCATTCTCTCTGTACTTCCTGTCAGGATGTGATGCAGCTGGGTGCCTCACACACCTGCTGTCACACACATTGCAGCTGACACTAACATGCTTTCCTGATTATGGTTCACCTGTCACAATGGACTGCATCATCTAATTGTGATTCAAAAATACCATCTTTTTCCTTAAGTTCTTCATACTTATATTTTATCTGGAACCAGAAAAGAAACTAATAGAATATAGAAAAGAAACCTTGAAACTCTGCCACCACACAACTGAAAAAGCAAGATACCATCAGCACCCAGATCTGCAACTGGCTAGAGGAACATTTTGTCTACTCATCAATAAGTAAACAAAGTGTAATTTCCAAGAGGGACAAAGATTATTTTTCTTGTTCCACAATAATCTGATCTAGAAATGTCTTTGGTCCAGGTACATTCTGTCCTTACTTTGTGGGTTACCTCTCTGTAACTAGGACATCTCACTGCTAGGTTCCTTGCTCCAGATGGAATCAAAGCTGTACTTCAGTGGGATTATTATTTGTAAAATGAGGACAGGAAACATGTCACTTGAATGAAGAGAAGACCAATAGTTCAAAACAATTTGGGGAAAAGAAAAAGAATTCAATATTTGAGTCCGTATAAAAGAGATGGGAGATAGGGATAGAGGAAGAGTCTAAAACTTGTACATTTGAAGAAAGCCCATGCAGGTGATCAAAATAGACTCACACAGAAGGATAGACACTGGACATAAAAAGAAAGGCAATTAGTTCAGTCTAAGGTAAGTTCAGCTTGAAAAAAATAAAAGGCCAGATATGCATGTGGCCATTTCCCACTGAGGTGTTATTTTGGGAAAATGTGTTATATCACCTGAGACAGTTTTATTTCCACTTGGAGTCAGAAAGGTAAGCTTAGCAGTTACAGGAAGAGAAATAAAGGTCCTGAAAGACAAATTGTAGAGGAGAATATCAATTGCAGTTTTTATCACCCCAGATGATGCCTTGGAAATGACAATATTTCTTTATATACCCAGGGGAAAGACTAGAAGACAGAGAGCCAAAGACAGGACTATTTTTTTTCCTATTGCATAAAAACTGACACAATACAAAACTGGTCCTCAGTGCCCCTGTTCTACAAGCAACCTCCACTACTAAACAGCTGCTCAGCCGGAGAGAAGCTTCCAAAAAGACTGCCTAGAATATCTGTGTGCAAGGGTGAGCATCCCCCAAAGTGTCCATGTTGCTGACAGAGCTGGAGAAAGTCTGGCTGCTTTCCAGGGTAAGCTGCTGACAGGATATTTTAAGAAGTTGAAAAGAGAAAAAACTAAAGAATGGATAAAAGTTGTGGCTGAATATAGGTTCAGCTGTGATTATCTGAATGGATACATGATCAAGAACAGAAATTGAAAGCCCCCTTGGTTCCTTAAAAGGACTTCTGTGAAGATCCAAATCCTCTACAGATAATCAGAGGATAGAAATCATTGAATTAGAAAGATTTAAAACCTGGTATTCATGAGACCACCTCTCCACCTCTCAACACAGGCACAGGCTTTAAGTATCTTGAGATAGCCAAGATGTTTTGGTCATAGAAACATTTAGTATTTTCATGTGATTACTGGTTTGCAAATAGTAAAATCATATGATCAAGGCTTTATCAGCACTGTGATTTAATTCCAACACATCACCCACGTGTCTCTACATCTCTACATACTCTCTATATAAGATAAATTTATTTTATACAGCTATAGCAATTTTCAGGTGAACCAATAACCAAACTTATATGTTAATTATGAAGAGAGTTAGCATTAACTAATGCTAGACCCAGCATTAAAGTAAGTTCTTCATACAGATGTTGAACACTCTGTCAAGAACACACCAAAACCAGTAAGAACAGAAAGCTGTGAATGTTCCCATGTTTTTGCTAGCTCTTCTTCCTTATCATATACTTTGAAACATTGTACAGTATTTGTTATATCTAATTTGTAATGATGGACTTGATATATTATGATTTTTATAATAAGAATAGAGCTAACTTCTATTCAGTTAGATATTCAGTTCATGTCACTGTCTCGAGCCACCTCAGTGACCCGTTTCCTTACATCTCATGATGCCATTGCATATAAACAGAAGGAAGGAAAGAGAAATATTCTCGAACTTTATAACTTATGTTTGTCAAGTAAGACTTTCTCAGTTGTGGTTACATAAATGAAATACTTGGCAAGATTTAATCCCCAACCCTGGAAGAGCCCCAGAGAGGGTCAGCCTTGATGTAACCCATCTTTTGCAGCCATGAGAACTCTTTGACACAAGGTCATAAGCCCTTACTGTGGAACATAAGATAAATTACCACCTCCTCATCCTCAGAGACATAGTCCAAGACCTTAGCACGCATCAAGTCACTACATTAATCAAGTAGTATGAGTGTTGCATGCCTATGACTGGCAGGAGATTAACAACAGGAAGAAAATAGAGCAGTGAAAACAATATACAGAGACATTATTGCAGCTGTTTGTTCCTAGAATTTTTACATTTAGTAATTTTGTTTTTTAGATAACCGAAAACAAAGAAATTAAAACTATGGGTGTTCCTTAGTGGACTTCCTGAGATAGGAAGAGCTGGAGGTGTTCCTTTTGGCTTTTAAAAAGTTAAGTCTGATATAGTTGATAAAATCATTATTATAATTTTGGAAATTTTAACTCAATGAGTAATTGCAAAACCTACAGACTCATGTTACAAATTTCCCCCAAAAAAATGTTTGGTGAGATAAAACTTTATCAAATGTTTTACATATACAATGACTTATAAACAGTTTGAGGAATCAGAACTTTGTTTGCTATCCAGTGCTAAAAAGACAAATGAAAATCATACAATTCTCTACTCAATTTTCCGAGTATATTCCCTGTTATGAAAGAATAAACTATAGTGAATAAAATAAATTGAGATTATATGAAAGAAAACTTCTAAGACATTATTGACAATGGAGATGAAAATGCCAAACACCTACATGGAAAAATAGAAGAAGAAATTCTGTCCAAGTTCAATTAAGTTAAAAAAGTGTGTATGTGTGTGTGTGTGTACAGGTGTGCACATGCCACAGTGTATATAAGTGGAAGTTAGAGAACAAATTTGATGTTAGTCTTTGCCTTCCAGCTTACTTGAGACAAGTCCCTTCATGCCTTCCCTGCCTACACCAGACTCTCTAGTCCATAAGCTTCTGGGGACTCTCCTGTTGACATACCCTATCTCTTCACAGGAGTGTAGGGATTACAAGTGCAAATGCTACAATGTCTGGTTTTATATGAGTTTGAAAGATTCAAACTCGGGTCCTCATCCAGTGAGAGCTTTACCTACTGAGCCATCTTCCCAACCTAACTTGTTCAAGTTTGTTAAGTTGAATCATGAGTAGAGCAAGAAATAGTTTCTTTCTAACATTGTTAGAATACCAGCTCAAGATTGGTTTGGTACACATGTTCCTCTAGGTCTATAAAGACTAAAGTGTTCACGTACATGTACATTGAGAGAAAGACTTTATGGAAGGTTTGGAAAACATCTCTTTTTTTGTGAGGAGTAACTATGTACATTTCAAGTCTAAGGTATCATGTCTAACTTTCTTCTTTCTCTCTCTCTCTCCCTTTTACCTTAAGATCTTCCCATATGAGAAGAAAAATAAAATTTCCTGAGAGAGCAGTTGTATTGTACAGCAAAGGAAAGTAAGACCTTTAGCTTAGACTGGGGAAAAGACAAATCTTTATGGGGTAGAGTAAGGGGCCACTACCTTTTTTGCTTTATGTGGCCATAGTGGAAAGTGTGTGTGTGTGTGTGTGTGTGTGTGTGTGTGTGTGTGTGTCTTGGAGGGAGGGAGTATACAAGGATAAAAATTGTCTTATGAGGTTTAAAAGGATTTGCAGTTGAAAAGTAATGTGAAAAACAATAAGTTCTGCCACTGAATGACTGTTATAAGGCTCAGCACCTTCCATAGAAAGACACTTGTGTTCAATTTCCAGTCACATCAAATTCTCATTACAGGCAGCCAAATTCCATTTCTTCATATTTCTTCATTGGGCAGACTATATCACCGGCAACAGCTTTACGCATTGAGTCTTGCAACATACACTTACATCCCACATAGCCAGGTCACAAAGAAAATTATAGAGCTCTTTTTCCCTTGATGAAGGCCAGGATAAGATATCAAGCTTGAAGGAACCAGGAGCAAGAAAGTGTGGTGAGCAAAGAGCCCTTGGAGATGAGAAGACATCTTGCTGTTGTGTGAAGGCAGAAATACCCAGCTCTGACACTCACGTAAAATCCTATTTGTGTTTAGAGAAACAAAAATTAGGGTTTAGGGAAGTCTGAAACTTTTCTTTAATTCAAAATCCTTGAGGAAGAAAATCAGAGATCAGAGGTTATATAAGGGAAAGAAAATAACAAGCAAGAAGAAAGGAAGAAATGGAGGAAGGAAGGAAGGAAGGAAGGAAGGAAGGAAGGAAGGGAGGGAGGGAGGGAGGGAGGGAGGGAGGGAGGGAGGGAGGGAGGGAAGAAGGGAGGGAGGGAAGAAGAAAGGGAAGGAGAGAGGGAGGAAGGAAGGAGGGAAAAAATAAAGAAGTGAAGGTAAAGAAAGAAGGGAGGAAAAAGGAAGGAAGAAAACAGACTGGAAAGCCCAAAGGCCTATTTAGTGATGTGCAAACCACTTCTCCTGCTATTTGCAACTACTCTGTATTACTTCATTTCCTTCTAAGACCTGTTGAGAAAACTAAGAATGTCAATGGACTTGAAGTCCTAGACTAACCAGGAAATCGGCATGAGGATTTACCAACACTGATGATGATTTCTGAGACTCAACATGTGAGTTTTACGTCAGAGCACACCCAGTGCCATTAGCAAAGATGCCTTTACAGAAAGTAATATTTAACAAAGAAGAGGTCCAGTATCAGGAAGGAAGGTAAATGGCACTTTAAAAAGAAAATGGGTCAAGTGCCATGAGTAAATGGAGACAGGAAACATATTTCTAAGACAATAAAGCTGAAAGAGAAAAGTGAATTTAAATAATATATATAAAGTGGCATGCTCTTTTCCTAGAAACACACCATCTACCTCATTTGCTATCTATAGTTTTCTGAGCTTGAGAAAATCCTTGAATGTCTTAACTCAATCCAGACAGTTAACTGAGGACCACATCACTGTCATCATCCATCTTGAACAGATGCTAGGCTGACTCCAGAAGAGGCTAACTGAAGAGGACTCAGGAGAAGCAGGAAAGAATTAAGAATCTATGGTACTGGAATGGTTTGAAGATTCAATAAAAAACTATATTTATAAGGTAAAGGAACATCCAGTTGGTAGTTACATTTTAAACATCAATCTTCGATTCATATACATAAGATTATATATATATATGTATATACATATATATTATTCATATATATTATTCATATATATTATTCATATATATAAGATTAATATGCATAAGATTATAAAAAATGACCCTGGTACATTCCATTGTCTCTGGTCAACAAATGGAGTCTTCCCCAGTCTTTAGATATAGACTGATGTTGAACTTCATTTTAGCTAACAGAAAGTAGCAGACATAATAATTGTGCCAATTCTGAAATTAGGTTTCAAAAGAACTTCTCCCAAGCCAGATTTCTAGCACACACCTTTAATCCCAGCACTTGCAAGGCAAAATGGACATATCTCTGTGAACTTTAGGCGAGCCTGACCTCTACAGTGAGATCTAAGACAACCAGAGCTATCTAGTGAAACCCTGTCTCAAAGCAATAGCAACAAAGAATTACTCCTAGTCTGGTTCTCAGAACATTCTGTTTGCATAAGATATTCTTCAAATTTATGAATCATAGACTGGCTATTTCTGTTGCTCTGCACAACAGTGATCCTATTTTCAGAAACAGAAGCAGTTCTATAAGAGGGCACATTTGGGTCAAAAGAGCCACTCAATTGATACCAGAACAAAACTACTGCCCCACAGAATTGTGAGCTAAGCAAGTGGCTATTTCTTCAAAGGATAATTTTTCAGGCTGATTTACCACACAAGTAAAGACAATAGATGAAAGCCGTATCTTCTTACATGCTTCATACACTGGCGTGCTGACAAAGGTTGGTAAGTGATTTCAGGATATGAAACTCATAGTGCCAAATGTGTGGCCTGGGCATGACATGGGCATATCAGCAAGTCTCAGAGAAGAGGTTACCTGAGTGATAACTTCAGATAGATTTACCTGTGGGCCAGCATGGTAAGTGGAATGGAATCCAAGACAAGAAGAATGGATATATTGTGGTGAAGTGAAATAAACAGATATAAACAGAGAGGTCCCAGTCTTTTTATTGGCAGATCAAAGCTTTCATCCCAGAATTGAAAATTTAGTAAGAAATACACTATGGAAGATTTTGTATGGTCCATTGTACTCTTTATAAATATTAAAAGAATAATTGTTATTAAAGTTTAGGGCACATGAAAATCACCTAGTGATGTTATAATAAGTAGGCGGAGCTTGTGAGTCCTGTATCATTCATTAAGAACTATAGATTGAATGATTAATCTATAGAGAGATTGAGTGACTGATGGAGACAGATTATGGCTTTTTTCATTTTTAATAAGCTTCATGCAGGTTGATAAGAACACATCTTGAAATACATAGCTGTAGGATCTGAGAAGGAAGAAGGTGTTTAGTTTTCAGACGTCTGTATATTATTTTCAGGTCAGCATCTCAGACTGATTTATTTTTCCTGCCTGTAGTCTGACAAGGAAGTATAAAAGAAGAACAAATTCAAAGAAATAGAACCTAGAAAACACAAAGCAGGAGAAAGTAGTAAGGACGTGTGTGGGATGCACAGGGGAAGGTCAGGAGAGGGGTCTTGTTATCTGAAAACAGTGAGCCAGGAACACTGAAGATAGCACATGACAAAATGAGTGGTAAACTATTCTGATGAAGCTAGGGACCTCTAGTTTGGAATCCAGAGACACAGGGTTAGGAATTAGAAATAGACATACAGTAAATCCCAGGCTGGGAGCACAGAAGGCCTCCAGGCTTATGAAGACAGTGAGCAGGGACTGGGTTGAAGGCAACAAATGCAGAGATATGTCAGCATCTGAAGGACTTATGAGAGAGCTGTAATGAAGAGCCAGCTCACAGCTTGTGGGTGAACCTGCATGAATAGAAGGCGCGGTGATGATGAGATTTCAGAATCACTGCTGTAACTTTAATTTTTTAACATTTATTTTTTAATAATAGTACTTAAATGTTTTAAACTCTCTTTTAACCCCCACCCACCAGAGGTAGTGGAAAAGAAAAGATACTGGGGAAGAGAACCTGTTTAGAAACGGTTCTTTGGAGTAACTCTAGTCTGTGTTGTCTGGAAAGAAGCAGTTCAGTTCATAGGTTAGCAGTGACAGCTCTATCCACTCGTAAACACGTCAGTAGTCCAGTATGGTAGAGTAGATTCTGGCTAGCAAACATGAATCAGCAGTGTGGTGGCACTACCTAGCAGAGGCAGCCAGGCCTTAGCCTCAGCACAAAACAGCAGAAGGGACCAGGAGAAACACCAGGAAAAGTTCTTGGCTGAGCCTCTCTCAGCAAAGTGAAGATCAGTGAAGACACAAGGCCCACAAGCATTGCACAGATAGCTGTATAAGCAAGCCTAGCTCAGCCTCTCTCGCTGTCTGTCAAATCTTTTTATACTCCCTCCAAACATCACGTGTCCTCCACATATCTTGCCCTAGCATGTGTCTTGCCTCAACACATACATCTATCTCAGCTGACATCACTCTGTCAGTCAGCCCGAATTTGAGGAAACAGCAAGAAACTGCTGCACACCACCAGAAGGTTTTTTTGGTGCATTTCTCTCTATGGAGTCCTGACATATGGAGCTCGATCTACACAGTGTAAATTAGACCAATACATGTGTATAGTTACCAAAGAATCCTTCATCACATGTCCTTTCATGGGATTACTTTAACTGAACATCCCTTCTCTTGTGTCTGCTTCAGCAAAATGTTTCTTTACAAGTCTTGCCTAGTCTGTTACCTGTGTCCACCTCAGGAAAATGCTTCTTCATGTTTAACCCAGCAAAACACAATCTAACACAACCGACTTTCCAAAGAACCCTTAAGTTCCACTTCACATTGCAATGTGTGGCCACATGTAAAATTAAAGTACCTCACTGGAAGATTCTTTAGATCACTGCCAGTTAAGCTTCACTAGTGTTTTGGATGAAGAAAATTCAACAGAATGGATGCTGAAGTTGCTTAGGAGTGAAAATGTGAAGGCACAATTCATATGACCCCTTTAAGAATGTGCAATGGATGCAGCTATTATACATATATATTACATTAATATGTAATTAGTCATATACATTGGTGAAATACTTTTCAAATCCAGTCCATAGACAACTTTGAGTTGATAGTATATTTAAGTTAAATCTTATATTCATATATAAAATTAATGTAATAAAGTATCATTTTTCATATATATATATGTATATATATATATAAGTATATATATATATAATATTTCAAATTAGGATTAGAAAATAACTGGGGAAAATGAGACAAGAAATGAAGTGGGTATTATGAAACTCAGAATTATGGCTTCAACTATCCACTTCATGACTGGATATTAGTCATATACATTGGTGAAATACTTTTCAAATCCAGTCCATAGACAACTTTTAGTTGATAGTATATTTCAGTTAAATCTTATATTCATATATAAAATTAATGTAATAAAGTATCATTTTTTCATATATATATATATATATGTATATACATATATAAGTATGTATATATATAATATTTCATATTAGGATTAGAAAATAACTGGGGAAAATGAGACAAGAAATGAAGTGGGTATTATGAAACTCAGAATTATGGCTTCAACTATCCAGTTCATGACTGGGTATGGCAGAGAGTGACCCTGGCAGTGAATGTGGCAGACTTTCATTTCCCAAAGGTAGATCTATGTCATAATCTGTAAGAAGTTTATGTTCATTATCTCTACCATATTGAAACAACTTTATTACAGGAAATATATACAAAGGAGATATTCAAATACTTGAGAATGTAAGCATAAATGTGTCTGATGTAGCCTTATATCCTGTCATGGAAAAATGAGAACAGAATAAATGCTTATCAAAAGGAAATTAATTGCATGGTCTTTATAAACTTAATAATTTCAGCCACAAATCATAAACAATAAACTTACTTTTTAAAATACCTTGCCCCAAACCCAACTCATTTTTAAGCACTGTAGCACATGGATACCTACATGTTCACATCACACACATACTAATAAATACCTTCTAAAAACAAAGTTTCTAAATGACCCAGCTAGACCACTCTGGAGCATATTCTAAAAGGAGTCTGTATTATACTGCACAGATACTTACATATCCACATTTATTACTGCTTTGTACACAGTAGCAAAGATATGAAGCCGGCATAGTGCCCATTAACAAAGGAAGGAATAACAAAAACAAGAGAGTTTTATTCAATTGTAAGAAACTTAAAATGAAACTTTCAGGAAAATATAACCAGAAATTATTACATTGCAGTCACTCGGGCTCATCAGTGCAAATATCGTGTGCCTCTCGTATGCAGACCTTAGTTGCTAATTTTCATATGTGTGTATTTGTGTGGGACTATGTGTGGTTAGCTGCTAGGAGACTAGAATGGGAGAGAAAGGAGTTTGTACAGAAAAGGTGAGTGAGAAGGATAAGCAACATATGATGTGAATGTAGCGTGGGGAACATTGGAAGGGGTGGGTTGTGAGAAGAAATCAGGCAGGGAGATCTGAGAGTGGCATGTGAGGGTGGGTGAATGAAAATAAGTCTGATAAAAATGTGATCCAGAAACCCACTACTCTCCAAGTGAATTAAAAAACTAAAACAATTAAATGAATGAAACACATGGAGATGTGGTTTTCTCACTTCCTGGAAGTTCTCAGTCGGAAGCAGTTGCTCAGTCTTTGTTCTCCATCAGCTTAACATCTTCATGAAGACTAAACAGGCATTGGGAAGCCATAGTGCCTACCATCCCACAAAATGTCCAAACGCTGATCCTGAATACACTACAACAGGAGACAGCTACTGTTCCCTGGAGGAACAGTGGAGTCAGGGTTAGGGGAGAAGCAGAAGCATGACCTCAATTCTGTGCCAGAAAAAAAAAGGTGACAGAAAATAAAAGAGGAAATCAAAAGTTAAGATTCTTTCTCCCTGTGAAGGGAAATAAAGAGTTGATTTGGGGGGAAGGTAAGGTGGGGAAGGGGATGGGAGGGAGGAGAAGCTGCAGTCTGGATGTATTGTATGAGAGAAGAAAAAAAAAACCTTTCTATATTTGCAAATAACAAGTTTGTGTCCCAACGGTCACCCCGGAAACTCTGAACAAAGTAGATGGGATTCTAATAGCCTGTAGTCTTTAGAACATGTATAAAGATCCATGTGAAACATACGTAGATAGCGGAAAGGAGGAAACATTTCTCATAACTAGTTAAAGCTTACAACTAATGTCCATAGATTACAGTGTAGTGGGAAGATTGTTGGGCTGGGGGATACGATTTGGTATATATGGGTGCTTCACAGGCACAAGGACTTGCATTTCCACATCCCTGTGTGGAAGGCCAGATGTGGCTGTGCACACTGGTAACCCCAGCTTTGTGTAGGGGTAGTACTGGTAGCACAGAGACAGGAGGATGGCTGAGACTTGCTGAATACCAGCATAGCACAATGGTCTCCATGTTCAGTGTCAGAGTTTGTCTGATGGAGATAAGGCAGACAGAGGTCAGATGAAGGACACACGGTGTCTTCTTCTGCCCTTTATATGCACATCCATGACTGTCCACACCTCCCACATGTGTACATGTATATACACACCATACATACAGAAAACAAACCCAAAAATTACTATCATCAAACACTGTGGAAATAGTTGTTTCTGGAATAATCATCCTTGGATATGATGGATTGTGTTGTAATACATAAGAAGATAATCAAGCATTCAAATTATTCTCTATGAGATATTTATATGAATAAGGAAATATGGGAAATTTCCAGTAGAGAAACTTGGCAGAAGCTGCCTTTAAACTGCCTTTACTAAGTGAACAAAGATATCGTTTTCACTTAATGCAATGCAAGAGCATCAAGTCCCTTCTGATACCATGCATAGAAGTCACATCCTTACTTTGGTACCCTTGCCAGAGATGCACAAATGAACTACATGTGAGGAAATAGTAGAGAAAATATAGTGACTGTCACTCTGTCGACCACTAGTAAACACGCAGGTGTGTACTACTCATATTCCTTACTGCACACTCAGTGTGGCCTTCATCTGTGTCACAGAGACACTAATTTAAGAACCTTGAAGAGAGACTGGAGTGAGAGCTGCACCTCAAGAATGACAGAGGCAGCAGAGGGTACTACACAGAATGAAGGAGTGACCCCTCTGCCTCTGCCTCCTTCAGCAAATCCTACCTGTGTGTGCCACCGGCATTCATGGGACGGACCTAGGCCCCCTGTAAGTATGTAGCAGATGAGCTGCTTGGTTTTCAAGAGGGTCTGATAACAATTGGACCGATGGCTATTTCTGACTCTGTTGCCTGCCTGTGGATAGTGTTCCCCTACCCAGATTGCCTTGTCTGACCTCAATGGGAGAGGATGAGCCTAGTCCTCCTGTGATCGGATGGGCCAGGTAGGTTGGTACCCATGGGAGAAACCTTTCTTTCAGGAGAATGTGAAGTGGCATGGGGAAAGAGGGTGTGAGGATGGGTCTGGGAGGAAAGGAGGGAGGGAGGGAGGGAGGGAGGCTGCAATTGGGATGTAAAGTGATAAATAAACAAATTAGTGAAAAGAAGCAAAGTGAAGGGGTGGAAATTAACATTTCTGGAGGTATTGATGGCTGTAAGAATCTATTACATTGTTTGGATACATGGTCATAATAATCTCAACAAGGAAAATGGCCACCAAAATGGAGATGCAGATGCTGAGCTGAGGAAGAATCCAAAGAGTGAGAAAGATAGTATTTCACTCATGGACGGAAGCAGATGGAGATAGAAGGGACGGTGGGTCTATACACAACAGTTGGTATGTGAGTGTCTAGGCAAGAGGGTGGAAATGGAAGGACAGTAGGGGGAATCTGCCTGGATAGACACTCAGGTATTATTAAGATATCCTGAAGAGAATTCTAGCATTCAGCAGAATAGATAAAATCATAGTTGGAGAAAGAAAATTCACACAGGAATGATTGCATCTGACAAGAAACTGAGATCAAAGAGAATACTGTAACATTCCCATTGTTATAAATCCATAACAGGACAGGCTTATATTTAGACACAACACTTCTCTATGAAGTTTCTCTGGCACATATATTAGGGTTTATCAGGAAGAAAGATGTAAAAACAATTGCTAATTTCTTAAATTATCATTTTCTAGGTGCACAAATTATTTACAAAATTATACAGTCCTTATTAGTGTCTGTGCATGTACTCATGTGTGGGTGAATGTACTCCAACAGGTATTTGCATACATATGTGTGCCATGTGGGGCCCAGAGGATAACCTCAAGCGTCCTTTCTCAGGGGCCTTCCATCTTTTATTTAAGACAGAATCTCTCATTAGCCCAGAACTTGAGCAAATTTTAGCTGAAGAGTGAGCTTCAAGTTTCCTCCATCCATATCTAATATCTCACCATCACTGGGATTCCATGTATGTGCCAGCAAACTCGGCTTTTTCCAAGGAATCTTAGAATCCAAACTCAGGTTCTAACATGTGTGATACAGATGATTAACTTAACCATCTCCTTCACCATGCACCATATTAAAATAATGGATAGATACATAGAAGATAGATAGATAGATGATAGATAGATAGATAGATGATAGATAGATAGATAGATAGATAGATAGATAGATAGATAGATGCATGCATACATACATACATACATACATAAATGAAGTTACCTTTCATTGGGCTTTATGTTAAATAAAAGCAATTATCAGAGCTTCCTTTTAATACTCACTCTAGTTGATTGTCAGAGCCCACTAATCTCAAGGATTATCCAGTCAGGTGCTATAATTTCAAGGGTCAGGATTCTGATTCTGCATATTCCAATATTTAAGTATAAGATAGATGGGAAGACACTAGTGTCCTCTTGTTTCCACTGTTTTGGGAGTTCTGGTCTTCAGACTCCACTCCTTGTATAAAGTACTAGAATCTAGTGATTGGAGAAAAAGAATCATTCTTTGAGCACATTTAGTCCATTCAGCTTTGGGTCAGCACTGAGCTTGGGAGAATGCTCCAGGCCCAGAAAGTCCTAAGGAAAAACGATGCCCAAATAGAGACTGTAAATAATCATTCTGGTGGATGTTGCCAGCAGGCAGTGAGAGTTAGTCTTCAGCCAGACCCAATCCTTCTATTATGGGGCATGATGGGCCTGAAAGTAGTCAGGTAACTTAGCCTTCCTTCACAAGGTAGAAAAAACGGAGAAAAATACCTCTTTTATTTTAGCTAACACACTAAAAGTTTGGATGAATATTTGCTGAAATAAGTAAGCTTATTCTAAGAATAAGTATTCTAATTGAGCACTTTCATTTCCACACCTCTAATAACAGTGAACTAGACCCAGACATATTAGAAAAAGTACACATTCCCTAGATAAATCCAGGGCTTGTCTCAACAAAACCAATCGTGTTCTTAAGTCCTCAGTTCGCTGCAGACTGTAAGTGTATTTTCATTACCACTGTTTATTTATTTATCCTCCTAAAAAGGAACAACCATGCTGAGAATAAACACAGAGCCACCCACGAGCCATGCTCTGCCCTGTTGCAATTCTAACACAAATGTCTTTAAAACCCTGTGTGCCTCCAATAACTGTACTTTAAAAAAAGAAATAAGTCACTCCATGAGGATCAGCTCCAACAGCTGTGGGCCTTGGAACTGCCTGGCCTCACCCTCAGGGTAAGGAGCTGCACTGGGAGGGGATGACTTTGGGCTTCATCCTTTGCTCTCTCTTTCCATTCTTGGTTGTCATTCTATCTTGATTGTTTTTTTGTTTTCCTTTTTTAAATTTTTACTGGACAGAATTGTGATTCGAGGGTAAATGAACACATCTGACTTAACCAGGAAAATTATTTTTTCAAACTTTCCCCCCTTTCCACCTTGGTTTCTAGTTGCTACCTTTGAAAGACCTGACCCTCCATCTTCTGTTAACTCATCAAGGTTCAAAGTCTGTCTAAGAGCTACCTGAATGCTTGCCTGATAGTTTGCTTGCTAGTGCTGACCCACTTCCTTTGTTCTGGGTAAGCAAATGTGCTGCAGAGCTTGGGGTAGCACATGCAGCCAATACCAGCACTTGAGGATGAGACTGGAGGACCAGAAGGATTTCAGTGTGTTCCAGGCTAGCCTAGGCTACATGAGACCTTATTACAAACAGACAAAGAAAGAAACAAAAGTTGAAGCAATGACTAAACTAACGATAAGAGAAAGACTTATTACTCATTAGCATTCCTAAGTGTACAGTGTAAAGATTCCCCAAAGTTGCTGAGAAATGAACACTGAATGCTTTTTATTCTCCCAAAATACCCGAGTTAGAACGGTGACAGCTTAAACAACAACAACAAGAAAATAGAAGAGGTAGGCAGGCTTTTTTCTCATTTCTGATATGTTGGACAGTCTTAAATGTGCATAACAGCTACCAACGATGCTGGGACATGGTGGATGTCCAGTAGGACACAGAGCAGCACTGCTCAGGATGGAGGCAGAATTGCTGCTCAGTGGGAGAAGTATCAAATGAAGATAATTTTGACTTTTAGTAAAAAAAAAAAAAACAGTTGATAGCTTAGAGACATATTTTACAGCACATCTATTAGGTCGCATGGTAATTACAGACGTAACATTAATACAGTAGGTCAAAAGTCATGATCTTTACAGATGTAACAGTTTTGCTGCGACTACAATTTAAAAACAAACTGAATGTGTGGCATATTTATCTGTTTTTTTTATTATTTGCTTTTAGAGGAACGAGAGATCAGATGAGTGGATCATTTAAGAAGATCATCTTATTTTTAATATTTTTAGACTACATATGAATGGGTAAGATTGGACATACAGTTTTATCTTACAAATCTTAGAAGGTCAAGACTGGCAAAAAAGGAATGGAAAAAAATTGTGGTTTCCTTTATCTATCTCAACTTTGACCTCATTTGGAAACGGTAAGGACAATCCTGTCATTGCTCATTTCCATGACCTCCTGGAAGGTATACTTGATTTCTTAGCTATGCAGTGATTCTCATAGCAGCAAAGACACTTTCTACATACAAACAGCACTAGATGAAAGTCCTGATCATGTCACACAGAGCAAAGTTTTAAAAAGTAGAAATTTGAGGAACACTGTCAGCATTTAAGAACCACAAAAGGATCATATAATTTAGTTCAATTATTCAAAAATGATTATCAAACTGGGCAAAATTTCAACTACCTCAAACTAGCCTAGCATGGGAATTTAATGCCCTAAAAGAATCTATTCTTCATATGTTCAAATAGATCTAACTTCATGGAGAGTGATAGGGTCAGCTTTGTAAGCAGTGCATCACAGTACTGTGTGGCAAATTGTCCTTCATACTTTAGAAATACGGCATCACTGAGTGTGTTTAACATGAAGCACAAGAAATGAAGTGAACGCTGCCTTCTTGCCTGTTTTGCAGATGAAAAATCTTGAGAAAGAAAGCAGGACTGGAATTCTGGCAGTCACTGATAGGATTTCTCTGAATATTTTAAAAATTTATTGTTACATATTGGTGACTGGCTTATTTCTCTCTTGTGGTCATAAAAATTTCTCTGACATATAGGTAACCCAAAAGAAGATTATAACATATCCAAGTCAAAGCAACCACTAATGTTATGTTAATAGTTCCTGAGCAGATGCTTTCTTCTTTAGAAACAAAAAGCCAAAAAATATCAACATGAAAACTAAAAGATACTTTCATCTCCCAGTGATAAAAACTATAGGGATTAAAGCTATTTGTCTATACAATCACACACACACACACACACACACCATTCACACACACACACACTCACACACACACACACACACATACACTCTTACACACACACCCCACACACTCTCACACACACACATACACACACACACTCTTACACACACACATACACACACCACACACTCATACACACACACACACCCCACATACTCTCACACACACACCCCATTCACACACACACACCACTCACACACACACACCACTCACACACACACATCACTCACACACAATCACTCACACACACCACTCACACACAATCACTCACACACACATCACTCATACATACACATCACTCAAATACACACACACACACATGCTCATAGATCACTCACACACACACACATCACTCACACACACACAAACACCAGTCACACTCACACACACACACACATCACTGACATACACACATTGCTCACTCACACACTTCACTCACACTCATACACACACAGACACCATTCATACTCACACACTCACATACCACTTATACTCACATATATCACTCACACACACCTCACTCACACACTCAGACACAAACACACAAGCACCACTCATACACACATACACACATGCACACTTTCACACACACTCTCATAGATCACTCACACATCACTCACATACACAAATACACATCGCTCAGAGTCACACACACACACACACACACACACACACAGCGATGTGCACATTTCACAAGTGCCCCTCCCATATAAATTTTTGTATGTTGAAAATAGATAATAAAATAAAAATAATAAACTTTTTCTTCTCTCCCTCCATCACTCACTGTTTTTGTTTAATATCCGGATACAAGGACCCATATGAACACCTCCCATACTCAAAAAAAAAAAAAGCCACAAGAATTTTACAGATAAAATTAAGAAAAAAACAGCTTGTTTCTCCTAGAGAAAAATCACAATATATATTTTAAAAGCCACATCATTTTTCAGGGTCTGTGAAACAATGAAGAAAACCAATTTTGCTACCTATGTGTTTTGTTTCATATCAATTAATGAACTGACTTTGAAGACTATTAATAACACATCCTTCCGCTGAGCCACCGCTTCCCAGGAGCATCCTCATTTTCCCCCTTTTACTCCCCAAACACTCATTTGAAAACTAACTTGGACTTCTCATTAGACTTGCTTTTGTAGCCACTAAAATTTTTTAACACATTAAAAAAAAATTAAGTGATATTTTATTGCTATGTTTTTCATTGGGAAGTAATAGGAATAACGTTTCTCAAAGGAATATAATTTGAAGGAGAAGATTAAAAACTCAGTTCATCCGAGTAGGATGAGGGTTCAGGAAACTTCAAGCTTTGTGGAGGCAGCATTTGAGCTAGTTTGGAACTTCATAGCAATTCCGTCAACCAGAAGGCTCCATGTGAGCAAGCAATTTCAAACAACAGTTAGAGAAACAAAAGGAAACAAAACCATTAACAAGTGCAATGTAACTCATCTCAGCACATATGCATGCTAACCGAACGACTCTGAGGACCTCAGACAAACCCTGAACATGAGTTTCATCGTGGAAAGAATAATTGTAGCATGGACAGCCTTGTTCTCACGACTCTTCCTCCCCTTCCTCTTCATTTCAGGCTGACTTTCTCTTTGTTGCTTCTCATCACCTCCGCACACTCTGAAAAGACAAAGCCCATTTCTTCTCACAAGTCCCTCATCAGACCTTTGTCCTCATGGCTTAACTTTTAGCTTCTCTTTATCTTGAACTTAAAAAGTACTCTTCTTCCTAGCCCAATTCGTTAACCCCAAAAGACCTAGAATTCCTCCCTAAGACTTCTACTTTTTCCAAAATCAAGAGACAACACGTAGAGCAGGAGCTGGGGAGGAGAGTAGAGAGAGCACTCGAGCCTTCAGCTGCAAACTTTTCAATACAGGGAGAAGCGCTGCCAGCCTGCCAGTCCTCCCATCCTCAGTTTCCTCTTCTTCTGCCTCTGATATTTTGTCTCAAACCCTGACTTCTCTCCCCTTCAACCAAGTTAATTTGCGCATGTTTTTAATTTAAAAATTATTTACATTCAAATGTATATACCATGTTGTTTTTGTGTACTACTTTACATGATGACTGCAGCCACTGGATTTGATTACATTAACGAAGTCAATGCTCAGGTTCCCATGCACTGACTACCACATTAAAGGGCAATTGTGATTGCACATAATCACAATATAGAACTGTCCCTATTATTTCATTCACTAATGAACCTTTTCCTTATCACACAAACCCAGTCTGTAGGTTGTGGAATGCATGACATAATTGATTGCTTGATATAAAAATGTCAAAGGAATTTTGTTCCACACCTATCTACTGAGAAGGCAGGTTTTTAGAGCCACCGCAGAAGTGAACAAAATAATGACACAATTAGTATTTGGCCAAAGGAATTCCAAAGTTAATTGGAATCAGATTATTATGAAAGAATGTACCAGTCAAGGAAAACATAGACATATATTTTATCTAATGAATATATTTGAAGACTGTACTCAAAAATAGTTAAGAGTTTATACTACATACCAAATATACAGGAAAGGATAGATAGATAGATAGATAGATAGATAGATAGATAGATAGATAGAATATGATAGAGGTAGGTAGGTTGATGGATAAATGGATGATGATAGATATGTAGACAGGCAGAGAGATAGAGATGATACAGGTAGGTAGGTGGATGGATGGATAGATGGATGGATGAAGAAGAAGAAGAAGAAGAAGAAGAAGAAGAAGAAGATAGATAGATAGATAGATAGATAGAAGGTAGTAGTAGACAAGTCCATATTTTTTCTGTTTTATAACAAGACAACTAAGTACATGAATATTTAGTCTTTTCCCACATACCTCAGTTGTGTCTGGCTGCTACATTATCAATAAATATTAAAAATCTATGTTAAGATGTCAAGGCTGGATCCCTTTAATTTTGTCTTCTTACCTCAATGTATTCCCTACTTTTGACCTCTATTGGCACATGTATTATTGAGTTCTTTCTATTGCCAGCATTTAAATATGCCATTCTGCTCAAAACCAAAAAAGGAAATGATGCTGCCTTCCATATGTTGAGAAGCATGGGGTGTTGGCATGTGTGTGCCCCAGGAAATGGCTGTGAGCAAGGGTGCCTGTGTAAATGAATGTATGTATTCATTCCTCACTGCAACCCCCCGGGAATGAGAGAATGAGGGACCCTGACACTGGTGTGGCAATCACTTAGAGACACTGACTTGCAGGGCTGAGGTGGAAGGACTTTGGAAGACTTCCTTGTTCTCACAATCACAAATATGGAATAAAGAAAACATTTGCATGTGATTAGTAGCCTTTAGAGGTTGTTGAACCTTTCAGCTGATAAGACTGGGGTGGATATATTGAAACAAATGCTTAATGACTTGAGCCTTTTGAAGGAGCTATGTTTTGATGCAGGTCAAAATGCCCACGTCCCATCGAGAGACTTCTGATCTTAGACAAATGCTTATGGTTAATGAACCTCTCTCCAGCTTAACATAAAAAAACAGCAAATAATACTTATTTATATTTATAAGTCTCATGGTTGTGATTCAATAAATATTCAGTGAATGGTTGGTAAGCATTGAACAAGTCTACATATATAATATATTTATATTTAATGTATATGTCAGTGTATTATATATAATACATGTATGTTTACATATAATACAAACCATTATCTGTAATTGCGATTTTATATTCATAAATTCAATGAACTATAGATAATTTTTAATGAAATTATGTTTATACCAATATGTAAACACTCTTTTTTTCTTAAACCACATTCCCTAAACAGTCAAAAAATATGCAATGTTTACAGTGTCCTATGTACTCTAAATAATATAAAAATGATTTAAAATCTTCATTTTTATATGAGAATTAAGCATCACACCTTTTGGTATACATGGAGTGACATGAAATAATTTACTACAGATACAAAGTGACAACTATTTACTTAATTGTGTGTGTGTGTTATATGTGTGTGTGTTATATATATATAACACACACACATAGATTTATATCCTTTTCTATATGTAATACTTGTGAGTTGACTGTATTTTCAGGTGCTTTTGTATCAGGATCTCAATTGCCAATGCAAGTTATCAGATAGAAGAGACTAACAGGTGTTTAGGTCATGAGAACTCATTGCTGTCTTCAAGGAAATGGGCTGCTTGCTACAGAAATGGTTATACCTGTTACTTTTCCCTCCTTTCCCACCTTCTGCTCTGGAATTAGGCATTCAGCAGATGACTTGTTAAAGTTACTAACTTCCAGACCATGAGCTAACACACTGTTTCTCATTGTAAATGATTCAGTCTTTGATAGTCTACCACAGCATATCACTAAAGGGAAGACCTTCTTTTTGCTTATTGTTATTTTTCCACAAGTATTACTAGTTCCTACAGAAAGAAGAGAAAAATAATATTAGCTCATCACCAGGCTCTTTATTGTTAAAAGAGAGGAATAAAAACAAACAAACAGAAAACAATAAAACAAAAAAAACTACCTGATTCTTTTGTGGATACCCACATGGTTTTTGTTTTTACAATACATCTGGTACCAGATGCTGATGACTACAGGAGTGGAGGCAGCCGCACATGAGCTAGGCACATATATGACTATGTGAAGAATAGTTTATTGTTTAATCAGGCACAGAGTAGTATAAACCAAACTCCAGAGGACTCTCAGGAGTAAGTGGGGCTCAGAAGTAGCTCCTTCAAGTCTATCTGGAATGCCTTCCAGAGACACTTTGTGCAAGCACAGCCTCTCAGGACATACTACAAAGCCACCACCTTTACTGGCAGAGCGTGTTCTCATTACACCATCTTGGCTAAATGTGCTCATTCTTAGTTTTTCTAGTTAAATATTTAAATAAAACCTTCCATCTTGGCACTGCCTGATGCCCCTGTTCTGGTTTTAATATTTGTTAAACTTCCCCCCCCCCGCCTCCAACTGGGTCATGTTTGAACATTTGACTTCAGCTGGTAGGACAGTTTGGGGATCTTGTGAGACTTCCAAGATGTAGAAAGCCTTGTTGGCAATGTAGAACAATAGGGTAAGGCCCAACCTTACTACCGACTTATTTATTTACTCTCTGTTTCCTGGTAATCCAAAGAGTGCATAAGCCAGGCCACATGTATGGACTGCATCCTTGAACTCTAAGCCACAATAATCCTGCTCTCCTATGAGATATTCTTTTCCAGTGACAAGAGAGTAATTGACACACACACAAAAAAAGTGATAATAAGAAGAGTGATCAGACAGGCCATGGGATTTGTAGGCCTCTGCAAATGGTTTGTGGGAGGAATGTAAAAAGTTTGGAGCTATGGGCTGCAGAAGTCTCAGACTGCTGTACTTAGTGTTTACACTCGGGTGCCAGCAGACAAACTGATGATTAAAAACCATGTTCATTCTGTAGCCCCACAGAATCAACTAACCAGAACTCACGGGAACCTACTGGGGTCTGACCTAGGTCGTCTCCATGTAAGTTTGGCTGAGTATCTTGGTGTTCTGTGGAAATCCTAACAGTGAGAGCATAGGCTGTCCCTGACTCTTTTGCCTACTTGGGGGACCCTTTTCCCCCTACTTGGTTGCTTTGTCTGGCCTTGCTGTGCCTGGTCTGATTATAGGTTTTTACTGCCTGGTTGGTATCCATGGGAGACCTGCTCTATTCTGAAGGGAGATGGGAGGAGAATGGAGGAGAGGTAACATAAGGGTGAGGGGAAAGAATCTCTACTTCTACAGACTCATCATTAGGATTAAAGGAATGTCATAAAGGCACTTTAATTAAAAATATTTTACTAATATAAAACATCAAATAATGTTTCTTGTACAATTCATCAAAAAAAAAAGAACGGCTTTCATAAAGTTTCAAAGGGAAAGAGAAATTTTGCCTTGAATGGGATAGAAACCAGTTATCATTTATGTTACATGTGGCAAATGACTTGTTTTCACTCTTAGTCCTGGAAAGGAAAGTGGGGCTGATTCCCTGGGCTGAGGCAATTTCAAGGCAGTGTAACTTCTGACTGGAGAAGAGTTTATCATGAAATTTTACAGCTAAACCTCAAATTTTTCAGAAGATGTTAAAAGAAAAGAAAAGAAAAGAAAAGAAAAGAAAAGAAAAGAAAAGAAAAGAAAAGAAAAGAAAAGAAAAGAAAAGAAGTAGAAGTGCACTTTGGTGAGAAAATGAAAGTGGGAGTATTTAAAGTTGTGGCAAGGGTGAATCCGGACATTGGCTGTAATTGTTAGAGAGATTTAGCACTGTTAAAGAGGAAAACGCTTCACTTTGCACTAGAACAATAGTAAAGATGCTTAAAGGCAAGAGCCTGCCCACCAGTGACTCCATGGTGTAAAGTAAAAGCCCGTTAAAAGTTTTGTCTTTAAACATAAACTGCCTATGAAAAGAGTGTCTAGACAGAGAATGCCAGCACTGGAGCATCCTGCCTGTGTAGGACCACATAGGGATGTGCTTTTCTTGGTCTAGCTGTGTAGAAATTGAGGTTAATCATGGTTCCATAAGACATGGCTATGTATTGTGCTGGCAAAGGGACCTGTCATCATCCTCATGGTGGAGGTTTTGACTACCAAGCCCCTCGTAAGAGTTGAGGCCTCATGGATGTTGACACCAAGATTCTAGTGAGGTTAGATGCTATAACTGGATGAGATCCCACATATGGAGCCTCTGAGAGAGATTTATACAAAGTTGTGATGATAAGGCCTTGCATTAGAGACCCCAGAATGTTAAAGATACCAGGAATGCATTATTTATGAAAAGTAGCTACCAACACTGAGTGTGGCAAGGCTAAGAGAGGCCATATGTGCTGCAGACAGTAAGATAACAGGACGAAGACTCACCCAGACTGTTGGCAACTACATGATGATGTCACTACAAAGCTTCAAAGGATGGGCACTGGGCTACAGGGGTTGGTGCTATGCCATTGAAAATTGAAAATGTATAACTTTTTTTCTTTCCTAATGTTTATCAAATGTTTCTGGAATGTTATTTTTAAAACTTCTGGAGCATAGTTGACTAGGGATAGACTATGGAAAGTAACATCAGGATTGAGAGGAAAGCAGTCAGGTTCACCTTTCAGCAGAGGCATCCTGAGGTAATAGTGGCTTGATACAATGCATGAATTCCCACAGAAATGTAGGAAAGATACTTGATTTTCAGGTTTGCTTTGCTTATATCATAAGAGTCACAGCTGAAAGATCACCTTTAATCTCAGTAGAGATTCTTGACCTTGGACTTCTATGGAAATTTTTGATAGTGGATTAAATCCATTTCACATTATGAGATAGTCATGGATCTGTAGGGTCTAGAGGAAGAATAGCACAGCTTGAATATAAAATGTTCCTCACATGTCCATGTGTTTGCATATGTGGTTCCTACTTGACAGTGCTATTTGAACCTTTGGGATATAGGATCTGGCTAGCAGACACAGGCCACTAGAGGTGGGCCTTCTGCATTCTATCCTGACCATCTTCTCTGCTTCCTGATCTCCCATAATGTGAACAATCCACATGACACCTGGGCTATATACTGAGCACTTCACCCCACCACAGCTTCTAAATCAAGATGGACTATACCTTTTAAAGCATAGGCCCTAAATCGCCATCCCTTCCTCCTGTAAGTTCTGCTTGTTAGGTACTCTGTCCGGGTGATAAGAAAAGTAAATGAAATAATTTCACATTTATTTATATCTTGCCTTTGTCACTGATAGGCAGCAATTTTTTCCCTCAAAACTGGACAGCAGAAGGATGTTTTTCTTTCTTAAGGCAGAACATCAAAGTACTTTGCCAATGGATAAAAATTTTAAAAATCAGCCATTTATTGGCACAGATAAAAGTTACGTATTCCAGTTTGTTTCTAAATTTGAGGGTGCTGAAGATAAAAATTTGTTACCTGCCCAGCTTTAAGTTCTACTCGTTATAACTGTGGGCTATGGAAGAGTTGTATAAAAGACGTGAGTGGCGTCAGTTGAGAAGCATCCCAGTGTACGGAACTCAAGCCGAATCGTGTGCTGAGCAAGCTCATCTGGAGCATGGGCAAACTGATAGCCAACACTGTCCCATGTATTAGATTCGTTGCCTAGTTCTCACCATAGCGCTTTACAAAATCATCAGGATTCAATTAAAATATCGCCCCAATAAATACTTCCAATAACATTTTCTGTGATTCCTCATACTACTAGTTAAAAAAATCCCTTACATATTACTCAGTAAGGCTTGTTATTTAATATTTATTGTGTTTTTATAGTATCCTCTTGCCTTCAGTCTCACAGTTTTCTGAACAAAAAATAGGTACACCCATTGTGTTTCATGTAATATTGAAAATGTCAATGTATGACTTTGTAAATGAAAATATGGAGGAAGGAGAGGAGAGAGGGAGGAGAAAGAGAGGAATGCATAAGTTTAGGAGAAACCATGAAACAGTTACTAATACCACTTGGGGTCTCAAAGTATCCAGGAAGAACACTGAATAAAACAACATTTCTCTCCTAATTGTCAAAACACTAGAAACTTCTCATGGACCGTTTTCCCCAAGGAAGTCTAGCCCTGTTATTGTCATCAATTCACCCCTAAGTCCCGTTTGCTCCATAATGCAGTATAATCATGGTCAGAGTCCAAACAACAGAGGGGATAGAAAGAAAAGGAGAATAGGAAAAATAATAATAATTAATCATATTTCCATAACTGTAGCAATGTGTGAGATACTCAATGTAAAAAGAGAAATGTCACAGTTTGGGCTCACAGTTGGGGGGTATCTCCTGTGATTGGTTGGTTCTTTGTTTGAGGGCCTAGGTGAGTCGGATGGTTGGATCATGTAGCAGAAGAAGGTATTCACCTCACAGTGACCAAAGAGTGTGAAAAATAGGAGGGACTGAGTCCAATGACCCCCTCTTCAAAGACAGTGTACTGAAAGGCTTAAGTTTTTAACAACGGACTCTGCCTTTTAAAAATTCCAGTATCACCTGGTAATTCCAATTATTCCTCACCGACTGTGGCATTTATCCAAATTACAGCAAAGAATGGCTACTGACAGAAACCATAAGTAAGCAAGAAAAAAATCAACTAGAATTTTACAACTGTTTCTTTAAAACTGCAGAGCATTTTTCAAAGACATTTTGTATTAACTTGAGAATACTGAGGCCCTCGGTGGGTTGTGAGCTGACCAAGATAAACTCACAGAACTAGTGTTTTATACCAACCATCGACTTTTCCTACCGTATCTGACTGTTTTTCTGATGTATTTTTATTGCTGCTATAAACTTTAAAAGGTCTACTGTAAATAATAAAAACAGAAATAAAAACACTTCTCAGCACCCACAGTCCTCATCAATAACATGGAAGAAGCCGAACACAGATAACTCACAGAACCATTGTTGGAATTAGATGGGAGATGAGCATAAAAGGGTTAGGTCAGAAGAGGCATATTGGAAAAACTCAATAAATGTAACTGCCACTAGCTGACATTATTTGCTTCAATCTAATACCAGTTTCAATAAACATCTTTTCAAAAAGCTAGCATGAAACTCAATGTGGTAGAGTTGTGATATACATAGCACTGTGCCACGAAAATGAATTCACTTTGTTACACCCTTGACCCTGTGGTTACAAGGCTTCTCAAATGATTTAAGGTGCTACACACAAAGCAATAGTTTATACCTGCATACTGAAAGAGCTTGAAGGCTTGTCTGCGCTGTTTCATGCCTGTTATAAATATATCAACCTGTGGGTTGGGAGATCTAATGCTTTGAGCTACCCTGGGTATTCCATAAGCCTATATGCAATACAGTTGTATTTCCACCCAACAGCTAGGCGGGGCTAACTCATTCTAAACAAATAATTAACATATCACTAATGTGTATCCAACACTTACTTGTTGCCAGAGTACAGCAGTGAATAGGAAAGGGGAAAAATCCATGATCTACTAGAAATATGTTCTTATGGAGGAGTGACCTGGAATAGTAAAATACTGGAAATAAAAGTGACTATTCCTAGGAAATGCTATCTACATGCAAAGGATAAGTGGCTGCTGCAGTTAAGTTAAAATTAATTTTAATAAGATAGCTGTCTTTTACCTTGACACTATGCACTCTGTTTTCTTCAGTATGGTTAAGATTTTGGACTTCCTTATTTGGACCAGAGATTTAAAATTAGAGTAGCATATAGAAATAACTGATATCCACTGATGATGTGGATAAATGTAGATTATTATTATTAAATGGAAATTCTGAAGCTTTTGTTTAAAGTGCATTTAAGTATATCTTCAAGGGAAAGAGTAATATTGAAAATGCATTCATGTACCTCTACCATTCCCCCAACCCTCACCCTGCCTCTCTCTCTTCCTCTTTCTCTCCCTCTCCCTCTCCCTCTTGTCCTCCCTCTCTCTCCACCCTTCTCATCTCAAAGTAATCCTTATGCTAAAAGTAGCACCCAGAGTTAGCCTATGAATCTCCACATCATCTGTAACTCCATCCCCCTCATCTACTACAAAAGAAATGACTTAACAAACTCAAACTTACAGCCTCATACACAGGAACCAATTCAAAGCGAGCTAGAGAGCTCTGATTAATGAATCTTTGGAGTATTGGTACAATAGGCTACAGTGAAAATACAGCATGCTATTTACAAATATTTTTTAGGAATAAAAAAATAAACCAGCGACTTAGTAACAACATGCATATAGACACACAAATGCATATATGTGTGAATTGAATATTAATTCTTTTAGGAATACAATATGTACATAGACACACAAAAGCATATGCATGTGACTATTAATCTTACAAATAGAAAAGTGGCATATAATTTGCAAACAGTAAAATGTTATTCAATTTCATGTAACTTGATTTCTCAGATAATACTTTTGCTCAACATGGCCACACCTGAACTCTGAAGTGACTGGTGTTTGTTACTGAACACTATTGTGTACCTAACATATTGGCTACAACATTCTAGATAATCAAGAAGATAGCAAGCCAACACTTGACATAAAGATTTCTGTCTCTGTCATGGGGAATTTTAGTCTAGCAACATGAGCTTGCTGAAGGCAAAACTGGAAAGAGCAACTCAGAACTCAGCATTGCATGATTTTTCTGTCAAAATGATGTAATTTGTTCCTCATGTCCAACCTCGTGGTAATCTCTGTGAAGACTATAGAATCATGCATAACCCTTATACCACCATGGGAACTCTTCTGTGTGTGACAGGAGATACAAGTGGGAAAAGAGGCAGAAAGTCTTCCTGGGAACTATGCATTAAGACCAGGCAGTCTGCACTGCAAAAGACAGGTACCCTGCACATGTCTGTTCTCACAGACAATGCTGTCATTTGTCAGTAGCAACAACTTACATAGGCCCCTAAAACTGCAGTGGTCATCTTTCTTATGTGTCAAGTGTGTGTCCATCTTCAGAACTGAGCTTCCTTCTGTGTAGAATAGAGACTTGTACCTTGACCGTCAGACACTGCCTGTTCTTTGAGTTTCTATCATTCCTCCAGCTGCAGCTCTCTGTGCCTCTGTTGTACCCAACTTTCTCATCTTATAAAGACTGTATTCTGGGATGGGAGCCTCACTAGCGACTTCATTGCAACTTCCTATCTCTTGAGAACCTTGTCTGAATACACAATCTCACTAAGGACCAGGCCTTGGGCTTCACCATAAGGGTGTATGAGGCAAGGGGACTGTGGCTGTTCAGAGCTGTCAGAGTTTTTTGAGAAATATTGCACCAGTTTGCAACTGGGTTCATCTACATATGACCTGTTTAAATGATTTGCCCATTTTGACTTTGATACTTGGCATAATCATGAGAAACTAATTCTCTGGGTTTCAATTCTGAGGAAGTGTCTTATCACAGTCCCTGATCACTGAAAATAAAATGTCTTATGGTCTATCTCAACCAGAAAGGAAGGGTGGTGGAGAAACAGAGGGACCAATAACTGTAGTGTTGCTAAATCTAATGTGCTCGGCATTGTGCTGGGGCTGTTTTAACCCATTTAACAAAATTGACTGTTTTAATTGATTGCCCAAAACAAAGACCACATGGTTCCTTCGACTCATGGAACTTACAGAAGAGTGGAGGAGATACAAGGGTGGGTGCCAAACAAGTAACCCAACACACAGAAATCACAACTGTAATGAAAGTAGCAATATAGTGAGTTGGGGATAAATGCACGTTGGAAAGTAAGGCTGTTACCACTGTTTCTTCTCTGCTTAATGCAGAGTCCCAAAGCAAGTCAAAGAGACACAATTTAGTATGCTTGAAGACCTGGAAATGGAGGGTAGAAAGCAGAAGAGGGTTGGATGAAAGGAGGCCAGCTGTTTTGAATGTTGTCAACAAGAATCAAAGCAGGCAAGGCAGTAGTGGTCAGGGTGTGATATATTAGTGATATCTCAGTGTCAATTAAGATTCAACTGGGAGACAGTGAGCAGGATGTAAAGTGAAAAAATTTTAAGAAAAGACATTGTGAGCTATAAAAGATTATCGTGCAGCAATGCAAACTAAAAGAAAAAAATAAAGCAAAATTAACCAGACCCAAAGACAAAGAAACTCAAAGAATTTCTCTAGTTAGAGTAACCACTTGAAACAGAATCTGTGAATTTTCATGTTGGAGCTTATGCTTTCGTTATCAAATATTTTATGCATTTAAGAAAAGCAATTCAACTGTGTGACTTCACAAGCAACAAGGAGTTGGTGCATTTGTAGGTCACCGTGAAAACTGTAGGAGGTAACTAGTGTTAGGTGTTTTTACCTGTCACTTGTGTGCACTTGACAAATATCAGCAATGGTAACATGAGACTAGTGTGGCCTCTCTCTTCTGTGAGTTCCTATTCTAAGCACCCATCTGCAGAGAGACTTCTGACAGAAATTCCATATTTAAAGACTTCCAATTAAATGATACAATAAATTGGAGAGCACCTAGAGTTACAGATTTTACATGACTGGGGTATGAACTCTACCGCCAAAACCCATGCTAGTGCAACTTCTACAGAACGTGGTTTTGTAGTTATTGTATTCAAGTAGCAATAAAAGAGAAAACATATCAAAGGCCAAGTTCCATTTTGTTTTAGTGTTGTGAAAGGGAAAGAGGAAGGTGATACACCTCTCTCTTTCTCTCTCTCTCTCCCTCTGTGTGTATGTACGTGTGTGTCTGTGTCTGTGTGTCTATGTGTATCTCTGTGTGAGTGTGTGTGTGAGAGAGAGAGTGAGACAGAGACTGAGACAGAGACAGAGAGGGAGGGAGGGACAGATGGATAGACAGACATACAGAGACAGATTTCAGTAAAACTTGTCAAAGTCACTTAATCCACATTTTATAAACTCAGTTTTTAAATTCTTCTTGGGAAGCCTATAAAGGTGCTATTTCATAGTTTACCTGGCCTGATGCATACAGAGTCATGCAGAATATTGTATGGATTTGTTCCAGGTTTAAGACAGTTCATAATTGTAAAATATTGCATGATTTATTCTAAAATCAAAAAATAATTCTGAGCTCCTCTCACTTTATCACTGTGAAATTTATAGGGGAAAAATCTAAGGAATAGGCCTATCAGAAGGAGAGCAGAGAAAAGCCTTGTGTTGGAGAAACACAAGCACATTTCCTCTTTAAAGAGAGGATCTGAAGTGTGAGGGGTTGTGTTTTATATTCATCAAAGAGCTTCGGAGACTTAGCCCTGACGTTCAGGGCTTTACAAAGAAAAACAGCAGAGAGTGTCAGTTGTCTCTCAGATCCAGCTTTGCAAGCCCTCCTGGAAATCAAGGGCAAGCAAACAGACTACCAAGTAATTGTCAGATTAATAGGTTATCGATGGGCATGCTGTCTTTGAAATCATCAACCTCAGTGGGCAGCCATGCTCCATAGAATTTAGGTCGCTAAGAAAGAGAGAAGCACTCTTATTTCCATAGCTGTTATTTCTAATTATACACCTTCCTTCAAATTACCTAATGGGAAATCCTTCAAATTATATAATGATCAATTGTTTGATATATATATATATGTATATATATATATATATATACATATATATATATCTCATATACATACATATATAGCATATAATATTTGGTAGCAGTAGAGACCCATTGTTGTTTAAATAAGATTATTCCAGAGTCTTACAGTCACAAATCTAGTCTGAGTTTCTGGCAGTTGGTGGACATGGATGTCATGTGGATGCCTCTAAAGGAGGACCAGAGAGATGTCTCATCAGTTAAAGGTACTTTCCACCAAATCTGATCCAAGGCATCACATGGAGGAAGAAAAGAATTGACTCCCTCCCGTAAGTTGTCTTTGACATCCTTATTCATGTCAGGACATGAATGCATCCATGCATACAAACAAGCCGACATGCAATTGTGATAAGTAAATGAATATAATTTAAATTTATTTAATAAAATAAATGACTGGTAGTAATGGATGCATGACAGAATCGTGGCCTTCAGCAATTATGTTGGAATGGAAGGATATTAGTTAAACTAAGGAAATGTCTATTTTAAAAGACAATGTGGTAAAACTGTGCATTGTGGAATTCCACAGCCATGACCCTAGCAATTTGCATCCTACCCATGCTGCCTCTCTTCTCAAATCCTTTGCTCTTCCTGGGAAAGGCTCAGTGGTCTTGACCACCTCTCCACTCATTTCCCTAATCTGCAGAATCATAATCATCTAATGGGAGAACAATAAATCTAATCACAGATGGCTATAGATCATAAAACTCTGATGTTATAAAATTACAAATTTGTTTTTAAAGGCCTGGGATTGGACCAATTATTCTTATCAAAGTTGCCAAGCAAAGCCACAAAGATATATGAGTAGAGAGACCACTCAGGTGGTTTCATTTGTCCTATCTGAACGGTGTTCAAGCATGAAGAGTGAAAACCAGATCCCCAAAGATCTCTGAAACTGTCAGTACTGTGCTCCAACAGCATGGCTTCAGAGGAGCAGCAGCTGAAGAGCAGAAAACGGTTCCAAATGAAATCTACACCACATGAAAATGGCAGCCATAGGACAGGGATATTGCTAGATATTAACAGTTCAGTTGGTTTATAAGGAATTTGTCTCAACTACCAAGTGAGAAGTGAGCATCCAGCGATAAATGGGACATTTATGTCACACCTTCCAAGGCTCAGAGGCCATCTTGGAAAAAGGGCAAAAAAGAATACAAGGTCAAGAGGAAGTGGGGTTAGAGGTGTGGAACCCTGATGTCTGGGAATGATCAGACTATTGTCTTGTTCAACTCATAGCAGCAATAATTACTTACACGAGATCTCCACAAGACTGAGTTCATCAACCTCCTGTCATGGATGGTTGATGGCTCTGTGACTTTTTCTTGAGTGTTTAGTGAAGGTAATGGTTGATGAGGGAGGAAAAGAGACTGTTACTTCGGTCATGCACCACTAGTCAGGTGCCTGTGCTCTTGTAAACTAATTTGCACGCTGGCTGCTTTAAACAACCCTAGCAAACCCATCAGATTACAGAAGTAAGACTTGAAAGCAGGAAGGCCAGTGGAGAAGAGAATGGTGGCTGACAGGAGTGGAGAGGGCACAAGAGAGGATAAGTTCTGTGGGAGCAGAGACTATGATTGGTGTATACTATGCACATAAATAAAATGAAAAAATAAAATCTATGATTGCCCACACAGTGAGCGCATGTTAAGAAACAATAAGAACAACTTTGCTCTAGTTAAAAAAGGAAGTGGTGTTCTGTCAAAACT
Source organism: Grammomys surdaster (assembly GCF_004785775.1). Classification (NCBI taxonomy): domain Eukaryota; kingdom Metazoa; phylum Chordata; class Mammalia; order Rodentia; family Muridae; genus Grammomys; species Grammomys surdaster. The sequence continues at coordinate 3,780,925 of NW_021620769.1, read as the reverse complement.
TCATAGCAAGGTCTGTGTGGATTTAAGAGTTTAATCAAACTCTTAGAATGGTCACATGGATGACTGTTTAAATCTTAAAATCATTTACTTGACGTAGCAGCTTTGCCGCCTAACACGAGCTACAGATTTAGTGACTGCTAAGAAAAAAATATCAGGAGGAGAAAAAAACATTCTCTCCGAAAAACCACTATAAAGCCAAACTGATTAACGCAGGGTGCAGGATCATGTCACGCTGTACTAGGAGTTGGGCGTTTCGATTACTGCACATTTCGCTGATGTACATAGTCTTCTAGCTAGAGATTAATTACTATTTGTATTGGTTTTCACATATATGATGAAGAAAACAAATTACTAAGATTGAGTCTCATTTTTCTAGTTTATTAGCTGTGTGACCTTAGCACATCTGAACTTCTCTGAGGCCCATTTTATCATCAAAATGGATATAAGAATAGTACCAGTCCTCTTACTCCCGAGCATGAGATAAAATATGTGTTTCTCTGATATTGCTAGCCTTGCCAATTTTTTATTCTGCATGAGGTCATATTTATTTTGAAGCTAAGATTATAATGGCTTAGAGATATTCCCTGCTTAAATGAGAAATGAACCCAGCTCAAAGACCGTGTCAATTACTTTTCAAGAGTCTAGAACAGGGACTTATCAACTGAAGTCTTTCTGGCTCTCACTTTCCTCTCAATTTCCACATACTCTCCTGTCAACCAATCCCTGCTGGAATGAGGAGCCCAGCCATGTTTTCTACAGTGACTGTGAAAAGGTTTTCTTGTGGATGCTTGTGAAGTTGCTAATTGTCTGGGGCCGGAGCAGAGCTGACTCCAGGCCAGTTCTGGACATAGGAAATGTTCCCAGCCCTGGGAGGGACTCAGAGACACCTCACCCTCCCTGCAGCCGTGAGTCTCCCCAAAGGAGATTTATTTGAATCTTCCTTCCCTTCTTGATCAATGCAGTACACAGAGCTTATGGAGAGGTGGCACATTGTGATCCTGTTCAGTCCTTTGTCACCCCATCTTTTGCATCAAATGACATGTGTGGAGGGTTTGCTGTTTCCAAACACAGGCAGCAAGCAAGGGCATGGCTAGACAGAGACCCTGATGAGGACTGTGGGGTAGGTAGGAACAGCTCCTGAGGCATCCAGCCACATTGACAAAAAGCCTGTTCACATTTGGTTGCACTCAGTAACCCCTCTACAATTAATTATTTCATCCAAGCAGCATATTAACTAAGACTTGTAGAGTGGAATCAAGAAATAACACCATTTCTCAATTCCACTCAGTGTTTTAGATGACCTATTCTTCCAAACAGTGTTACAGTCCTATCGCCCACGTGTTTCTTTTCCAAGTTGTATTATTTCATATTAAATAGTTTTATGCAATCAATTTTAAGACTTCTTCTCTGTGTCACTATAAAATTTCTAATGTCTCCATCCTAGAAACTGTAATAGAGACAGAAGCAATGGTCACCTCTTCTTCTCCTTTTCTCCCTCCCACCTCTGTGTTTAGATGAGAACATGTAAACATGCAAGTGCACATATGTACATATATGTGTGTGAAGGCCAAAGGTCAATTTTAATGTCATTGTTTAGATGGTATCCAGCTTGTGGTTTTAGTCAGACCAGACCATGATCATGACCAGAGACCAGTAACTTGGGTAGACCAGCTGCCCTCTGACCCTTGAGGACCTGTCTCCATCTGCCTCTCCTGTGTTGGAACTTTTAGTGCGCACTACCATGTCTGACCTTTTTTTATCTTTTATTTTCATGGTTTCGGAGGATCAAATTCAAGTCCTCCTGTTTGTGAAGTCAGCACTTTAGTGACTTTAGTGATTCTTTGAATGAAAATTAAAGAAAGTTTTGATTTTTCTTACTATGAACTTTTAAGAGCACCTTTGGTTTTAGGATGCTTTCAGATACTCATACAAATTAGCATGGTAGTCAAAAATACAATCCAAACCAAATACTGAAACTAAACCACATACCCAGTTAACATGCAACGTTAATTTGTATAACAGTCCTGTCAGAGTTAAGGAACCAATATTCACATGTTATTATAAGATTTGGCTGAGATGTCCCATGCTCTTCTGTCCTCTCTGGAAGACTCTTCAGGAAGGCACAGTATCTTTTTAAGTTCTTCTTGCAAATGACACCTTTTTAGCCTTTCCTGGGCCTTGACAATGCCAGAAAGAACAGGTCAGCTGTGTGTATAGTGCTCCTTAGTGGGGCTTTGCCTGATGTTTTTCTTATGATCAAACTGGGACTGGAAGAGGAAATCTACAAGGTCTTTTTCTCTGTAAAATCATACTGACATGAAGTCAGTATGATTTCTTACTCTTCATATTGACTTTGAACTTGTGAATGAAACTTTTCCCCTTTCATTGAAAATAGATTCTTTTCTCACAGAATATATCTTAATTATGGTTTCACTTCCCTCCATTCCTCCCACTTTCTCCCCATCTCCTCTCACATCTGGATCTATTCCCTTTCTATCACCAGAGTTGGACAAGGCAAACAAACAGAAGGAAAGGAGTTTAAAAGAAGGCACAAAAATCAGAGACCCATTAACTCACATGGACAAGAATCCCATAAAAACCCTAAACTGGAAGCCATAATCTATTCACAGAGACCCTGGTGCAGACCCATCCAGAAACCGTGCGACTGCTTCAGTCCCTGTGCATTCATATGAGCTTTGCTCATGTTGATTAAGAGGGCCTTAATGTTTGGTGTCCTCCACTCCCTCTGGTTCATGACTCCTCTTCTATGGGGTTCCCTGAGCCCTGAGGGAAGTCACTTAATGAAAACAGTGGACAAGACTCTATCAGGTATCTCTACTGTAAAGCACTTATACTAGGAGGTCACTGGGCACAGATCATGTTTCTAGAGTGGAAGTAACAGATCATTTAGAACTAGTGGGTGTTTTGTGAGTGCCTGTATGGGTGGGTAATCTATGTTTGCAACTTGTTGAATAGTAAATTTACATTTATATGGATTTATAGGCATTTACTTTAAAAGTTGATAATCCGTGTGGTTTTGTTTTCTCCCATAAATGTCCCCAACTTGAGCCACTCATCCATTCATCTCCCTGGTCCTTTGATGTGTCCACAGCATTGTGTGTGCGGTATAGGAAGTAGACAAAAAGAACACCAGTGACTCTGTATGCTGGTTTTCTTGCTTCCTGGAAGTTCTTTTCAGGAGTTCCTTGTCTGTTGACTGTCCCTAAGCAACATCCAGTCTGGGCCCCTTTTATTAAAGAATAACTAATAACTGATCTGTTGATTCGCCACACACACACACACACAGTGCTCTCTGTGGTTCTTTCTCAGCTGTGAATTGATAATGTCCTGGGGGGGTATTCTTTGCTTTTGGTGGAGGCTTTCTATAGGGAAGTGTCTTTAGGAGGCCCCCCTATTGTGAATTCTTAGCACTCCAAAGTGCCCAGAGTTTAACATCTTCAGCTTCTCCTGATTGATCTAGGCATAGCAGCTGACAGAGCTCTTTCTGTACACTTATCTAATCCAGGGATGTGCACCTCTTGGCTGTGGCATTTTCAATTCATTTAAGCCCACCCAATGAAAGCAGCCGTAGCTGATTTCATCTTTTCTTGTTTGAGTATTGGAGAGAGTCCAAAGTGGGCCTTTTTCTAATTTTACTGTCAAAAGGAATTCTAAAAGTCCTCTTACTGTTAGATGTTATGAGGTGTGAAGGGAACCATCCTAGACACTTGAGAGGTCTGTGCCAAAGATCTAGTACTTTTCTTGACATCTGTTTTCCATGGCTTGCATTGGAAATTAAGAGCACATGGGACAGAGAGAATATCTGCCTTCAAAGGAACTTAGATTGATAAGCTCTCCCTGGAATCTTTTCATCTAGCATAAAACCTGGAGACAGGTGAGGAAGAGTGAGACCCTGTCTGCAGCTCTCACAAAGCCTTATGCATATGACTAATGATCCCTTTTCAGTGTGATAAATTTTTGCTTCTCTGTTATTGTATAAACATACTGAAAACAGGTCAAATATCACATTTTCATACTGTGTTTCATGTGCTTTTGATATTAAAGGTCAGAGCTAGGGAATAACACGTAAACTAGTGGGCATGAGGATTGCTAGTGGAAAAGATGTGTTGACATCACGAAGCTTGTACAGCTGCAGTATTTCAATAAATTGATGTATTTTTTACTCAGGAAAGGGGCAACATGAGATCGAAGGCATGTGCAGATGAAGCAGCAGTCTGACACGTGACATTTAGACTGAGCCATGAAGAATGTTTTATCACCAGACACAGAAGTACTTGGAGGTTCTAAGTAAAGAAAAAGTATTAACAAAGGCTGAAAGATGAAGTGGAGAAGAGCTCAGCTGTACTATTACCAATGTCAGACATGGTGACCACATAGGGTGTGATAAAAGGTACATCGAGAAGTGGAACCAGACAACAGGTTCTTGAACCCATTAACAAATACAGAATGTTTTGATGGCAATCATATGAGAAATGATGGCAAATAAGTTTGTAGACATTTGAACTGAATGAGAAAACTCTTTTGTTACCATGAATTCACTCATTTTTTAGACAAAATCTGTTATTTTTGCAGCTGGAACTTGATAGTGAGAAGGAAAAATGAAGAAAAGGATGAATGGTGTGATATATCATTGATTTGTGTACATGTATGCTTGGGTGTATATTGTATGTGTGTGTGTGTATGCAGGTGTATTTGTGTATATGGATGTATGTGTGTATATGTGTGTATGTGTATATGTGTGTGTATTTATGTGTGTGTGAATATGTGTGTATGTATGTATGTATGTGTGCATGAGTATGTATGTTTGTATATGTGTGTGTATATATGTGTGTATGTGTCTGTATATGTGTGTGTATGTGTGTGTATAAGTGTGTATGTGTATGTGTGTATGAGTATGTATGTTTGTGTATATGTATGTGTATGTTTATGTTTGTATGTGTGTGTATATATGTGTGTATGTGTATGTGTGTATGAGTATGTATGTTTGTATATGTGTGTATATGTATGTGTGTATGTGTGTGTATATATATGTGTATATGTGTGTATGTGTATGTATGTTTGTGTATATGTATGTGTATGTTTGTTTATGTTTGTA
>NW_021620769.1:3738276-3775799 GCF_004785775.1 Grammomys surdaster | reverse complement strand
TATGAGTATGTATGTTTGTGTATATGTATGTGTATGTTTGTTTATGTGTATGTATGAATATGCATCTGTGTGTACATGTGTAGGTGTACATAGAGTGAACAAAAGAAGACACAGGTATCCACCTCTATCTTTCTCCCTTGCAATAATGTCTCTTACTGAACCTCTGGGCTGGCAGCCAGCAAGTCTAGCCATCCTCCCTTCTCAACCTCCAACAGCCCTGGGTTTACAGGTGGCCATGTATAATAACTACATAGACACTGGGCTCTGACGCAAGTCCTCATGCCTGTGGAGCAAATACTCTCTTAAGTGGAGCTATCTCTCCCTCTGCCATACTTAATTTATATGACCAGTTTCCTCAAAACTCACCATTGTTGTTGGTTACCTTTAAGTACACAGTAGTGGTGTTTGGTCTCAGTCAGAGTATGGAGATGCTTTAAATTATGCTGGAAAAATTGAAACTCACTTGGAAATTGGACTTTACTCTTAGAACAGCATAAGTCTACTAAAGACATTTAATAAATAGTTAACAACTTCCTTAAAGGAAAACACACACTCCCAATAATTTCTTTTCTTTTTTTATTGGATATTTCATTTACATTTCAGATGTGATCTCCTTTCCCCATTTCCCTCCCACACAGGAACCACCTATCCTATACCCTTCTTCCTGCTTCTATGAGGATGTTCCCACACATACCCGCCCACTCCCAACTCCCCATCCTCGAATTCTCCCACACTCGGGAATCCAGCCTTCATTAGACCAAGGACTTCCTCTCCCACCTATGCCCAACAATGCCATCCTCCTCTAAATATACAGCTGGAGCCATGGGTCTCTCCCTATGTGCTCCCAGGCTGGTGGTTTAGACTCTGGGAGCTATGGTTGGTTGGTATTGTTGCTCTCCCCATGGAGCCACAGACCCTTCCAGCTCCTTCAGTCTTCTCTCTCACTCCTCTATTGGGAACCCCATGATCAGTTTTATGGTTAGGGACCATCCACCTCTGTATATGTCAGGCTCTGGTAGACCTCTAAGGGGATAGCTCTGTTAGCAAATATTTAACGAATAAATGATAAATTCTTTACCATTTCCTTCTGAAAAACAGTAACAAAATGACTGTTTCCTTATTGTGCTAGAATACTATTATCTTAAAAACCAGATTAAAATATTGAAAAGGTAAACCATAAGTTAATAACTCTTATGAGAGATGTGTAAAAATCCTCAACAAAATAGAAACCAATCATGTCCCACTATGCACCAGGAATTATAGCCTGAGGGAAGATGACATTCATTTCATTATTCACACCTGGTTCAACATTTGAACATCAATGTGACCTGTCATAGCAACACAAGCCTAAGGTAAGACGAAATCTTATCGGCTGACGTGAGTACAATGACCAAGACAGATACAGCATTTTAATGAGATCCAATCAGGGCTCACAAGAAAAACTTGGGTAAAGTTGGGAACAGAGAGCTTTGCCCACTTATCCTCAAACAACATTCAACTGCCATGCTGGGATTAAGGACAGGAAAATGGATACCATTTCTTTAAGACATGGACAAAGACAAGAAGGTCTTCTCTTACAATTCTGACTCAACTTTGTTCTGAAGTTTCTGTATTAATACAAGAATAGAGCTGTGTGTGGTATGTATGTGTGTGTGTGTGTGTGTGATGTACATGCACATGCATGTATATATGTATATGGATATGTATTTATTATTTTGTTATTGTTTTTTAAATTTAAAATATTTCTATTTAGAAAATGCCAAATTGTCAAGAATGGCACCCAAATTGTTAGAAATACCATGTTTGCATGAATATGAGCTCCTGCACAGTAACCAATAGCTTTGCTACATACTAGCAATTAATAATTGGAATTATAAGTTAAAAACAACTGCCAGTTACAACAGCAAAGTAAAATGCATACAAAATATTTTCAGGCGCTACATGCATCTGTCTATAAATAGTTGGTGAAATAAATTGTCATATTTAAATAAATAGAGATATATCATGATCATGAGTTAAAAAGACATCAATATTTTAATTCTTCCAAATCAATCTACATATTTAATAAAATTTCATAAAAATTACAGTTATCTGTGAGAGATAGCAGCAAACTGATCCAAATGCTTCTTGTGTAATACTGAAAAATAGGAGCAGAGCTAAAGCTCCCTAAAAATAAAATTTTACTCTCTGAATAATTTTCTATGTATGAAAGGTACTGAATAAACAGTAACCTTCTAAGAAGATTCAATACAATACTACAGTCATAGTTCAACTGCTGGGAGAAATGTCTGAGAATTTGTTGTATTTGAAAACTTGTCACCAAATTCACAATAATCTAGACCAGCACTTCCCAACTTGTGGGTCACTCCCCATTTCAAAAGGGTCGCCTAAGACCATTGTTAAACACAGATATTTATTTATGATTCATAACATATCAAAAGTACAGTTATAAAGTAGAAATGAAAGTAATTTTACAGCTGGAATAACCACAACATTCGGAACCATATTGAAAGGTGGCAGCATTAGAAAGGTTGAGAAGCACTGGTCTAGGCTTTTCTTGTTTTCTGTTGAAACATTTGTAGTTTTGCATTTCACACTTAGGTTTATGGTTAAGTATAAGATTGTGTTCAATATTTGAAATGAGAAATACTCTCTTTGACTCATTGCATCAGAGGTTGAAGTTCATGGCCTATTAGCCCAAGTGGCGATAAACATCATGGTAGGGAAAGCATGAGACACAAAAGGCTGCTCATCCCATGGGGTTAGGAAGTGGAGAATTAGAGTCAAGGACAGCCCCTGTGTATGCTGCCTTTCTTCTCTTTCTGCTTCATTTTACTCTGGCCACCAACCTACATAATACAACTGGTCACATTCCCGGAAGCCTCTTCTTCATTACTCTCCCAGGATGTCAACCATGTCTAGAAACTTCTCAAAAACCCTTCTAGAAACTCATAGGAGTTCTACAACATGATTGCATTGACAACTATAAATCAAGAGCAGCCACTTCCCAGAGCAGTCAATAATATTTAATGACTAAGGACTAGTAAAACAGATGAATGTAAGTGAGTTCAGAGCCCAGAAAAAGAGTCACATAAACACAGCTGACTCATCTTTGGCAAAGAAACAAAGACGATCCAATGATGAAGACATAGTCTTTCCAACCATGTGCCAGAATACACACACATCCATATGAACAACATGAACCTGGGTGTGGCCTTACACCCATGGCAAACCTAAACGCAAACCTGAACATAGACACCAAAACTCCAGAAGAACAAGAAACTATGGGGACATATATGGGTGGCTTTGAGCTTGGTGACAGGTTTGAATTGACAGTATAACCATGAAAGAAAATTCAATAACTGGACATTGATGACTTCCAACTTTCTCTTCAAAACACAAAGAGCTTCAAAAGACAAGTTTCAGAAAAGAAGAAAATATTTGTAAATTACTGTTTTCTGATTTATAAAAATAATTTTCTTTAAAACTAAGCATAAGAAAAAAACTTCAGAATTAAAAGTAGAATAACCATCTGCACAGATATCTTGCAAAACAAGATAAACTGTTTTAAAATCATATATAAAATGATAAGCAAGATAATTTTCATTAGGAAGTACAACTTATCGAAAATGAGGTATCACTGCAAATCTGATATAATGGTTAAAATCGAATGATAATAATGCTCACTGTGATAACTGTTTTATTAAAGGTGCAGGCCAACAGGCCCATTCATTCCTTACTGATGAGAATACTACCTCTCTGGAAGTTAATTTGATAATATGCTAAGCTGCTAGAGATAGCTTTATCATACAACCTAGCAACTGTGCTCAGAAGCACTTACCAAATTGATGTGAAAACCTGTGTTTACCCCGAAATTGACTACACTGTTGTTGTGCTATGCATAATCAGCCACACTGGAATAAATTAAAATGTGTTTGAATGGGAGAATTGATAAACTCATTTATAATAAAATAATACATTGCTCAGCAAAGTAAAGGTTTTAAGTATCGGATAAATTAGGAGTCCTATTGTTGGAAAAAACACCCATCTAAAGAGATTATACATGATTATGGGGAAGATAAACTGTGTGGATAGTCAAAGTCAGAGTGCTTGAGGCACGAGTGGAAGACTGAACAGGTGGAGCGTGGGAGAGTTTTAGAGGAATGAAAGTATTTTGTAGAATGTTATTATGATGGACATACTATACTATATCTTTCTCAAAATCCACAATAATTCACAATTCAAAGGGCAAATGATGTCTGCAGATTTACTGTTAAATCCATTAGGACACCATGGGGATCTCAAGATCAATGCAGAGCATAAAAGCAAATCTAATTGTATTTTACATATGTTAAACACTTGGATCAAAGACCGTAGGAGCTGAACATCAACACTGTGTCCCAGCTGATAGACAATGTCCCTATGAGATTTCAGGTTTGCAATTCTGATACTACTTTTCATGAAAGCCAGCACTGTAGAGCAGATGGTGGAAGCCAGGCAAGAAAACTGTTGACAAGAAAACTCACAGATTAGCTAAGTGCAACAGGTTAAAATAGACATCGAATAATGGATCAGAGTTGGATTGAAGTACAAAATCACATCAGCTAGCTAGATTCTAGATAGGAAGATAAAGTGTGTGTGTGTGAGTGTGTGTGTGTGTGTGTGTGTATCTGTTTGTCTGCCTATGTCTGTGCATGTCTATGTGTATCTGTGTGTTATCTATGTGTGTCTCTGTGTGTGTGTGTATATAAATGATTGGCATTGTACATAACAGGTTATAGTCACATATGAAAATATTTACAAATATGAATACACACAGATTCATATAAAACTATGCATTTTCTTGCTATATCTATGGACAGGGTCCATCTCCACTGACACTTAAGTAGCAACAAAGTCCACTCAATGTCAAGTTCTGTTTTCAAGACAAGGAACAGGGTTCTTTGGGGATATGGATAATTTTCAGACAGAGAACTTGGAATGCCAAAAGCACAGAAGTGTTCTTAAAGGAATATGTGAGCCAAGAGTAACCATGAGAATGCCCTAGATAAAACCCAATAGAAACACTTTTACAAAATGTCTAGCCCACACCATCAGAGTCATAAAAGCTAGGTGGTATATGAGTTCTATAAATATTTACTTTTCTGTTGAGAACAGTAAGAACTTTATTTCTAGTGAATTATTTGCTTCTCACAAAAAATCCTATAAAGTGGATACTATTTTTATTGTCATTCACAGAAAAAGCAATTTCCCCAAGAATCATTGTCTTATAATTTGAGTTGAGAGTGTGGTCACTTTATTGACCACATCCATTGACTAATGGCATAGGTCACCTGATCATAGAGATGTTACGTAACTGCGGAGTGAACCACAGGACGTAACTGTGGAGTGAACCACAGGACGTAACTGCGGAGTGAACCACAGGACGTAACTGCGGAGTGAACCACAGGACTACTACAGAATAGAACAGGGCTGTTCCTCTGATTATAATCTGTAAGGAATCTCAGTTTTTGTGGTTATAAATGTGTTAATCTATTTTTTGTTTTCCTTGAAATAAAATGCATATATGGCTGTATTTTCTTCAACACGTAACTGAATTGTTTAGAAGGTTATCAGTGTAGTCTTTGCTGTTCCTCCCTGTAGGATCTGTGTCTTTGCTATGAATGAACCCCTAGGGAGTGCCCCTCAAGCCCTGCCCAATAGACATCTTCATGCCAGCAGCCTGCACAACTGCAAACTAATGCCATATACGATAGACATTTTCTAATCTCTCTTCTGTGGATGCTGTTCTTCCTAGCTGCTTGATGGGGTAGAAATAATTCAAGCTAGTCAAAATGACAGTAGGTCCAAGACTAGACAAAGTGGTGCTCTTTGCTTTCATGATGGTGGAATAGATACAGATGTATAGAGCTGAATTACTAAAAATTTATTAACTAAAGTTCAATGTTCAAGTGAGTAGTTACTGTTACTCCTGGCCACCAGATATAAACAAAGGCACTGACCAAGCCTGGAGTCACCCTAGATATCACAGCTTAGAGATGGATAAGTGGAGACTCGGGCATCTGATGCCTTCTTGCTTCTATGCTTCCTCTCAGCAGACTGGGCATTCTGGCCACCTAGAATCATTTTCTATAGTATAAGTCTTCCTTCTCTGTGTTTTTTGTGCTTTTTAACTTATCCTCTGACAAATTCATTCCTACTGAGTCTGGCCCACATGCTGTCTATCTCATCTTTCCCACTGAAACCTTCCTTCCAATGGTCCTCCCAGTGGTTTTGTGTCTTGATGTTTAACCTATTGAGGCTGGTTACCTGTCCATGAATGGAAAGTTCATTTTTCTTTGTAAAAATGTCCTTAATTTCTTTGCTTATCTGCCATGTGATTCTGCTATTTATGTAATTTCTGTTCTCTTGGGTGTGAAAAGGTCTTTGACCCATAATGTGTGGGAACAGGATACTGTATGACAGCTGGGGACTGCCTATCAAACAATAGAACAGCTCCCTCCTCTTTCTAAATGCAAAAGCTAGATAAATAAGTTTGGAGTTTATTTTGTTTTGTTTTGTTTTGTTTTAATTCAACAAAGAATAACTGAAACAAATGCTTAAAAGCAATCTATTTTCCTTTCTATACCATTACTGGCAGTTCGACAATCACAGTAGAAGCCATTTGCTGTTTATTTAGGATGGAAGCTTCTTAAACCGTGCTGGTCGAAAACCACCATAATTCTCAATAAATGACCTGTCTGCTCTCTCTAAAATGGGGAGCTCACCCTGACCTACAAGCTCCACAGTTGCACAAACTAAAAGACACCATTCCCACTTTTTATTCTGTTCTCTAAAGTCACATCTGACTTGTTCTCAAATAAGGAGCATCTTTTCTTTGTCCAGATCACAGAGTTACAGTTCAGTCATTAAACCTGTTACTACAATGCACAGAGTAAAGGGCTGGAAGCTCACATGCTGTCACTCAGTGTTCACAAGACCATAGTACATGATACTGTGGGAAGTGAGAGCCCTGCTTAGGGTTCTCCCAATAGGAAGAGAGATGACCAGCACTCTACCTTGAGATGTGATTGACAGCAAAACCTACAGGATTTCCTGCTTATTTTGTTTTTTAATTTACTCTAATGTTCAAATTAAGAGGTTCTTGTTTCTTTAAAGGACTTTATTCAGATCCATGTCATGTGAATTCCATGGCTGTGCACAGGAAGAACAATATACTAACAGGACATCATACCTGTGGGTGTCATCACTACCCACATTTGCTCGCTGTCAGGCTTAAAGAATTCCTGAACATTATGCCTTTCAGGTAAAGTCAGAGGAAATAGTTTAAATAAACATGGCAGCATAGATGACCCAGGCTGGATGATTTTTCCCCTAGAATGACTCAGAATCCTCTGTATTTTAACTAGATAACCTCCCCCTGAGAGGGGATTAAACACTGGAAGTTGGTTGTCAGCAGGTTTCAAAGGCAGGCTTGCTGCCATATAAATCCCTTTATCTGTAAGCATCTTTTCATTTGGGGAAAGTTAATGAATACAGTGATAAGTGCCATTTAAGAATCTCTGGTAACTCATTAGCAATTTTGTTCACAGTGTCTCAGGCCACCATCCCTTTTCCTGAGACATAGAGTGCTGCAACCGGTAACAGCATTGAACTCCCACCGTGCTGGGAACAAACTCTCTCCTGCAAACAGGAATTTACAGTCTGAAAAGCAAATGTCCATAACTCCACAGTGAATTTAATGTGGAAATAAGACCTGCATGAAGAAGCACTAAGCAATTTTAAAATATCAGATTAAAACACAGCTGTTCAAATACATATTTTCAAACATTTTAGATCTTAAGAATGTTTGCCTAGAGGAATTTTTTCAATCATTTCTCATGTAATATTCTGGCTTTGAAAGTGCTAAAATTCCAGTAGGAAGCCACTGGCAATATTTCTGTTTATTATAAAATGAAAAGCGGTATCAGATAACTCTGGATTCAGATCAAATTATAAAATGAGTCATTTTGAAAGTGTCAGGTTTGACTATCTGTTGAACATTTTATAAATCTTTTAGGAACTTGGAAGTCAGAGGCAAATTCATAAACACAAAGAGAAGAAACTATTATAAGTTTGCAGTCCTACTTTCACTGCTTTTCTCATTATAGGAGAGTGTGTACTCACTATAGAATAATTAAAAGGATAGAATATAAGCATATGTGTTTATAATCTAAATTATAGCTATCTATATAATATTACATATAGTGATTATTGAGTACCTTCACATTCTGTAATACTGACTTCAATCTTATACCTGAGATAATAAGGGACATAGCCTATATCCTGGTCTACCTGTGCACTGCTCTGCATAAGCACTTATCTATAATTCTTAACTAAAACACACAAAATGCACAAATGGCAAAATTTAATCCCTATTGGCCACTAGACAGATAGTCCACAATTCATCTGATCATGTTTTTCTTGGATATTATAAGCTAATGAAACATAAAACTAACTGTAAAACTGAATACTTGGAAATATCAAGACTCTTGCATTCATTCTTATTGTTTTACCATTAGGGAATTAGTTAAAACAAAAACTTTACTGACTGTTGAGTCTGTGTATATGTCAAGAGCTTCACAGATCATGAAGTGTCCAGATATGGCTGTCATAAAGTACAACAATATCCATGTCTGCTGGAGACCTCTTGGTAGCTACAAAATGTGCACTGAATTCTGCTTTGTCGGTTTCTTTAATAATCAAACCAGAAAATCCTTGAGTTGCTCTTCCAGGTGCGGGTGTACAAATGAAGTTTGATGTCAGAAGTACAGGTTTCTGTCTGCGGGTTTCCTTTTTATACTATCTTCTCGTTTACACCTAGACATAATTTCATTCTGCCCAAGCATTTACAGATAGCGTGCTGCTTCTTAGGAAAATGTATTCCAGAGAATCTGCCATTGAAAATGCAGCAGGTCTTTCCCCAAAGATCCCCCCGTCCTGACCGAATCCCACTCTCCAGCCAGAGCTGTCGTCTCTAATGTCAGACACAGGGAGTTCTCACCTCGGTCACTTTCCCCAGTGTTTGCTCTCCTGCTGGTAGTTCTGATGAGTTGCATGTATATCTCAGTCACATACAAGAGCCCATCTTCCTGTTGTCTCTCTCAAAACATTACTCAGGTTTTATGGGAAGTTCCAATTTTTCTTTATGACTGTCTTTCTTTTATGACTCTAGATCAAAATTTCATCTCCTTTGAAAAATATTTACCTACAACATTCTTTTTGGCTGTTCTGTGGTCTGACTATTGACCTAGATTCTCCTCAAAACTCCTAATGATTTTCTCGTAGTAGCTTAATATGATTAACATCAAGGCCCCATGGCAACATATGGAAGGTCAGAGCTTGCTGAGGCTGCCTTACCAATTGTCAAGATGCTGATTTAATTCATTAGCCAAGTCTGCATAAGGCAATGTTGCAGGCTGTAAGTTAACTAAGTTAATCTGAATGTTTCTGCTCAATCAGAACAAAGGCTTTCAATATATGATAATACAACTGGGTATATGTGTTGCCCTAAAAAAGCCCAGGCTTCTCTTCTCTTCCTCTCTGAATCTATCTCTTTCCTTTTTTTCTAAGAGAGAATATTGTGCTCTACCTTATATTGTTGGATATTATATTAACTTAGTGTTTAAAACTTCATAGACAGGTTTCTAAAACAAACTCTTACCACATTGTCCCTAAAAGGCTTTTTATTTTTGCTCATTAAAATTATGATCCAAAATGTTCGTGCACAAAAAGAAAATCTCATGTGGAGGACCATCTATAAATATCCATGGTGCTGATGACTTTCTAAAAGCCACTTATCTGCTTAGTTGCACTTATTATTCTAATTTCACACATACTCATTTTCTCTTGAATAGGAAAAAATGTTTCTTGAAGAGTCAACTGTTTCCCAAACCCTTTGATACTGCTGGTTTGCCTGCTCACTTCACACAACACCCCCAAGCAGCAGCTGAAGCAAGAATGGAATTGTAAAGCACAAAGAGCTCTGAATGTAACAGGCCCCAACTAGGGCACTGAGTGAAGTCCTGATAGGATGGTGGAAACGTGTCCTTTCAGGGGCAGATATAATAAGCACTGCCTATATCTGCGATTTATGGTCATTTTTATTTTAGTTAGTAGATGTCACAGCCGTATGTACCTGGCTGCTACCACATTTGGCAGCTCCATTCTAATATACTCAACAGATTGTTAAGATTCCATGTTTAGCAAGAACACAAAGGATAATGTGCTAATCAGCTGTATATCAATATGTTAAAATATCAAAGAGAAAGAAGGGAAAGGAGGGAGGCTTCTTTTGAACTGCAGTTTTGAATTGCTTATTCAGAATTGATTGATGAATTGCTGGGATCTGAGCAGGGCAGAGTATCATAATAGCAGTAGGTTACAGGAGAGGAGGCTGCTCAACACGGAAGGCAGGAAGCTAAAATCAGAGAAATGAGGATGGAACAAACTCTTCCCTTCAAATAGGTGCCCCCACTTATGTCTAATTTCCTATCAGACCCATTAGCCTAGCATCTTATGAATTCACTAATTCATTGAAGAAAGCAGACTCATGATCCTCACCTTGTCAGACGCCCTACCTATAAACATTTCTGCATGTCAACTAAGTCTTCAACATGTGAATTCGCAGGGAGCCACCTTATAATGAAGCCACAAGAGATAAACACAGCATACAAAGTAAAGTGACAATTACTTTAAATTCCTTTCCTACCAGATGCTGACATCACTAGGCAAGTGAAGCAAATTCTCACACTAGTTCTTGAGAACCAAATGAGAGAGAGAGAGAGAGAGAGAGAGAGAGAGCATTTAGTTTCATATGATACCATCTATAATAAAAGTTATTTCTTAGGCTTCCTTACACTGAAGTTTCAGCTCCTGTGATACATGAGAGGCATCTGGAAAACTTTCTGAACCGAGTCTGTGGCCTTTCTCTCTCTAATTTTACTTCTGAATGAAAGTTCAATATAAATTGATTTTTCTCCTGATGACATCACAGAACTACCCAACAGTTTTTCACTGTCAATCTCCACATTTTACAAGAAATAGAAATAAAATTGCATGTACTTTAAGATACTTCTATTGTATTAATTTTCTACAACAAGTAACTAAACCTGAGCTTAATCTATAAATATTTGTTACTAGTACATGTTATAGATGTAAACTAACATACATCTAATAATAAGCAAAGGCTCTTATTTCCCATATGAAAGTCGAATTATATTTAATAGAACAAAGTTGGCATTATAATGGCAAAGATTTATTATATGCTACAATAACAACCATCTTTATTTTGAGTCTGTTTTATAACTGGCTATCACACATATGGCCTGACCCAATAGTTTGGGGAGCTATTACTGCAGACATTTGGGAAAGGTAAACTTCATCATATATATTCACACACATTTGTATATATATGTGTGTATATATACACACATGTATATACGTGTATATATGTATATATATGCATATATATGATTAACTTTAGCTTCACATATATATATATATATACTTTCCTTCTATAATTACATGTGTATATGCATGTGTACACATATGCATGTGTATATATGTGTGTATATATATGTTTGTATATATGTTTAAATATATGTGTATAAGTGTTCATAAGATTCCTGAATTTTTCACAAGTATAATTTGTATCCAGAGTCTCATGTTCTCTGACTATGTCCTCTCATTACAAAGAAAAGATCTAAGATGTTATCACTTATCCTAAGATGTCCCCTCTATACTAAGAAGTATGGTCTACAGAAAGCATTAATATTCATTAATGTTGTATGGTTGGCATCAGCTAGGTTCAGTTGCAGGCTCGTTACTCAGCCCCATGTATCAGTCTCATGACTTACAGTACCCAACTCCATACTCTGATTAAACTGTAAATACTCATAGGTCATGAACTTAAGCTGGTTTACAAGCTGGAGTCTTCCAAGCCACATGCACAAACATGAATATTTAGTAATAATGAAGAGCCAGATTTCTACTGCACAGTGTTAGAGTTCTTCGTAAGTGAAAACTCAGTGGTAGTGATTAAAGAAACGGGAGCACAAATGAGTATCAAAATAACCCTCTGATTGGACCAAAGCATACTCATGCTATAGCTTACACGCCTGACTTACCATCTCTCTTCCTCATACAGTACCTTTCCTTGAATTTATGTGCTGGTAGCCTGCCAGAAGGTTTTGTTTCTATTGAAAAACTAGGCAGTAAGAGGGGGAGATTGTACTCAGTCCCGGGCTGTAGAGATATAAATGTTGAGGAATCCTTCACTCTAACTCATGTACTTACACTTGGTGTGCATCCATCTTCTTGCAGGTTGTACTGTTACATCTGATAAGAAAGCAATGTTCTGGCGGAGACTACTGTGTGATGCCCATAGTAACCTTCCTTCCAGCAGCAGGAAGAGAACAACATCAAGAGAGAGCATGGGTCAGATAGCCACACTTGGAATGGTGGCTAAATGGCTCTAATGTGAAATAAAGCTAAGGAACAATTAGAGAAAGTTTTGCCACTAATTTCATAAAGTTTTGTCTGTGAAACAATAAGTGGAAAGCTGGTACTCTTCCAGAGGCTGAGTATTTATTACTCAAGTACAATGTCTCCTGGAATTCAGAAGAACCAGCACAGGAAGGAAAATGGCCTGGATGAAATCATCTGATAAATTAGTCAACTGCAGTGCAAGTCTTACAGAACACCCTGGACAGAGGCCTCACTTCTTCATCTTGTCTGGCCATGGGGATCACATTAATGCAATTTCTAGACATTGTGGGGGAAGGAAACAACATGGGAGTTGGAGTTTCTCAGGTCCCTTATAATTTCTCACGTTTTATATTCTTCTTTAGAAATGGACTATCCCAAATTATAACAACTTGATAGACAAACTGTAACATTTCAAAAAACAATATGAGAAATACAGGAAAGTGAAAGGCAAGGAGAAAGGCTAAGAAATATCATCCTCTGGACTCAATACGAGCATTGAAATCATTAACTGCAGCCAGTTATACTAGGCATGCACATGACTTGGTCTATCAATAATCAGTCATGGAATGTGATGGGGCTCCAGGAAACACATCCTTTACTGCTGAACTATTGACTATTCACAGATTCTGGGAGAGTCACTGTTGTACTGCTGAACTGTACAGACTGCAACAGATAGGTCCAAACCAATAATCAAATTGATGACATGAGGTGCCCTCCTCTATGAGGCACAAAGCAAAATGGATATATATGAATCTAGGAGAAAGATTTGTGAGGAGTGGATGAATAGGAGTCATGGGGACACGGAAGAAGATGGAAATGGATGGTTGTCAGTATGCATTACGTACATGTAAGAAATTAAGCACTTATTTAATTAACTTTTAAAAACTGTCAACATGAAGGAAGAAGCAATGTGGTATCTGTCATATAGTGATGGATCGTAATTCAAATCATACTTTCTAAAGGAAATTAAAGGAAATATGATTACATACACTCTGTGTGATGAAATAGTATTTCCAATGGGTATAATGAACAGTGGATATTAAAAAACTTAATATTTTTAAAGTGCTCATACACTCAAGATGATTTGACAGATTCAATTCAATACCTATCAGAATTTCAGTGACCTTTCACATTGAAATACAAAAGGAGCATCTAAAAATACTATACAAAAGATTCTCTTAAGAACAGTAAAGTTTGAGATATCATACTTCCTGACTTTAAAATATATGATAATGCTATTGCAACTAGAACAGTGTGCCCTAAAGACACAGCTATGCTAGGTGTGGGGCAGAATAAAGTTAGATAAATACACATATATATGATCAAATGATCCTTGACAAAGTATGGACACTGCACAGTGGGGTGTATAGGCTTTTCTGTAAATAGCTTGGGAAACTAGACACATGAACATGGAAAAATGAGATTAGACTCCATTCTAGTGCTTCACACAAAAATCAACTCGAAATGGATTAAGTACTCTACAGATAAAACCTAAAAGTAAACAGTTCATAGAGAAAGACTAGGGGAAAGTTTTCATGACACCAACTTTAATCAGTGCTTCTTGGCTAGGACAAAATCAAGACAAATAATACTGCAAATTAGTAGTAATATATCAGATTGTTTCATTGTAATAGTACCTTTTATTTACCTGCTATAACTGTCATCGCAGAGGATTATTGCCTCTGTCTGCTAACCTATGGAGTCTTGGAAGATTCTAGCCTCCTTACAATCTAATCTAGACCTAAAATGTTTTCAACTCTGTGCCTTACTGCTGAATAATCTCACCCTTTTTGTTCCTTTTGAACTCTGACTGGCTGGTCTACACATCTGTTCTGGCTGCAAACTACTCTCAAGGCTGATTGATTCAAGCTGGCTTCTTTCAGCCTCTTACTGAATTGTTCTGCCTTGGCTTCATATTAACATTGAAATTATGTTCTAATCTTCTGGGTCCTTCTCATTCTCTGGTGCATTCTATCTTCACCTGTATCCAGCTTGGATTCTCTCTGCAACCTGGCTCTACACAACCGTCCTAGTAAAATTGCCCTTTCTCCTTTTCTCTCTCTGCACTGCTCTCTCTTAAGTAGCCTCTCTTTTCTCTCTGTTCTTGTGAGAGTTGTGCATATCCTAGTCTGTCAAATTGTTCTCTGATTTGTCATTTTGTCTGCCTCTCCATTAGACATCACTTTCAGCCATGGGTGCTTCTTTCTATAGCTAACTTTTCCTGCATTGTTGGGATTAAAGGTGTGTGCTAAGGACATGTCTGTATTCCAGCTAAAGTAGCCATGTTGCTGGATTAAAATCCCTCTACCCTGCACAGTTAAGAAAAAAAACGAGATAAGAAGGAAACCTCTGGAATGGGAGAAAGAATCCTCTAATGTCGACCTGAGATCCAAAATACAAAGAGAAAACAGGGCTGAGTATTAACTCTAGTTCTTAAACAATTGTCAAAGAAACCGGATATTTCCACCCACAAATTATATACAAGTAACCACACAGGGTACAAAAATATGCTCTGCTTCACTCAGCATAGGAAAAATATAAAGAACATTGTTAAAAATTAAAAGAAGAAACTAAAGCACATGTTGATGTAAAATTCCCAGTGTAACCTGGTGAGAAAAAATACCCACAGTGGAAGAAGGTATTGAAGGGTGGGTAAGGTGGTCTGCACATAATAGAAAACAGAAAAACCACATGATTCCATTTCTGCTCAAAAGACTTTGAATCAGGTTCTCCAAGAGCTATCTGAATTTCCACAGTATTCCAGCATTGTTGACAACTTTGATAAGGTAACATCGTCAATTCCTGTGACAGATGAATGAAAAAGCAAACATGGTACACAACACAATTGAATATTATTCAAGCTTTAAAAGAATAGAGTCCTGTCATGATTAATACCATGAATATATCTTGGGAACATTGTAAATAAAATAGTCGAAAAACAGGAAGATCACTATTACCAATACCATTTAGATGAAGTTATAAAATAGCTTCAATAGAGGTCAAAAGTAGAATGGGCAAGAGAGCAGGAGAAATGGGGTAATGATAAATTGCATCCAATGAAAAAAATGTTCAGTTATTAAAAAACATAAGTTCTATAGATTTTTCTGTTCAACAGTGCAACTATGGGCAATAGTACTGCTTTTTGCACTTTCAAATTCATTAAGAGGTAAGCTCCAGGGCTACCTCAGTGGGTAAAGATAGCTCAGTGGGTAAAGTGCTTGCCTTGCAAGCAGGAGGAACTGAGTTCAATCTACACTCTACCCAACCTACATTAACTAGAACAAAAAAAGGGGGAGCATATTGGTGAGTACTTTAAGCTGTTTGCTGGGTCCAAACAGGAGGATTCCTATGTATGACTGGTTAGACAGCCTGCCCTGTTAAGGCAAGATTGATGCTCATGAGAGACTTAGACTCAGAACAAAACATAACAAGTTGATGGATCATGTCTGAGGAA
This sequence comes from Grammomys surdaster, assembly GCF_004785775.1. Taxonomy (NCBI): domain Eukaryota; kingdom Metazoa; phylum Chordata; class Mammalia; order Rodentia; family Muridae; genus Grammomys; species Grammomys surdaster. The sequence continues at coordinate 3,759,817 of NW_021620769.1, read as the reverse complement.
TGACACCCATCCAAAGCTGTCTTGCCTGCACCAGAGACTGTACCTCAGTAGTAGACCACCAGGAAATGGAAAAAGAAAATGAATGTTTTTAGTATTTAGAATAAAAAAAAAACTTCTGAAATGTTCTGTCTCATAGGACAAAACAATGACTCACAGTTCTAGACACTGAGATAGAAGGAGGAAGATTTTTTTAAAAAAATCTTTTTTATTTATTTATTTTTTTTAATTTTTATTGGATGTTTTATTTACATTTCCTATGTTGCCCCCTTACCCCATCCCCCACCCACCCAGGAATCCCCAATCCCCTCACCCCTCCTCCTTCTTCTCTGTGGATGTAACCTCTATCTACCCCCCACTCCCACCTCCCCACCCTCAAAATTCCCACCCCCTGGGGCATCCAGCCTTCACACGGTCAAGGTTCTCTTCTTCCACCTATGCCCAGCAGGGCCCTCCACTCTTACATATTCAAATGAAGCGCTGGATCCCTCCCTAAGTGCTCCCAGGCTGGTGGTTTAGACCCTGGGAGCTGTGGTTGGTTGGTATTGTTGCTCTCCTCATGGTGCTGCAAACCCTTTCAGTTCCTTCAGTCTTCACTCTAACTCCTCTATTGAGAACCCCATGATCAGTTCAATGGCTAGTTGTGAGCATCTGCCTCTGAGTATGTCAGACTCTTGAAGCCCTCTGAGGAGATATCCATATCAGGCTCTTATCAGCAGGCACTTCCTGACTTCCACATCAGCATCTACCTTTGGTGATTGCACATGGGATAGATACTCAGGTGGAGTGGTCTTGAGACGGCCCCTCCTTCAGTTTCTGTCCCTCACTTTTTAAAGGCTAAGGAAGTCCCACTAAATTAGAGTTAATGTTTAGCCATGTTCTTTCCATCTCACTCAGATTGACTTTCTGTCATTTTCGCAGATTTCTTTGTATATCTGGGTTTAACCCACTAACCTTATTTGTTAAAGATCCACTTAAGACATTCCTTCTCTGGGAACCCACTGAGATGATGAGCTTTCTCAGTCTAATTCTGTTAGTGGCTATCTATCCTGTGTTAAAATTCATAGAACTGCACACCACAAAAATAAAATTTTAAATAGCCCTCAGTACTACTGAAGGCCTCCACTCTTGCATAGACTGTTTGAATCTTTCATACTATAATTTCTTTGTTAGTTTCAGCAATAAGCTAAGAACACAGGCAGAACATTTTAATCCATGCCCATTATCATGACTTCTGTTTTGTTTGATGGCCTACAGATTGGTACACAATTTCTCTCTACCATTAGATATAAATGTGAAATAAGGTAATGAGAGTGAATCTACTCACCAAAGGGAATATTTAACAGCAGACAAATAAACAATCTAGATCAACTTAGAAATTAGAAAATTGTATCAATTTAGTTCAATCTCATTATAGCTCATGGTAAAGCCAATGATGATTACTATTTCCAACCAACTGTAGAGTCATTGTACACTAGATTCAGCATTGAACATGTATCAGCCACAACTAGTACTACCTTGCAGTAGGCATATATTTTTCACAGCCTACTTTAATAAGAGTTCAACCTCCCCTCTAGCTCACCACCCATCAGAGGTAGTAGAAAAGAAAGGTTATTAGGATACAGAGGAAGTGAACTTGTTAAGAAATAGTTCTTTGAGGATTATTCCAATCTTTGTTTTTCTCGGTCCAGTCCACTAGCAAACATCAAACACAAATCGCAAGGGCAGTTCAATCCAGAAGAAACTGCAAGGCTCACCAACTGGCCCGAGTCCACAGAATTGACAAGAAGAAGCAAGGGTCTCATGAGAAGTACTTTTGTGAGTTTCTCTCTACAAAGTCACAACAAGTTAAGCTTAGCAATGCCATGTAAGATAAACCAATATATGTGCATTGTCAGTGAAGACCAGTGAAGTGGAACAAGGCAAACCGATGCTCCCACTGTGTGAAGTGTCATATTTATATTCTTTGTAAACGTCATATGCCTTTTCACGTTTCTGCTATAGCAAAACATCCTTCTACCAGTGCCTGCTTCAGCAAAATATTCTTTCACGTTTCTGCTTTAGCAAAACATCCTTTCACCTATGTGACCCAGCAAAACACCATTTGACATAACTGACTTTCGAAAGAAACCAGAAGTTTCCATTTCAATTGTGTGTACTTAGTAGTGACATATGGGTTAATCCTAGGAGATCATGCATTGTGCCAGTTCTACTCAGTAGAATTTAAATTGCAACTTTACTCCTCACTACTGAGACTTGTCAATCGTCTCACAACTTATTTCACACTGAAGACGATCTCTACCAGGCTATACAGCTCTATGGATGATACAATAATGATAATAAATATATATATATATATATATATATATATATATATATATATATATAATGTTTTTCATGTCCAAGGCTCCATTCTAAGCACTAGTACATAGCATAAATCACTTGTATTTAAAAACTAAAAACTTCTATAGATCAGTACTCTTATTTCCATACTGCCATAGATAGGAAAGCTGACAGAAAAATCAACTTTCTGTCTTTTCATAATTTTTTATATTTCCTTCATTTTATTCATTTATGTGTTCTCCAGATGAAATCCTGGGACTTACATATGCTGTATAGGAACGCATTGGGCTGTATCCACCTCCAGTTTTTCAATTTTTAAATTGGGACACAGATTCTTGCTAAGATTCCCAGACTAACTTTGAACTCTCTTTATAGTTCAGGCCTTAAACTTATGATCTTCCTGCTTCTGCCTTCCAAGTGGCCAGAATTACAGGACTGAAAACATTATGTAATTCAACAAAGGTCATATGCTAATTGATTGAAAACTGAGAATTGAGGTTCAGTATGCCCACTCCAGTCCATCACCTTAACACCAGCATTACCTTAATTAAGCAATTCAGCACAGTGTAGGTCTCCATTCCTGCCTGTGGCTGCAACTGTAGCATTTTTATTTTGTATGGACTTTCAATAAGCTCCATACTGTCCAGGGCAATAAATGTTAATGAAGTAAATAAAACCATTTTGCTTACACTATTCATTTTTGTCATATTTTACTTTTAACAATGCAATAAAGACATAAATTTCTTTTTAATGTCATTCCCATTCCTCAAAAAACAAAACTTCCACTGTAAAAATGTCCCTGCTCTCTCTCCTGAGCTCTACACCGAGATTTTCACCTAGATTCTGACACTTCAAGATTTATATCAACCTGAACATACTGGATACAGTGAATGGATAAAAGAAATGGGGCATAAAACTGAATGAAGTGGAAGATCTGAACTCATTCTAGTGAGTGAATTGTCTTCCCTCCAGAAGAGACATGAAGGGACCTGAGGGTGGAGAAAGAAAGGGAGGGAGGTGTAGTGAGTTGGCTTGTACTCTAACGCTAATACTGGGCCCTCAAGACTAACCAGAGATGAGAGAGTCCACAAGTAAGACAATAAGTGACCCTGCCCCCAAGTTATTTCTGGTTGGTAAATAAAAATGCCAACAGCCAATAGCTAGGCACATGAGACATAGGTTTGGTTTAGATGTCATGGGCTTGAGGTTAGAGAAGAAGCACAAGGGAAGAAGGAGAAGGGAGAAGGAGAAGCTGCCATGGGTTAGGAGTCAAGTGAACATGACTCTGAGGGCTGACCAATTGGAGTTCAGAGCAGCCCAGATGAAACATAGTAAATAGTAAATAATGACTTGAGGTTATTGATCGGAAAATAGATTCTAGCAGCATAGAGGCTAGGTATCAGCCCAGTTCTTGTGTGGTTTAAGGCTTATTGTAAATATAAAACCTGAGTGTGTGTGTGTGTGTGTGTATGTGTGTCTGTGTCTGTGTCTGTGTCTGTGTCTGTGTGTCTGTGTGTGTATAATTTTTATCCTGGAACTTACATGATCTAAGGCAGGGTAGAAACCCCAGGGTGGGATTAAAGAATTTCTACAATAGAAGTGGAGGACAGAAAGAATCAAACAGAAAAGATTCTTAGACCAAAGGAGGATAGGAAAGGGGAGGCAGGTAGTAGAATACATTCCAGAACATCGAAGATTGATCAGAAGTAGAAACTAAAATGGCACAAAAGATCTAGGTCTCCTTTCAAATGAGAGCCAGAGCTCCACAATGTCCTTAAAATGGGTTCCTGTTCTTCCATGTGAAGTTGAGTATTGTTCTTTCAAAGTCTGTAAAGAATTGTATTGGAATTCTGATGGGAATGCTGTTGAATTTGTAGATTGGTTTTGTTAAGATGGCTGTTTTTACTAGTGTTAATTCTACTGATGCATGAGCATGAAAGATCTTTCCATTTTATGGTGCTTCTTCAATTTCTTCCTTTAAAGATTTTAATTTCTTGTCATATAGGTTTTTCACTTTCTTGATTAGAGTTACACCAAGATATTTTATATTATTTGTGGCTATTGTGAAGGATATTGTTTCCCTTATTTCTTTCTCAGCCCATTTATCATTTAAATATCCTGCTTGATGAGGAAAGGATATACCTCATGGATCTTCTGTGGCCTGGTTGCCTAAAGCCTGGGGAATTGACAGTGTGAAGAGAGCCAGAGATGTTCCCAGAGAGGTTCCCCTCTTTGGGAGCATATAGATAACCTTATATAAAGTGAGTAAGTCCCCAAGTTCTTACCTGTAAGTAACAAGCCAGCATTATTTCTCCATCAGGAGATACAGCCCCATAGTGGTTCCAAAGACAGCACATACAATTGGAAGCTTCTAGAATCTATCAGTCACCTTCAAATAAGGTTTCTGATTTGATCCTCACAGTAACAACATCCAATATAACAAAGTTGCCTCTTTGATACAGATCCGAAATTTTCTGTTTTCTAATTTGTGGCATTCAAGTTTGATTTCTAAAGTTAATGTGCTTCAAAATTCAACAGCAAGCATCCGTTCCAGGCATCCTTTCATTATTGCTGTGTGTGGCATCAATTTTGCTGGTTAGAGGATACTTAAGGAAATCATCTCACCTGGTGGTCCAGCTTTGCAGGGAGCGTCATTATCTCCACAGTTGTTCAGTTCTTGCCTTCTCATTTTCTAAAGCTTTCATTGGCAGAGAAGAGCAGAGCAACATTTTCTGTCATCAATGAACACTCTGCAAGGGAGCTCACTATGGTTCCAGGGGACCACACTTGTTCAGTCTTGGCCCCACTCTAACTGAGAGGAGCCTCCACATGCCATTTGCAATACCTCCTTGATGAGGATCAGACAAGAGCAGCTGATTGTGTGTCTTGCATTGGAAGTGCTGTGAGGTAGCTGAATCAGTGATACTTTCTAAAAACTGGAAGAAAAGCTGTGCTTAGGGTTTTTCTGTAACTGAGAGCATGGAGCTCTGATTAAGTAAAAAGATGTAACATTGTTCTGTAAACCTAATAATAGGTCCCTGAATTACACAAGTATAGAATGGAAATGCGACAACATATTTCAGATTGTAAACTTATTTTTTCCTCATTTTCATGTATGCTTCCTTTTAAAGTCCACATAAAAAGAAAAGTAGCCCCCCACTAATCAGTCTCTTCTGTCGTCTTGTGTCCTTACATGCTTCTTGTATTTTTGGAAGATTTACTTCTTTATTTCTATACAATTACTTATTTGTGTGCTTATATGACTGCATGTGTGTGTGTGTGCATGCATGTGCGTGTGTGAGCACGTGTGTGTGTGTATGCACATTCATGAGTCACTGGAAGTATGGATCGAGACGCAAACCTGAGTACTCCAAAGAATATCAAGTACTTTTAACAGCCAGGCTGCCCATTTAGTCCTGAGTCTCTTAAAATTTAGTTGGTTTGCAAAACTGGATCGATTGCAGTTAGAAATCTAGTATTAATTACTCTTTACATGTTAGCAACAGCATAACCTACAGCATATTTTACCATCATTTCTGAAACACAGGATAGGAGAGAGATCAGTGCTATTGGCAGAGAGTAAACCAAAATCATTACCCTGTGGAGAGCTTTAACCTGCCTGCAACAAAATTAAAACATATGGGCAATAATAAAATAAATGTTCATAGGCCAAGTATCATAGCCAGTCATTATCTCTTCTGAAGAACCAAAGAGAAAATAAACATAATTATCTCATAAACAATTTTAGTTAGACTCCAATATGGGTTCCTAATACTGAATCCTTACAACAACTGACAACAAAAGATGGTAGGATTTTACAAATACAATACATAGTTGTAATACTGGAATATATTTGAGTCTGTCTCCTTACAACAGTGTAACATTTGTAGTAAACTATAGGGGATTGTTTTAATTTAATAATTCTTTTGAAATTGAAAAATCCTTGAGAAACACTACTGAATCTTCCTTGTTCTTTCAGATAGTTTTAGTAGTTAGCTCCCAGGAGCTGTTAATTGGTGCTCAAATCTCCACCAGTAGCTATACAGGGACTTGGCTAACAGGATGCTAAAACATCCTCAGTCAGAGGGTAGGAGGGATTAAACATGGACTGCTCTGTATTTATGTGGCTAAGCTTGGAAAACTTCTCTGGAAACTCTTGTAACCTCCTTCTTATTACCTCATTATCAATAAACACTGCATATGTTACCAATGTGCCATTCGTAACTCTAAGCTTCTGTGGCCTTGACAATTAACTAACAGCCCACCAAATGTCTCCTTTTCTCTGAGGACATAAGAAAACAGATTGGAAGGGCCTGGTTCTCTGAATGAGTGTGTCAAAGAAAACACCCACTAATTAGGAATACACACGCATGACTCCTATAGAAGTGCTAAGTGGATTTTTTGGTGCTTTTCTAATTACAGCAAAAAGAATGATCTTATAGCTCCAAATCCAAGAGTAGACTATAAAAAAACTTGGCATGTAGAACTTTTTTACATCACTAGCAGGTTAGGTAGATTTGCTCACACACATCTGCATTCCCTTCATTCAGGAGGTTGAGGCAAGAGAATTAGGAATCTCATAACTAGACCTCTCTACAGTGAGACCCCTGGCTCAACAACAGCAATAATGTGAGGTCCTTGATTCACCTAACATGTTTAGTGAATGTCTTGATTGTGTTTTAGAGTTAAAAAGCTATTGGAACAAGTTTGGGGTCCCTTATTGGAATAAATTATCAAGATAAATGGAAAATTCAATTTGTAAAATGAGAAACTGGCAGACATTAAGAACACTGATGTCAAGAGGGGTCTAAAGGGGCAATGGGTGTTTTTCTAGACCAGAAATAATTAGGCAAGCCATTCCATCTCTCCCCACTCTCCTGGAGATGCTTAACATCCATCATGTTTATCTGTTAAAAGGTCAAGCCAGACAAAGATGTGAAAGCTTTTGAAAACTGCCAAGAACTACGAATTATAAAATGCTGTCATTGCTAGCATATTAATCAGAAGGTTGGTAGGCTGAAGGATAGTGAAATTGTGAAATATAATTTCATTTATCTTTTAGAATAGAAAGTAAAAGGTAACTTTTAATTATACATTTTAATATAGGAAATAAAACCCAGAAGTAAAAGGAAAGATGAAAATGAAGGAATGATGTGTTCCATCATAACAGACTACACTGGTATTTTAAGGGATGCAAGGAGAGTAATTGTTTTTTATACTTAATCGTGTGTTTGTAAAACTCTATCTCATTCACCAAAGGAACCACATTCAAATTTTTATTCTGTCTTAATAAGGAGAAGTTAACAGATTTGAGGTTGATAGGGAATATTTGAATTGTGATTTATCTGTTCTAAGAATTTCTAAAACAACTGTTATCATGGGCATCAGATTTTGAAACAGTAAACATTCAGTAGGTGAAGATTTGTATTCCTAAACAGAGGGGCCAGCAAGATAGTTCATCAGGTAAGAGCTCAGACTGCTCTTACAGAGGACCAAAGATAATCTCCCAGAGCCCACTCAGGATGCTCAGGTCTGCCTGCAACTCCAGCACTAGGGGACCTGATATCTCTGGCCTCTGAGGACACCTATGTTCACATTGTTGTGCCCACACCTGTATCCATCCCCTGAATACACAATTAAAAATAAAATAAAAAATTAAAACTAAAATACATGGGATATATTATGAGAAAAAAAATAATCATTTTCTAATTTTGCTTCAGTGGACTAATCATCTTGAGAAAATATTTTCTGATAGTATAAAAACATGAGAAAGAACTGACATGCGTAAGATCAATACCACAGTTAGTTGGGATTTTTTTTTTTTTTAGCTGACCCCTGTGACTCTCCTTTTTAGTGACCCTGCACCTAACCCTGGTGGCTCTAAGTGGCTTTATGACAATGCCCCTGGCCCAGGTCAGCTTCTCTGTGGGCCTGAGGAAAGAGGATGGAAGAGAAGAGCCCTTTTACTCAGCATTGCTGGTACCCCTCTTCACCACACGCACAATGCCCATGCCAGGACTTTGATGGAAGTCAGCTTCTGAACTGCCCAGAAGTCTCAACTACCAGGCCAAGCTATTCACCTGGCTTTTTGGTCCTTGGTTTCGCTCAGCATCTCTGTTCCCTAGTGTAGTCATGTTTCTTTATAGCCTCTTAGCTGATGCTCCAGCAAGGTACCACTTAACCCCAGGCCACACTTTCCCCCTGGGCCTGTATTAAGTCATTAGCTTTCAATACCTGCTGTTGTAGTAGGTAAGAATTAGGTTATGCAAGCATCAGAGATGGTATATTCAGCCATTTCTAACACATTAAAATTCCCACGCCATAGATATTAGCTTGTATCAACAAGCATGTAGACAGAAAGTAAATAAGTATAAAACAACAATTACATGATATTTATAATGTCTAAGTGTTAGTGGCATGTCAGCCACAAATAAGACATCTTGATCAGCTCTGTCAAGATTTGTGAAGTATTGTGAAAGAGAGGGTGGAAAGAATGTAAGCACTGGACTTTGCGGAGGCCTGGAGTAGACCCGTTTCTTCTGGACATGAGGTTACCACTTAAGTCTTGAGCTCTGAACAGTTATAGATGCCTGTACATAACTGGCATAAGATCAAGCCCATCAACTTTACAGCATGAAGGGGAAATGGTCATGAACTCCAACCTCCTTATTGAGGATGTATTGGCCGTTGATGGTGATAGGGGAGGGACAATCAGGGTTTTATTTTTAAGGAAGGTATACCACACTCTACACAATGTCCATACCCATGACTGTATGGGCAGCACAGATTTGCCTCGGTGGATTATTAAGACAAGAATGAAGAAGAGGCTATGAGAGTGGGAAGAGGCAGGGAAGCGAAGAGTACATATGAGGCCGGATGAGAGAAGAATGGGGGTGCTTATGATGAAAATACATCAAGTTAAATTCATCTCAAGAAATTTATAAAATACTATATTAGAAATCTTTTAAAGAATTTACCTGTTAAAATAGTGTGTGTATGCATACATATGTAAGCAAGTGTGCTTACCTTGATGTCTGATATGCGTGTGTGGAAGTCAGAGGTCAATATTAAATGAATTCCTTAATCGTTTCTCCGTTATAATTTTTGTGTCTGAACGTTTCATTGAACCTGGAGTTCAGTGCTGCCGCTAGGCCATTGGGTAGGCAAAGTCCAGAATCTACCTTCTCTCTGTGCCAGGGCTACAAGTGCACACCACCGTATGCAGTTTTCAATGGGTGCTGGGAACCTGAGCTTCTCACACTTTACCCACTATGCCACGCCCTACAAATATTTTTAAAAGAAAACACTGACAAAAACGGTAGATAACTATTTCACTTCAATACAAAGTTATAAATGAATCTCAAAATAATAAAAGTCACATATACAATAGGAAACAAACATATCTTTTTCTATTTTCAACCAAAATATTTATATTTCATGGCTTTCTTGTCTCATAAATTTCTTTTCTATAAATTTATTTTCAAGAAGTGATAATCAGTGTGTCAGAGACCTAGCTGCAATGTTATGCGTGGCAGCTCTGTTTACAAAATGCAGAGATTGAAAAATAATATGTCTAAAGAATACGATTAAAATGACATGTTATCGAGTATATCCCTATGGGGGCTGGAGAAATGCTCAGTGATTAGAAGCACTTGCCTTTCTTGTAGCGTCTACCTGGCAGCTCAAAACCAACTGAAATTCCAGCTCTGGGAATCAAATTCCCTCTTCTACACTCTGGATTCTTGTAGTGCAAACCCATACTTTGAGGCAAAAAGTCACACAAATAAAATAAACCTTAAAAATATTCCTGTAAACTATGCAAAATGTCATAAAAATTTCAGAAGATTTAATTAATGAAATAGCTAGGAAACAATTATCAGATATTTTCAATATTCTTGAAAAAATAAATCAGTATATATGAATAGCTATTTTTGCATACATATGTAAAAATAGTAACAACTAGAAGTGATTAATTATATACATATGTGTATCTATAATAAAACAATAGCCACATATAACTAATATCTAATTATTCTAAGAAACATATAATTCGCTCTTGCAATTTAAGAATAAAGCTATGTATAATCAGTCTAATAAATCCTGTTGACAAGAAATATAAAGAAAAAATAATAGAAAATTTTAAGATAATATATATGAATTTATAGACAAAACCAAAAGTCAGAAGAGATAAATCCACTATTTCACAAAAATAAAGTTACATGAGTTTTAAAATATTTAATAATATGCATTCATTTACAATTAGGTATCTTTAATATTTTATTATATTAATAACTATTTTATAAGGCAATGTTAAGTAGAAAATAGAATGTATATCATAAACTCAACTAAAAATTCAATGGACATAATAGATTACAGTAAAATGATATGTGTCCATATTATGAAGTTCCATACACCAACATGGTAGTGGATGACTATAATCCAAAGACTTGGAAAGTTCAAGTTAAAGGGATTCTAAGTTCAGAGTAATCCCAGCCTGTATGGTTAGCTCCAGGCCAGTGTGAGCTAAATAAAGAGAGCCTGTCTCAAAAAGCACACAGATAGTGAACCAAAAAAGTTTCTATATGGTTCTCTTATGTGTGCGCATTTGACAAATGTGCAATACAAGACTAAGGAATGAAGCAGCTCTTTAGAAGGACTTCTAGCCTGAGAGATTACTTTTATGATGTGTGTGTGTGTGTGTGTGTGTGTGTGCACATGAGTGGTAGGCACATGAAGAGGTCAGAAGAGGGTGTCAGATGCTATGTGTTGAAGTCCTAAACATGTGTTGCAATGTGTGTCCTGTTAAGTGGGTGCTGATGTCTGAACCCAGCTCCCCACCATTGATTAGCAAGCACTTTTGGTAAACCCTTGAACAATCCCTCCCACTCCATGTGATCTTAAGTTTCTATTTCTCTACTGATACATGAATGTGTTTTATAATCAGACAAAATACTTAAAAATATAAATGAGTATCTGTTATTGAAACCAATGCTGTATATAAAATATGAAATAGAGAATGTGGTGAAATGTGGCAGGTTAGAGCCTAGATATGTTATTTGTAACAACCCAAAACTCACATGGATTGTATTTTTGTAACATGTTTGAAATTGTACTAAGACTCAGCTTTAAGAAACAAGTATTTTAATAAGAGATTGACTCTCTGTGTGTAGGGGAGAGTATCTCTGCTGTTGAATGCCACAGTTTAATATTATTCAGTAGCATCATCAGCACTGGCCTCTGGAGACAAACAGGTAGAGACAAGTGCAATCTATCAGTGTTTTAATGAGGACTAATAACCCTAATATTCATGGGCTCAATAAACAAACTATTCTATATGGATGGAAGATCAACACAGCCTGAAGCTATCTTCATGCTGCTCTGTCACATTTTAATCACTGCTGGAGCTGAGATACTATAAATAAACACAGCAAGTGCCCACTCATCATTCTAAGTGTGGACTTCATAAATACAGGAAATCACTGAAGATGATTTGCACTTGTCAACATCTATCTTCCTTAGCCTGGATCAATCATCTTGGCCTGACATTTTAAAACCTACGCTGTCACAGCATTGACCATACAGACACCATGATGGGTTCAGGACTCCTGTTAGGTGGGGCAATTACTCACCCTCACCCCTATCCCCATAAACAGTCTGATGCAGGAACAAGTTTCAGAATTTTTGTGTTGACATAGCTCTACCCCTCCTTGTCAACCCTCACTGTGTAAGCCTAGTACTCATTCTTGTAGCTTTTCTTAATTACTGAGCTATACATTCCATTTGGTTTCCCTAGAATTCTAACCTACTCTGAGAGAACTTTGATATCTATACATTGGAGGTCATTTCCACCACTATGTGCATTTTGATGCTGAATGAATCTGACCTTGGAAGGATTTGGAAGGGTCGGTTGTGAGACCAAACAAAACATTTCCAAGCCCTTTTGGGAACTGAATATGGAAGAGTATGTTATATCACTAAGCCTGTGTTTTCATTCAAGAAAAGACTTCCAAAGAACTGCTTGGGAGAAAGTCAATTAAGGTTTATAGGAATAGCCTCTTATATGACTAGCATTCAGTAAGGGGATGCAGGGTCAGATTCCTAAGGGCAATGAAGAATGACAGGAGCCCATGGGTCCTCTGTCTGAGAATAAGGCTCAGTGTAGATGATTGGGTAGAAGTGATTGGGAAAGCAGTACAACCCAGGGAAACAACTGCTTTGATAATGATTCAAGGTATGAAGTGTGTTCATCTTAAAAGAAACCTAGAGAAATAGGTATATGGTCAGTGCCTGAGAATGCATTTCCATAGCTTTCCCTGAAATGCTGGATGTAGCTATCTTGGTTAGGGTTTGCATTCCGTGAAGAGACACCATGACCAAGTCAACCCTTAAAAGGACAACATTTAATGGGGCTGGCTACAGGTCCAGAGGTTTAGTCAAGGCAGGATCATGACAGCTTCTAGACAGGTACGGTGCAGGAGGAACTGAGAGTTCTACATCTTCATCTGAAAGCCGTTAGGAGAAGACTGGCTCTCACATGGTTAGGAGAAGGGTCTCATTGCTCACTCCCAGAGTGACACACTTGTTCCAACAAGGCCACGCCTACTCTAGCAAAGCCATACCACTTAATAGTGCCACTCCCTGGGCCAAGCATATTCAAACCACAACAGTACCCTTCTTAAATTTCACCCAGAGAGGAAAGTCATAATTTCTAATATTAGATGAAGAGAAAGTAGATGTAGAGGGAAATTCACCAAATATTAGAACCAAAGACACAGTCTATAAAGAGTTATTAGACCCATTGTTTCTCTTGAACCATTATAGTCCAGCAATTCCTTTATAGAGCAATTGTGACTATCAGCTAGCTCATCTCACAAAGTCATTGAGTGGATTACAGATCTATATACCTTTTCAACATGTATATCCCCATGTAGTTCTGCATGAACATTAGTGTCCCTGTGAAACAGACTCAAAGCTATATTTTGATCTTCCTGCTCCTATATTCGTTCTTTTGACATCCTGTTTGTTCCTGGAAATCCTGTCACTGTGTAAGGATATTGCAACTGCCTTTGGCGAGGTTCATCCCAAATGCATTGTTCTTACATGGTGCTTCAACATCACATGAGAAAAGTTTTCTGCCCAAGAGATAAACAGACAGAAGCATGGCCCAACTGACTGTTGATGACACCTGGGTCGTTCGTGCTCATCATCTGCTTAACTTTAGCTTTGTGGGTTTAGAATTTTAAGTTCCCAGATGGTAATATTTTCAACCAAGGAGTAAAAGAAAAACACCATTAAATCATTAACAGTTTTTACTTTGCTGAAGTATAATTTATAGACAATAAGAATTCTTTGTCAAAAATCAAGTGTCCATAGATGTGTGGATTTACTTCTGAGTCTTCTGTTTGATTCCATTTATTAATCTGTCTGTTTTGATGCAAATACCATGTGGTATCTACTACTATTGCTCTGTTGTACAGTTTGAAATGAGGAATGTGCTACCACCAAAAATTATTTTACTATATAAGATTGTTGTAGATATCTTGAGTTTTTTGTTTTTCCATATGAAATTGAGTATTGTTTTTTCAAGATGTGTAATAAATTGTGTTGGGATTTTGATGGGAATTGCACTGAATCTATAGATTGCTTTGGTAAAATGGCCATTTTTACTTTTATTCCTATCAATCTATGAACATGGGCAATCTTTCCATCTTCTGATACCTTCTTCAATTTCTTTCTTCAAAGACTTGAATTTCTCATCATACATGTTTTTAACATGCTTGGTTAGAGTTATACCAAGATATTTTGTAATATTTCTGGCATGGAAATTTCTTCCCATACATTTTTTTCCTAAGCCAATTCATCATTTGTAATTAGGAGGGCTACTGATTTTTTTTTTTAGTTAATTCTGTATCCAGCTACACCACTGAAGGTGTTTATTAGTTGTAGAAATTTTCTGGTAGAAGTTTTGGTGACACTTATGTATACTATACTATCATCAGCATATAGCAATACTTTGACTTATTTCTTTCTAATTTGTATCCCCCTTTATCTCCTTTGATTGTTTTACTGTTTTCACTAGAACTTCAAGTACTATATTGAAGACAGAGAGAATAGGCCTTGTCCCTGATTTTAGTGGAATTGCTTTACGTTTCTCTTCATTTAATTTGATGTTGGCTATTGGCTTGCCAATATTGTCTTTATTATGTTTAGGTATGTCCCTTGTAGCCATGGTTTCCTCAAGACTTTTATCATGAAAGGCTATTGGGTTTTGCCAAAGGCCTTTTCAGCATCTATTAAGATGATCATGAGGTTTTAATTTTCTTTCAGTTTGTTTATACAGTTTGATTATATTGTCAGATTTTCATGTGTTGAATCCTCCCTGCATCTGTTGGATGAAATCTACATAATAATAGTGGATGATCTTTATGATATGTTCTTGAAATTGGTTTGTGGGTATTTTGCTGAGTATTTTTGCATCAATGTTCATGGGGAAAATTGGTTTGAGATTCTCTTTCTTTTTTTAGTCTTTGTGGTTTAATTATCAAGGTAACTATGGCTTTATAAAATGAATTTGGCAGTTTTTCCTTCTGTTTCTGTTTTGTGGAATAATTTGAGAAAAATTGGTGTGTGCATTGTTTTCTGGTTGGGAGATTTTTAATGATTACTTCTATTTTGTTAGGAGTTACCCGTCTATTTAGATGGTTTATCTGATCTTGATTTAACTTTGGTAAGTGGCATCTATTGAGAAAATTGTGGGTTTTTTTTTTTTTTGGTATTTTTTTAGATTTTCCAATTTTGTGGAGTATAGGTTTTTAAAGTAAGACTTAATGTTTCTTTGGATTTCCCCAGTGTCTGTTGGTATATCACCTTTGCATGTCTGATTTTGTTGATTTGGATAGTCTCTCTGCCTTTAGCTAGTTTGGCTAAGGGTTTTTATATTTTGTTGATTTTCTCAAAGAACCAGCCCTATGCTTTGTTCATTCTTTGTATTGCTCTCTTTGTTTCTATTTTATTGATTTTAGCCCCGAGTTTGATTGTTTCTTGCCATCTCCTCTTCTTGGGTGTGTTTGCTTCTTTTTGTTCTAGAGCTTTCAGGTATGCTGTTAAGATTCTAGTATGTGAAATCTTGCTAATTTCTACTGTAAAAATTAATTTACTGAGAGTGGTGGCACCCATCTGTAGTCCTAGCATATAAGAGGCAGAAGGAACACTTTTGCTCAGGAAGTGGGGACAACTTGGGCCATACAATGAGACTCTATCTCAAATTTTAAAAAAATAATAATAATAAATAAGGAGAAATTTTATATTAGTTAAATTTTCACTGTATGTATTCTGGTTCTTAAGTAAAGATGAAGCTTAAAATTAAAATGTGATTAGTTGGTTTCCCTTAGGTTTCTAGCCTATCAGGTCTCAGGTTTTTGGTCACCTGAGCTGTCTGCTAAAAAAGCATAGCCATAAAATAACTCCTAATAACATTCTGTTATACTCATAAATCAGTGTATTTTTTAGCCATAATCAGAGATGATTCCTACTATAGTAGATGGAAACAAAAACAGAGACCCACAGCCAGACACGATGCAGAAAGTGAGAGACCTAGGAGTACTCAGTCCTAAATGGATTGTCCCATCAAAGCCTTCCACTCAGGAGTCAGGGCTAAGGGAACTCTGCTCAAAATGAGATTAAAAAACTGTAATAACCAGAGAGGATGAAGAATATCAAGGTAACTAGGCCCTCTAGCCACACGAATACAGATAAGCATTAAAAACCTCACAGAGACTCTTAGAAGTATATATGGCGCCTACATGTGTCTAAACAAGATGGGCTCCCAGTTCAGGGAGGAGAAATAGACATAAACCTCCTGCCTAATCGATATTCTAGCTTCCAACTGATAGCACTGCCAAATTAAAAAAAATAGTTTTCTCCAATGGAACTGACTGTATATATCAACTTCGGAGGTTCTTTGTCACATAATGTTTTGTCAGGGCTTTATATATATTGGCTTCGGGTTTTGTGTTTTTATGGGATTCCTGTGGGTATGAATATATGTGTCTCTGAATCTATATGTATTTCTTGCACTTTGGCTCCTTTTCTTCTTTTTGATTGTTTATTTTGTTCCATTCCAGTTTTATGTTTTTGTTTTATCTTATTTAATATTATTCTTTAGATGCCTATTTGTTTTCTAAGGAGAGACAGAAAATGCATGGGTTTGGATGGGAGGGGAGGTAGGGAAGATTCTAGAGAAGTTGAGAGAGGGATTACCATAATCAAAATATATCGTATGAAAACATTTATTTTTAATAAAAGAGAAATAATGAAAACTGCAGCTTGAAGAAAACAAAGAATAAGATATCAGTCCCTTTATAGTAACTTGGACATTTTTTGGAAATTTTCTACCACAAGTTGAAATAAGTAGGAAAATATATACTGGTCTACTCTGGCCTAAGAAGGACTCAAGGATCAGAGTTTCAGAGTTTTTAAGTATACTCAGTGGAGGTAGACCAGTAGACCTTTTTGTGGAAGTGACCACAAAGCACATTGGAAAAAAGAATGGAAAGCAAGGTACACCATTGGGATCCTTTCCTGCTCTAAGCTGGTTTTGGTCTGAGTATTTCATCACAACAATGAAACAGAATTGGAACATTATACACAAGAAAGACTTGTCATGTTGAGATCAAATAAAGATAATGGTCTGAGTTCCTGCATTTAGGAGAGATAGAAATATGGAGGGTAACAAGCGTGACACTATTGGAATTCTCAGTAATGGTTGGCCCAATAAAACCCACAAGGCCTTCTGACTGCATATTAATAATAAAATGGTAACTGAGTCAGACCAGAGAAGCCAACTGCATCAGGTTTGTACCCTTCCAGTACGCCTGGTTCCTGTCAATCAATAAAAAGAATTTCATTTGGATAGACTAGTTAGTTCATTCTTAATACTGGGTGATGTCCAAAATAATGAGAAATACTTGAGCTCTTCTAGTGAGGCGCATTCTCAATAGATTCAGCCTGGCTTCTCCATTCGACAACTGACTCTGCGTGTGTGCTTGGGGGAAAAATAACATCTCTTGGCCTTATTTCCTTATTTTCGAATTTGATATGTTTCATTCGATGTCCCTGAGGCTTACTCTAGTCATCAGAACCACTGATTCTAAGAGATTAGTGTTATAAATGCCATACATCCCTCCAAAAAACACAGTGACTCTATTTTAAAAACATCTGACACTGATGTAAGATACAGTAAGGTCCAAAAAAGGAAAGTATATATGTCACACTTCCAATAATGATATGTAATTTGAATCTGTAGTTTGAACTGTACTGGAAGGAATTTGGGAGAGATAGTTCTTTATTTTGAACATGAGTAACTGATCTGATGTTAGAATAGCCTTGAGACATTTAGCAAGTAGATGTCTCATGCACTCAACCCTATGCACTTCCCTTCAGCTGAACAATGAATAGTGTATGGAATATCCCTGAATTATCCTCCCCAAAGGCATTAATTCATCTTCTCTAATGCTTAAAAAACTCTTTCTTTAGGGAAGCTGAGGGAATTGTCCTGTTGTTCTAGAAGAAGATACTTGAAGAAAGAAATCATTTTCTTACTAACAAAAATAGATTCCCTTTTATCTGGTTCAACTCACACTTAGCTCCCAAGATACTGCTAACACAATTAGCTAGCGGGACCCTTGGCCAAAAATGCCTCAGAGAGAAGTTGGCATAGTTCATAGGGAATGAGGAAGAGCTTTAACCCTCTCAATAAGGTACAGCTATGTGATTACCCTGGGAAGGCTGTTTTGCAGCTTTTTCAAGTCACATAAACATTAGTCTAGACCTAAAAGGCTTCACAAGACAATACTGCCTTTAAATTCTGACTTCTAACAATAGGATCAACAATTTCCTAACAGTGTCTTGAAAACTATGGGACTGTTTTCGCCCAGTCATAAATTCCTATGTGTTTGTTTCTAGCAAGAAAATTATCTTGACAATTTACTTCTAACTCTCTTTTTCTCTCTAGGATTAGGCTGATGTTTCTTTAAATGATATCAGTTAGGTAAGTTCCTGGGTTTTAATTTCTAATAGGAAACCCATATTTCAAAATAGTTTCTACAGAAAGGTTGAGAAACAGGAGGCTGGGGAAATTATTTAATATGCAAAGTGCTTGTTCCACAAGCATAAGAACTTACTATGTGCTTGAATCCCAGCACTGGGGAAGCAGAGACAGAATAATCCCTGAGGCTTGCTGGGCACCCACTCTTACTGTATCAGCAAGCCCTAGGTGCGATAAAAGATTGTCTCAAAAATAATGTGTGAAAGTGACTAAAGAAGATACCAGACATGGATCTCTGGCCTCAAAATATGCATGTCCACACATGTACATAAACCCACTTACTGAGAGAGAGTGAAGGTAAGAAATCATGAGTTAATTATTAATAAAATCAATATCACAGTAGCAGCTATGAATAGAGAAGCTCAACCCCATTCAGAACTTTGGGGTCTAGATAATGAAGAGCTACCAAGCCCCTACTCAACAGGAGTGCTTCTCCACATGGTCCCTTTGGGTTCTCAACATGGGGTGCAGAGCTTTCTAAGGAAGACGCTTGGTCATTCATCATCTGAAGACAATACTCTCTGGTTCTTCAACCTTCTTACTATCAATACATTAGAAACAAAGGTACCCTATACTTTTATTGAAATGTTAAAGCTTTGAGTAGTTAAATTGCAAGATAGACAGCAACTGCTTGTGAAGGGCCAATTTTAGTCTTGATTGCTCCATTTTTCTTCTCAGCAGGTGACCAGCTGGCTGGATGGAGCAAGCCTCACTATTCACCGCCTTTGAGTCTGAGTTGGAGCCCTAGACTCACTGCACATGAATTCAATTACAGGTTTTACTTGGTAGATTCAAACCATACTTGATCATTTTTAGTCTAATTTTAAAATGGTATTTTAACATCAAACATTAAAACTTCACATATTCCTATTAATTTAATTTTCTCCTACCGTGCCAAGAACATCAGCCAAGAAATGATCAGGAAAGCAAATTGCTCTTTGCTATGCTGCATTCTCAAATTACCTAGCATGTGCCAAGTCCTATTGCCATTCTTACCTGTCACATCCCCCAAGGAAAGGGCTTCAAATAACATGATTCTCTATTTTAACTTCACTTCCAAATTAAAAGGCTATTTTGTTCTTCCTGTAATGTGGTTACGTGGTTACGGCTAAGCATCATAAATCTTTATTTATAGTCATTCATTTCTAAGTAACTATAAAAATTCAAAAAGATGGAAAGGTGTAGAGTCAAAGGTCTCTCTCCAGACTAAAACAGCTTCCAGAAATTGTATATTTCAAGTTTCTTGATGTAACTACTCACTTGTGTGCTCTTAGAAATTGAAGTCATTGCTTTCACAAAACACATTTTATCTTAATTGTTTCTACCAAGAATGTATGAGTTCACCAACTACAATTCTAGAGCTGGGCTATTAGTACTGGATATACCCTCTTTGATTTCCATTGCACTGGCATCTGATGTGAGCTTTCAGCTTAAGAGTTAGAAAAAGTTCCTGAAATATGAAGGTCTCCTGGAGCCCACTGGCATGGCTATGCATGTCTTTTCTCACTCATGGCTCAGGTTGTCCTTGGAACTCTGTAGACTCAATGATTTGGCTTACACCTACAATATAGACATGAACACAGACCTTCAAAACTGACAAAATCCAAATACTTCTTACATAAATTCTCTTGAAAAATACCCCTTCTCAGCAGCCAAGACGAATAGCAATCCAGCCAGGCCCTAAGATTTTACATAGGAAAAGGTCACTTGATCAAATTAGTTTTCAGTCAATATATAGACAGCATAAGAAAGTATATTGTTCAGCCAGGTTCTACATAAAACTTCACTTTCTTGTAATTTTACTCAGTATATACTATTGACTGTACATGCATGGCCCTTTAAGCAGTCTCAAATACACATTTATGTTAGCAGCATTTTCTCAATACTAATGTCTTCCGATGAGGCATGCACATGAATCTGCTATCCTTTCCTAGCATAGACATGATATGTCTATTAACACATAAAGATGAGAATAGGCTGCCCAGAGCAACTCATTTCAAATAACCTGGGGCTGCCAGGACCACTCCAGGGTCTTAACAAGCAGGGAAATCCCCTAATCCAAAGTAGAATTAGCAAAAGTTCGGAATGCAGTTCATTAGTGAGATAAAAGGCATTGGAAATGAGAGCAGCCCTCTCTCCACCTCTGCTGTGGATGCTGACTAATTAGCTGTCTTTGACTGCAGGGTAAAGTTGAAGAGAAAGTAAAAAGATTAAATGGATAGGAAAGGGCAGGTATTTAAAGCTTAAGATGAAAGGGTGTGGTGTAAAGTGGCATTAATTTTTACATTAAAGCAAACATCTGGATAAAAGAAGGTCAAACGTAGAAAGGGTGGAGAAAGGGAGAGGAAGGGATGGAAACAAGAAGGGAGAAAGGAAAAGAGAGAGAGGAGGGAAGAAGGGAGCAGAGGGTGCAGAGACGGAGAGGAGAGAAAGGTTTCCTAGAGTAGTTTCCTTCTGATACTAGAAAATAGAAATAATTAAGGATGAGAGGAAATAATGAAAAGGAGCAGAGATGTCGTCTTCCCAGCACTGTTTCCGGTAATCCATCTCCCAATTACTCGGAATTTAATGTAACAAATCATATGTATAGGATTTTAATGTTCTATGTGCTCTCAATCCATAAGGAGGCCCTCAACTGGAGGGCCTGTTGTCTATGCTTCCCAACATCTGGTCATATTTATCCCAAGTGCATGCACCAACAACTCTAAAGATCATAGCAAGCACAGCAGTTTCCTGTTCTGAGGGCAATCTTGTCTCAGTGTAAGTCTCTGAGAGCTACATGTCTGCCATTGTGTTCTGTGAGCTTCAGCTCACTTGAAGAAGGGTGTGCAGCAGAAATGATTTCATCTGCCTCTGACATTTGAAAACAAATATTCTAATGATGTGGAAAGCGATTTTCTAAGAAATTTATTCATTTTACCAATTTTCACTTCTCTTTATATTTTTCCTATAGACAAAATATTCAAGGTAATTACTTGGTAAGAATTTCTCTTCTCCCTTCCCTTCCCTTCCCTTCCCTTCCCTTCCCTTCCCTTCCCTTCCCTTCCCTTCCCTTCCCTTCCCTTCCCTTCCCTTCCCTTCCCTTCCCTTCCCTTC
>NW_021620769.1:3728948-3738176 GCF_004785775.1 Grammomys surdaster | reverse complement strand
CCCTCCCCTCCCCTCCCCTCCCCTCCCTTCCCTTCCCTTCCTTTCCCCTCCCTCCTCTTTCCTCTCCCCATTCCTCTCCTCTGCTCCTCTCTAGTCTCCTCCTCTACCCCTCCCCCTTCATTCCTCATCTCTCCTCTCTCCCCTAAAACTGTACCTACTCAATGTAACCTTGAACTAGGATTGAAATAAAACAGACTTTCTAAAGAACTACAATAGTTACCCTACTTTGAAAACTGCCATTTGTGTCAATTGAAAATAAACTCCAGAAGAGGAATCACATTTCTACAATATATTTCAACTATAGGAACAATCTTTCAAAGTCTTAAAAATTATGTCACTACTAAAATAACTATGTAATTGTGTTTTCTTCATTAAAATAGCATCATTGACTTTCTTGCAACATAATCCACTGAAAGAGATAGTATCACTTTTGTACAAAGATCCATACTTGAAATGAATTGAGAGGTTCACCCCACAGGAGGAGCTTAGATGGGCCAAGGATCAGGTTGTTAACTGGAGACACTGTGTATGTCCCTCCTATTGAAGTGCAATTTTATCCACTCACTGATACGGATTCAGTGATGGAGGACAACTAGGTTTTGCAGTAATTTACACAACAAAATTAGTATCATAGTGCATTGAAACACAAGACAAAGTTACAATTACCACCTTAAACAGTGCTGTATAAGCAAGAATGTGAACTAAAAGTTTACATAGCATGGAAAGACCAGATCAGTAAAAATTACTTAGCATTTTTAACTATCTTATTATACAACAGAAGAGAAATTGTTTCAATTTTTGCCCCAATGCTTTCTAACAAAAAAGCCAACTAGCCTTATTGTGGAGTAACTACTTTTTTTATATAACCAAACAATTAGACTTGGGGGGTGCAATTTTTCTGAATTCTCTATCAGTTGAAGATGCTGGAGAGATGGTTCACTGGTTAAGAGTACTGGCTGTTCTTGCTAGAGGACCTGGGTTCAGGTCCCAGCATCCATGTGGTAGTTCACAACTGTTTATAACTCCATTTCTAGGGAGCCTGATCCTTTCTTCTGCCTTCCCAGACAATAGGCACTCACATGGTACATTTATGTCCATTCAGACAGAATGGACATATTTTTTTCACAGAAGATGAATATCAGTGTATACTATTTTAGGCTGTGAAGCAATTTATAAAAAAAGAAGTTCAAGATCATGATAATTGAGTTATAATTTTAGGCTAGGGAGAAAATAATTAATATAACATAAAAGGTAGCCTTGTAATTTGAACTATGGTTTAAATGTTTACTATTTGGGAATCGATCATAGTTAAGAAAGGCCTCATTCATAAGCACTGTTCTTCCAATTATTTAATGATATGACACTGGTTTCCATTTCAAATAGAACCTACTTTTGTGCTACACACAAAAATGGAAGTATCTGTCAGATGAGTCAAATTGTCAGCAAGGACATATGTTTGCAAGAAAACATCAATACCTTGAATTTTGAGATTCCCAAGCCCACTCAGACTCATAACCAGTGCAGAAAAGTCAAGTTCCAGCCATTCCCAAATACAAGGAGAACATTGAGGTAAGCCTCTAGTTTATCATCAGTAATGCAATAATTCACTATTACATAGAGACTCGGTCATAGATAAAATGTGTGATTATTAATATTAACTCTGTCCTTATTTTTCTCTTGAAACTATCTTAAAGCTGATTTAAAATTTTAAATACTTTAATTTTTATATCTCTATCATTACTATAAAGATAGTTGCAAAGTTCACTATTGAAAAATTACATCAACACAATTCAAGAGCAGATATGAACTGTGTAAAGTACAGACTTTCATTAAGATTAAATCTGGAATATTTAAAAATCTGGTTACCTTGAGGTTCAACACAACACAATCTAAGATGAGTAACTTCTTACTGGCCCATTATTAGTGCTTCTGTGTGATCCAGTGAGATACAGAGAAGCCATCAGAGACAGAAATAGCTTGATCAAACAAAACAAATCAAAACGAAATCTGCTCCTATGGAAGGTCACAGGCCACACTTCATTGACATCAGATACTGAGTTCTCAGATTATCACAGCTGAGTAGCTTTAAAAGGTTATGACGGAACTTCTCCTTAGTTATAGGACTGCTAGCCAGTGAGACTTTTTTTTCATTTGCACAAGACAGAGATTCTTAGGGAGAAGTTATAAGCCGGTGTGTGTGTGTGTGTGTGTGTGTGTGTGTGTGTGTGTGTGCGCGCACATGCGAGCACATGCACTTTGCCACCCATGAGAACTGAGGGTTTGTGGGAAGGAGAAATATCCTATTAATTTGCATGTATCAAAATCATCCATCACATCAGGTTTGAGGTGGGCATGGTTGGAGAGAAGAACAGTTCACTACAGAATGCTTTGAGCACAAAGCCAGACAAGAAAGAAACTCTAAACTCTGTACACTCCACTCTAAGATGTGATTATTTCCTTACACTTCTGTCTCCCACAGAATCTTGTGCTTGTTGTCAAATCCTGGAAAAATCTCTGAAAAAAAAAACTGGCGTGAATTACCAGTATTTTTATATGTTAGATGATGATGATGAGAAAAACAAGGAGGAAGAGGAGGAACAGAAGGAAGAGTAGGAAGAAGAGGATGGCTAGCATTTGTATTTGTAATTGTTTGAGAACACTTTGGTAATTTAACCTATTTTTTATTTCCTACTCTTTTGATGTTGTGCCTTATGTCAAGGATACAGAGTATTGAGATAATTTTAGACTCAGGAGAGAGCTTTTGAGCAGATAAGATTGGCATGGGGATTATTAAGAAAATTAACAAATGGGAAATGAAAAATGGCATTTTCTTTTTAAAACTTTAATCCTAAGTAAATTAGTTAATTGATTAGCTAATTAATTAATGAAAAAATCAAAATTATATAACACAAATGAATGTACACAAAATCACAAGAACCTGAAGTTTTCTGAGACACTGGTGATGAAGATAAAGATTTAGAGATGCATGTTGCTTTTGTTTCGCTTAGCTTGTATACAGATAGAGTTCTACAGCTGTGAGTAGCACAGCCAGTGTGTTAACTAGAATAGTTTGATGCTGAGACCCAGAGCACAGCTGTGAGTAAAGAGCTGAAAAGGAAAGGGCTAAAGGCTTCTCAGAAAGTGATGCTCACAGCATGAGCCCTACAAAAGACTCAGCCATGAGCCTTATTCTAAAAAGAGAAAATACATGATGTGTTACTCTTAGAAATGTTGAAATATTAATATACTTGCTAAAACAGGGTAAGAATTGTTGTTAAACAAGTATTGGTTTATCTATATGTAATAAATATGTACATACAGTAAACTGAAGGTATAAAAATCTAAGTAAACATAACTACATAGCAGTTTCCTCTAATTAAACAAATTCATAATTAAAATACAGACACACATACACTATTCATCTTCTGATATTGAAACAAGGCTTTTTATTTTTGTACAGCCCTCTAATTCACACTCTCATAACACCTTGTTGAAAGCAGGACAAACTTATGCATCACTTTTGTTTGAATGACTTTATAGTAAAGTCTTCAAAAGCTGTTTACACACAGGGCTGAGCTATTAAAACCCACATCATTCTAAATAACACTGGTTCTTAACTTACAAGCCTTTGGACTATCCTGGATAATAAGACTATTGTTGTATACCCAAGGCTTTCAGCAACTAAACTGGTTCATGTTAAGAGTGTGAAACTCTTTTCAAAGACTCGAAGTTAATTAATATTAATTTACTCTATTAATTTATGAAAAGTCAGAATAATTCCTTTGTGTCCATGTTTCACCAATTTCTAACAATCTTAAATTAATCAGTTAGTAGTGATAGCTATCAAGTTTAGAACTGAAACAATAGAAATCTTTGAAATACAACACTTTGTTTACTGCATAAAAACATAAAACAAAGCTACAGAATATCAGTGTGTTAACCTAAAGGCATCATCCTCAAAGAACTCAACTGAGAAATTTCAAGAAACAGAAAGAAGTATATAAGCATAATTTCATCCTCAGAAGAATATTGTTTAGAAATATGATCTTGTGAGAAAATAAATAAAATCAAAAAAGAAGAATATTCTGATTTGGGAACTTGGTCTGCCCAGAAATATGTAATAGGATGGGTC
The DNA here is from genome assembly GCF_004785775.1 of Grammomys surdaster. Lineage (NCBI taxonomy): Eukaryota > Metazoa > Chordata > Mammalia > Rodentia > Muridae > Grammomys > Grammomys surdaster. The sequence goes on along the minus strand of NW_021620769.1, from coordinate 3,734,044 downwards.
TAGGAATGCACACCTGCTACCCTAGCACTAAGAAACAGGTGCAGGGGGATCACAAGTTCCAGGCTAGGCTAGGCTACAGAGTGAGACCCTTTCTCAAAATAAGGCTAACTCTGTTTTACACATAATAGCTAAGTACTGCAACTCTAAGTTATAATTCCAAGCAGCACTACCAAAATAAAATGGAAATGAAGTTGGAAGTTAGATGTGGGGAAATTCTGAGCAAGTTAAAGGGAAAGGTGAATATGATTGAAATTCATTGCATACATGTGTGAAACTCTCAAAGAATAAATACAAATATCGTTAAAATGATATTAAAAATCTGTCATAGTGTGCAAAGATTATATGTTAGTAACAAAGTAAAGTTAGAAGAAATTATTTGGAGTGACCCCAAGATAAAGAAATAAATGTTTGATGAGATAAAGTATTTAACCTAATTTAAATGCTATGCAATGCCTACTTGCATCAAAATCCCATATACTGCCTCATTATACACTAGTTAAAAAGTATGTATTAGTTCAAATAATTTTAAGTGAAACTACTTAAATGATAATTTGGGTATTAATAAATAATACTATCAGTATGTATAGAAAGAAACTTGACATGTGAGTACTTGTGCTTTGTAACCACAAGTGAGAATATAGTATATAATACATGCATTGCAATGGTTATGTCACGTGGATGTTTTACACACACACACACATATATGAGGGGATGGGATGCATCAGAAAAATGTATCTGCTAGGACAGATGATTTTCTAAATCATCTCAGTGAAAGTTAACTCCACCAAATCTATTCGTATCATTGGTTCTCTAGACATTCTACCCGTAAACTCCTAGATCATCTTTAGCATGGGACATGCATCTTAGATACACAGTATCCTGCAATAAATGCTGTCATTCTTGTTCCGTGTTCCATTTTCTGGCTCGTTTATTTGTATTTCTGTGACAGAAGAGCTTGGGTACTAGTTGTTTTATAAAGCTTCCATAAGGCATTGAAAACATCAAATGGAACAGTAGAATAAGCAAACTCACCAGGAGTGTGAAAGGATTCTCCCATCAGGGAGGCTTTGGAAGGACACTAGTGTACAAAGTGAATACTACCATTTGAGCAGAATGCTCTGCAGGCATCTACGTGGAGAAGAAAAGGCAAAGTGTAGGACAATGGGCTTTGTTGGCTTCCAAGGGACACCTGTGAAACACGCCAAAGAAGAGAAAAATGCCATCCACTGTGGGGAAACTACCAAGACAGCTTATTGGGTTCATATGGAATAGCACTATGAACCAAGCGGCAGCTGCAAACCAGAAAATATTAATACAATCCATTAACTATTCCAGTGGATATAGAAATTGAATAGTAAGTAAGAAAGTACTACTTCTGATTTGAAGATAGGGATGAGTCAAGTCGGGAGAAAGGAGTGTTCATTTAGTAGACAGTGGCTGGACAATCAAGCAAACACATAGGAGCAAGGAAGAATGTAGTGGTATCTAGGAATTGGCTGGTCCGTCATTTGGGGTGGCCAAAGCCAGACTTTTCACATGTACAATTGAAGGAAGAATTTCTGCCAGACAACGAGGTTAGTCAGAGACGTTTGCCAAAATAGGGTAGGCTTTTATGAAATTATGCATAATGAGACATTCTTAAAAGATAAACTACACCTTTCCCAAAGGCTCTTCCAAAAACAGTTAAATGAATTTGGTCCCTTTTGAGACTCAAGTCACTCCAAAGAGCACATGATTGGCTATTTGTAGAGGCACAGCTATGACAATATCCTTGTAGCAGGCATAAGACCTAAATTAGTAAAGTAAAATCTCCCACAAAAATTTCTCTTCCTTCCTACATACCCTCTCTGACACAAGAGACTCTTCAGCTGTGAGTCCCAAATAGCTGAACAGCCAGAAAAGATGAGACAAGACAGGAAAAGAAAATCCCAAGACTTTAAGAGAGAAATAGGAACTTTAATTTTTTTTAAATTCAAGGCCAGTAACTTAATTATGATTTAGTACATACTACTAATATCTAATTGCATCTCCTCAAGTGGTCAGAAACATTTCTTTAAAAGATGTTTTTTGACATTTGGCCATTTCAGATTAAAGCAAAAAGCCAAAATATAGTTAATTGAATTTACCTTCTTCCCAGTATTCCTATATAAGAAAAGAAATCATTTACACACTAGTAATTACTTACCAAAATTATAATTGGACTACACTGGAAAAGATTGCCAAAAAGAATTAGCCACAGTGATAATTCAAACCCCAAAAGGCCAGTTCAAACACTGCAGGCCAGTAATAGATTAACAAGGGCATCAAGTCAAAAATCCTATGTGTGCCTGTGAACATTCCTGAAACCTAATGTATCTAAGCTGCGGCCAAAATGTGGATATTTATTTTCCCTGACATTATTCCCTGATTCAGGCTTAAGTATGTCTTCAATAATTCTGAATGGCCTAGCAATCAGTGAGACATCAAAGAACCATTTCAGATGCACTGTCTCCCAATCCTACAAGACATAGTAACATTACCTAACAGGTGGTGGCTGGCTTCTGTCAGTACATTCCCCCACTTGCCAGAAACAGGCAAATACATGGTACTAACAAACAAGGGCATGTAACTGGCTACCATCTCCTGGATCTTCCGAGACAGGAGAAAAAAGAAGTCAATTGTAAGTTAAAAAAATCTTTCATTACAGAGAAAGTCTTGGTAAGTAATATCTCAGAGACTGTTCAAGGGTTAAAATTAAGATTTTTAAAAAGTACAAAACTTTTAATATTTATCCTCAATGGTGTCGATTTCATCATACAGCTTGCTTTCGTGGTATTCTCTCATTTTTATGAAAGTCTCCTATCTGAAACCATTTCTAAAAGTACCAAGTACTTAGAAATTTTCCCACCAAGCTGAAGTAATCTTTAAAAATGTAAATGCATTATATACACTAAAAGCACATGACTTTTCCATATACAGACCTCCACCTGCCATTTTAAAGCAAATGGCAAGAGAACTGACCTAAGTAGGTACATAGAGAACAAACAACCAGATACATAATAAATATCAAAATTTACTAATTTACTAATTAGATTTACTAATCAAAATCCCAGAGCTGTAGAGAAATACTTGATACAGAAGAGTGGAGCTACAAATGTCATACCTCATTACGAGGCATGGTTCACAGAGGCCAGAAGCCTGCTTTTATATTGTAAACACTGAATTCTTAGGCTTCACTTAATGGTGCAGCTTCTAGACTCAGGTTGCATCAGGACTGGATATGCTTTCAGGACATTAGGACTGGTTTTCTACCCTCAGGGTGGTCTTAAGTATTTGCTAAGTGTAGGGGTAGTATAGTCTAGCAATCCAGGTCTCAGATAAACGTAGTTGAGGTTAAGACATTCTGAGGCAGGGAAGGGCAAAGGCAGATAAAAGCAGACAAAAAAAAAAGAAGTAAGTTTTTAGTTTAAATAATTTAATAAATTTAAATAAATTAAATAATTTAAATAATTCCCATGCCAAACCAGGTGAGGCTTACGTTGGCAGAAGCAGTCATAGGATGAGGGCTAAAGCCTGGATACAGGGTGGTTCAGGAGTCTCACTGATCCCCATGCAAGCCGTCCTTACATTTACTGCAAGGACTCCTCAAGAAAATTCTAGTAAGGAAGTGGTAATAAAACAGAGAAACAGACTTACCACACAATCTAAATCCAAAGGAAAGTGCAAAAAGCCCCTATGTGTGCTTATATCAGTGCTATTGCCCACCAGTCATCCTCAATACTCTATAAGATCCACAGCATCAGATTCATTCCAAAGACCCAACAGCAGTATGCCTCAAAAAGAGTTTCAGTTCTGACCATCACTTACTCTTGAGTGGTGGTTAATAATTTTGAAAGATACAGTTACCAGGAGACAATAACCTCACAGAGTGAGGGTGTGTGTCTCTGTTACATCTTTATAGAAATTAGAAGTCAAGTCATGGAAAGTATCAAGAAAGGAAACTCTATCACTGGTGATAAGATGATAACACGGAGTTCCTACTTTTAGGAACAAAGTAGATTTGGAGAAGTAAGTTAGAGAAGTATGTTCCCTATCCATGGAAAATAGTGTGATAGTTTGCCACTAATAACATCATTGAGGTGTTTTATCATATGGCTTTTTTGTTTTGTTTTGTTTTTTGGTTTGTTTTTGAAAAGCTACATGTGCTAATAGGAAAGGCTGTTAGACACAGTCATGTACAAACATTTCTCACTGACAAACAATCTAAGATGTTCACCAACTCAGCAGAGAGCTGAGGTTTTGCAGGGAAACTTCTGAGCCTAGAAAGATTTCTGATTATTTTTACTTATGAATTTTCAGTTCATTATACCAGAGTTCAGAGAGCTTCTTGAAATAGCTCCAACATCAAGGCACAAAATTAAGCATTGAGAAAATCAAGCAAAAGCAAAAATAACCATAGATAATTAAATAAGGCTCTGATTTGCATTTATACAAAGAAATACATGACTAAGTTTTACAGAGTTGTTGAACATGTCCAACTTTAGTCTTCCCAGGATTCAAAGCATTAGAGGATACAGGGGTAGTGAGCTTACTAATTTTTGTTCTGACTCATTTGCATCTCCTCATGAAAACTTTTGAGAGAAAAACAGAAGGTTTGTCCTGGTCCAAATTTTTTGAGATATGAGCATTCAGCAGGACAAAGTACAGTGGGAAACTGATGGGCAGGAATGGCCCCATAATGGGGAGTTTTAGAAAATGCCTGTGCCTATTGGCTGTCTCATTAAAACTGTCAAGAGTAGATGATATTGTCTGATAAGTATGAAAGATGTGGATAAAATTTGCTGAGATAATACAAGCATCATGTACCATGATGGAACTCTTGAAGGCCGTACATACACTCAACATCTCACTGCCAAGATGCCCTTGTTACCATCTTCATACCCATTCTACCTGCCCTCCAGAATCAGCCTGCTGTCTCTCCCATCATCTGTAAAACCTGTTGTCTACCATGGCAGACTCTAGGCTTCTTTGCCCAGAAGGGAACACAACTATCATCCTTAACCTCCTTTATCTCTCTCTCTCTCTCTCTCTCTCTCTCTCTCTCTCTCTCTCTCTCT
>NW_021620769.1:3721416-3728938 GCF_004785775.1 Grammomys surdaster | reverse complement strand
CTCTCTCTCTCTCTCTCTCTCTCTCTCTCTCTCTCTCTCTCTCTCTCATTCTCTCTCTCTCTATCTATCTAATGGTCTAATCAATTCTAAGTCATTCTGTTCAGTTGCTGCTAAAGGCCATGAAGGCCATGTCCTTATCTTACCTGTCTCATACTTTCTGCAAGCAACATAATTTGTTTTCTTCTCAAATATGGAAATGAAAGTAACCTTTCAACAGGAGATCATGCAGGGCAGCGCCCTCTGCCTCTATGACATTGTGAATGTCATTTCATCCTGCTGGAATTTCTTTCCATAATATTTTAAAGAAAACAAGCTATTCCAGGGCCCCTCAATGCTTGGACACATGCTGAATATATCTGTTGTTGTGTGTCTCTGTTGTATCTACTAGAACCTCAAGTAAGATACAGATATATCATGCCAGCTTTACTTGTTTTTTTTTTTTTTGCTTGTTTGTTTGTTTTTTTGTTTTTTGTTTTGCTTTTTGTTTTTTTTTTTGTTTTTTTTTGCTATGGGATCCTTGAAATCCAGACTGGTATCCAGTACCAAGCAAATTTCCCACACAACAGCACAGCATATGTGTGTAATGAACTCAATTTTCTGAACAATATCTTCAGTAAAAATATATATATATATATATGTATATATATTCTTTTAATAGAAAGTGCTAAATTGCCCACTCTTATGTATTTTATTAGTTTCAGACATAAAATATGATTCGTTAAATAATTACTCAAACTCTATTCAGGGTCACTTTAGAACAAGAAGTCATAGCATATTTGAAAGGTTCATGGTATGACTTAACTACATTACTTCTCAAGATGTGTGTTACTCACTTTTTCAAAGGTGATCATAGAGAACATGTCACAGCACATTAGGATTCTAGGTTACCACAAAGTCTCACTGTTACTTCACATGAACATTTTTGAGTGAATTAATCCTGCTCTATATAAATGCATGTTTAGACACACTAAGAAAGTATTTAAATATTAATATTTATCTTCCCCCTTCCTGGGACTAAGTTACACCCTAAACTCACATCATTTTAAGTCAAACGAACTCGTCCTACCTTGTAAGACAGACAGATAGATAAGAGATAGATGGTAGATAGATGATAGAAAGATAAACAGATAATAGAAAGAAAGAAAGAAAGAAAGAAAGAAAGAAAGAAAGAAAGAAGGAAAGAAACAGAAAGAGATACTACTCTCTACAGCACAAAATTAATTGGGATTTATACATTTACTAAGTCCTGTCTAAGACAAATTACCTTCTATATCTCCATAAATCTCCTTTTGTATTTTTATTGAACAAGCAATGGCATTCTTAGCAGTATTTTGCAGGGGAAAAATGTTTTAGTCAGCATCTAACAGAACCATGATGTGAAATCGGGGTCTGGTCCTTAAGTCCCTTTAGGGCACAATAGGACATTTTTTATTGATCCGTGAATATATGAGCTGGCTGTGTTGCAAGGCACGGACACACTGGATGAGAGCTTTGAGTCACAAGGTATCCCACAGATGGAATCAGGATGACCCGGCGTGCCCTGACCTGGCCATAGCACAAGGAGAAAGGTTTCAGATGGTCTTTTGATTCTTTTAGATTAGGAGAAATCATGTAAATTAAGTAATTCTAGTGTATTGAAAAGATATGTGGGGATGGGTGATCGGTTTTTAACTAAGCTTGATATCTTTTTACTTCTTCCTTTGCCCAGCCCCTTGAGTGGTTTTATCTGTTGACTCCCTACTTCTCTATCAGTCCCCACAGGAGACCTGACTGCCTGCAAAATTTTCTTCACTTAAAAAGACTATGTATGTCGGGGCTTACTGTGCTCTTGATTTAGTGTCAATTTAACATCGAAACAATCTTGTAAGAAATCAGAGCTCTCCTGCAGAGAGCTGCTGGAGAAATGGCAGAAAGGGCCAGAAAAGGAAAGGTAAGTGGTCACCTCCTCTTTAACCTAGAAGGCCTCCCCTGACTGCTTCAGCTTCATTAGAAAAGCTAATTTAAACTCTTAAAACAGATCCCAGCACCCCTTTCCATTCTGGGCACTGATGACAGTGAGATCTTCACATAGCACAGCCAGGACTAAGAAATGAGCTCAGACACCCCAGCAACACACAAGCCACCTTTTCCTCAAAGTTATTTTTAAACAACACCTAGAAAGGGGTTTATAGAAAGCGACTTGTCTTTTGTCAGTGGGCCTATTCAAGTTCTGATAGATAATGATACCTTCTATCCTGTGTATGAGGCCCAGCTGATCTGAAAGACCGAACAGTGAGAAGAACTTAACAGAAACCATGTACCCAGACCCAACACCAGACACCAGGGATGATGGGACCGACCGTCACCACCCTCTTCTCATCCTGTTGTTATCTGCAGTTGCAATGTCACCATATGAAAGAGTTCAGAGGGAAACTGTAACCATTCTGTCATGGGAACTTCAATGTGTCTGTGATACATTTTCAAAAGAGGAAGGAAAAGTGAATTCAAAATCTCTCTAAGGCAAAGGTTCCACTCCCATTCCTATAACATAACACAGGTCCATGTTGAGGATGTCTCTAAATGAGAATGCTCAGATTAGCACTTTTAATAAAGTCAAGCTATTGTGTCTGTGTATAAAATCAAACAGAGGGAGGTGAAATTTGGAGATATATTTTGCTGTCTGTCTCCAAACCACAAGTTAATTTCAGTCTATTATGCATTCACAATCTTGATTTGGGAACAACAAAAGCCCAAAATCCTAGCTGCTTGTCCATCCCTGATGAAGACAACCTCAGTATGCCGTCACATGACTGAGGAATCTGCTGGGTTTACTCTTCTCTATGTTTCCTTGGGCTAGATCAGAAAGCCAGAGACTCTGAGGTGGCTATTGTTCAACTATGAAGGCTTGAAATTACTTACTGAATTAGACATGGCACTTTGATCACATGACCTCTTACCAGTTGCTTCCTATAAAACACAGAATAAGAATGAAACAGACTGGGTCAGACAGACCATAATAGCATATGTTCTACACTCTTCTAGATCTCATGATCACTCTGAAATCGTGGAAGAAGCAGAGGACCTGAGATGCACCCTCATTTCTCACTCAAAGGCTATGTATGACAGATTACCCAGTGTTCTTGAAACAGGAACAGCACCTCATCATACACTAGAGGAAGAAAAACTTTTGGATCATGTGACATCACTTTGGGGGAATTTCTATTCAGAAGCCAGCATGTGACCATATAGATTGAAGTCTTGTTTCTTCAACATTTACTTTAAATGTGTTGCTAGAAACAAAAGCAGACATCCTCACAGGACTTAGAAGAACTTTGGACAGTTGATGGTTGCTGGCAATGGCACAATCAGTCAGTCCCAAGAAGTCAGCCCTAAATACCTATGAACAACAGTAAATGATCACAGTATGTTGTATTCATGAGTGAGTGAGTGTGTGTGTGTGTGTGTGTGTGTGTGTGTGTAGTATAATTAAAGAATAAGAAACCATGAATTTGAGGAGTAGAAGCGACATAGTCAGAACTGTAGGGAGGAAAGGAAGAGATATAAATACAGCACTTATATAGAGACTTCTCAAAAATTAAAAATAATGATACAAATATAAATATCCAGGATTTCATAATTTTCTGCCTTCTATTTGGTAGAAAGATTAATAGTTTTAAGGTCCCATGAGAGATGGCCCAGTGGATAAGACTGCTTCTTGAACAAACATGAAAACCTGAGCTCAAATCCCCACCATCTACATAGAAAGCCAAAGATGTCTACACATCTCTGTCACCCCAGAACTGTAAAAGGTAGAACCAGGAAGATTGCTGGAGTCTGTGTCCCTAGCCTGGCTCTAGGGTTGGTGAGAGACCTTGTCCCAAGGAAATAGGGCAGTGAATGACAGAGCAGGACATCCAGTGTCTTCCTCTGACTTCGAGTCAGGAGTTGATATTGGAGTTCAGGCACACAGGCATGTGCTCCAGCACACTTGAGCATATACATCACACACACACACACACACACACGGTTCATATACACACAAAATAATTTTAAACAAAGTTGGATTAAACTTACTAAATTGAATGTATTTTAAAAGACTCTTGTAAAATAAACTTGCTTTGGTTATACACACAGAGAAATAAACCAACTAAATCCTCTCAAGAAAATGTTTTCTTTCCAAGGAGCAAACATAAGAGAAAAGCCACCCTTGTCTATTGGAATGTTCATTTCCCTACCAGTCCAGTAGTGGGCGTCTTGGAGAACAAGGAAGAATATTATTCCAGAAACAACAAAGTTGAGAAATTACAAAACCACAAAGCAAGTTATGGTTTAAGCATTCACTTTTAATTTAGTTGTAAACAATATTTATCCCAGTATAGTAAAATTGTAATCATATTTAAACTATATAAAGTATTATTTGATGAATTAAACTCCCATTTAGAGACATTGAAGTCTTGGCCCTGTTTTATGACTGCACAAAGACACAGCATTCTGAAGGTAATGTCCAAGAAACCAAGAGCTGAAGATTGCACACATGGATCTAATTCTTTATAAAGCTCTGCAGTAGCAGAAGCATGGGTGCCAGAAAACCCCAAACAGACAAATCTGCCAAATTCAATAGCTATTTTCTTTTCCTGAAAGTAAAAATAAAATAAGATGAATGCATACAATAAACTTGAATAATGTTGAAAACAATCTTTCTCAGGCTAGAGATCTAAATGTGTCTTCTACATTAATGTGTTTTTCTAAGCTAAAGACCAAGTATAATAGAGCTGTCACTTTCCTGATGCAATTATCTGAAAATTAGTGGTTTATTTGAAAAATACTATGTACAAATCTATGATTGGAAATAGAGGGTTGGGAGAAAAATAAGATGCATCGTGATTTTAGCAGCATGCTACAAAGGCAGACGCCTATCCAGCAGCTATGATTTAATAGACTGTGCAGCAGAATTTAAATCAGTTGCATAATATTCATTAAGACAGCTCCAGTGTTCTGTCCAAAGGAGCACTGAGTTATCTCCAATCAAATCTTAGCTGTCAGGCATAGGGCTCCATGGTTGTACTGGTGTCACTCATACAAATGAAAGCCATGTATCATATCATAACATTGAATTGAGGAGACAGGATGGACCAAGATGAGCCACAATTTAATCAGACAAGAGGTCAAGTGTAGGGATATAATGAGAGCTGGGATTGTGAGAGCTGCTCCTAGGTTGACTCAGAAAATATTAAACATTGAAGGAGCCATCAGAAGGTGAAAGAAGGGGGCTGGGAAGGCGGACTTGATGTCTACTAGGAAGGGAACAACAACACTAGCCTGTGAAATAAACTGAATCATGCCATAGTTCTAAGTCAGAATATTCCCTCTCTGCCCTTTTTCATGTCCTGACAAGACAGAGTAGCCTGGAACTTCAATCACATACACATCCTGAAGAGTCCATAAAACCATGAGAGAGCATCTTAAGACATCTGTGCTGCAACCAACCTTATTCCACACCATAACTTGAATGTAAGAATGCAATTATAAAACCAAATACCACTCTGTTGCATGACATTTCCTGGAGGCAGACAGAAAGAACTCCCCGCAATATGACACTGACAAAACCAAAGCAAGGATTCCATTCAGGTCGAGCTTGGTAAGGCAAAGACTTTATCAAGATTTTTTACAGAAAGGTTGGTGACTCGACAATTTTATCACCTGGAATGATTTGGGCAACTTTTAAGTAGCCAGGTCTAGAACATGCTCTCAACAGTCTATTGTTCAAGCTCTCATATGGTGATAATTTTGTGGAAGAGAGTGCCCTGATGAGTATCTAGGAAAGACCTTATGAATCTGGAAAGCTCTGTGATTCTACTCTTTTCCTCTACATGGAATGTTGGTAGGTCCAATAACATCGGGGTTTCCTATAGGTCATGACAGATGTTCTGCTTCAAGACGGCAATGGTCAGGTCTGCCTGAGATAAAGCTATACTATCCATCCTCCAAGACTGTGACGTTGATCTGAGAGATAAACAAAAATACACAGATACACTGTAATTTTGTGGCATAAACATTCATTTCCCCAGCTTCGAATTACCATTTGCTTTGGTAACAATTTGTTTGGTTTTCATTGACAAAAGACAACATCTTGGCTTACTCAACTTTCAGCCTGAATTCACTGCTACCTTTACTTAACCTGTCATATTCTGGCATCTGTGGTACCACTCAAGTCCCGCATCACCATCAACCACTACTTCTGTAGTTCTCTGAGCATTTCAAAATGATGCTCTACTCAGTCGTAAAAGTATGCTCCTTTATAGCCAGTCAGTAGAGAAGGCCAGCAAGGGAGCGAATTGAGTAACACCTAGGTGTCCAGGGAAAAAGTAGGTTTGCTGTTTCACTCTTTTGTTGTAAAATTACTTGTGAAATTACTTCTCTTTGCATGTTTTATGTGGTTTTTATAAAAGTACTTTCCTCCAGTGAGGAAGTAGATAAAACCTCACTGTGCAGCCTAGTGCACTCCACTGCAGGCATTTATTCTTAGAATAGTAAGTCAGAGGGAACAAAACACAATAGGGAACTTGGCAAGATTCCACTTTTGCTTTACAAGTCTGCCAGTTGTAGTTTATTAGTCCATGATGAACTTCTAAATTCGCATTTTATTCATATAATATTGAAATCACTTGTAAGCAATCTAAGTTACATTGTTATCAAGTATCTTGTACACAATGCTTTATAATTCCAGAAAAAGACGACAGAGGGAAGATGGCTAACAAAAGGAGATCTGTGACTGAACACAGGGCAAGTGACCCCAACATTGTCCTCTCTTGTGATAATCCCACACTAAATCCTTCAACCTCACTCCTAGAAAAATTGACTATGTTTACATAGTTGTCATAAATGAAGGAGTCTGAATCAACTTGGAAAGTAAATTATATTAGCAAGTGAATCAAAATCATACTCAAACCAAGCAAGCCAAGTCCATGTTTTTGTTGTTGTTCATCTTCTCTTAAAACCCTTATTCAGCTAGGGCAAAGGAATTGGTTCAGTGAGTGGAATACTTGCCTCTCAGGTATGAAGACCTGAATTTGGATCCCCAAAACTCACATAGAACTGAATGTGGTAGTACCTACCATAATCTCCAAGTTCTTATCATGATATGGGAAGTAGAGTCAGAGAATGTCTAGAAGTTCACAGACCTACTATTCTGGTGCACACAGTAGCAAACATTGAAAAACTCTGTCTCAAACAAGGCTGAAGATGAAGACCTACATTCAAGATTGTCCTCTGATCTCCACACATGTGCAGTGATGTGTAACAACACTCACAGAAATACAACCAAATACCCACACTGCACCCCAGCACTCCAACTCCCTACCCCTGACAACCCCCACACAGAGAGAGAGAGAGAGAGAGAGAGAGAGAGAGAGAGAGAGAGAGAGAGAGAGAGAAGAGGAGAGGATTGGAGAGGAGAGAAGAGAAAAGGATTGGAGAGGAGAGGAGGGAAGGGGAGGGGAGAGGAGAGGAGAGGAGAGGAGAGGAGAGGAGAGGAGAGGAGAGG
>NW_021620769.1:3719064-3721406 GCF_004785775.1 Grammomys surdaster | reverse complement strand
GGAGAGGAGAGGAGAGGAGAGGAGAGGAGAGGAGAGGAGAGGAGAGGAGAGGAGAGGAGAGGAGAGAAGAGAAGAGAAGAGAAGAGAAGAGGGAGGATAGAGAGATTTTTTTCTTTCAAGTCTGTGGAGCTAGATTAGTGGCTATTGTACTTCTGGAGGACAGAAATTTTGTTCCCAGCCCCCTTGTAGGAAAGCTGTCAACTGTTTGTAATCAGGTAACCTCTTCTGGCATCTGCAGGCATCTCTACTCATATGCATACAATTCCACACAAAAGCATACCCATGCATGCAAACAAGTGATAAAATTAACATATTTTAATTAAGTAATACTATCAACCAATACTAATTAAGTAATTTACAACTAAAATGGCTTGTACAATGCATTCTTAATATTCTTAGTGGCCTTTTCTATATAGCTAAATAGTAAAAGCTTATTACTCTCTCTTAGTATATATGAGCAGAGAGTAGACTGGGAACTTACAGTAGACGAGTTGAACAGTGTGAACAAAAGGCATGTAATATCATCACTAGTTTCCCAAATTTCATGAGTTGTGTTCAGAATCCCTTGCTCAGTTCCGGGATAAATCTCAGGCCCTTTGAATGATGAAAATACTACAAATCACTCTCTAGGCATTAATTAATTAAACTCTGTCATCTTTGCCTTCATTCTTTGACAATTAGTAATATTAGTGTCATTATTTGAAAATTAGGAATGTAAAAATTCCCTAGTAATGACACACCTCCACAATACCAGATATTTAATAGGTTAAATTTTGTCTAATTAAAGAGTAGCTTCTTAGAATGTGATGGGTAGATTGATAGATTGGACAGGTGGATTGCACTCAGTTGAAAATGACTGCTTTTTTACACCAAAATAAGTAACCACAGCCAACTTATAAAGTTCAGTAACAGTGAAAGTGTATAGTGCCAGTAAAATCAGACAATGTAGTTAAAGATCTCATAACAGAGAAAGAAAGGTAAATGAAAGGAAGAGAAGGAGAAGAAAAGGAAGGCCTGATATAAGCCTTACCACACCTTGATTGATATGAATCAATAAGGCCTTTATAAACTCTTGTTCATAGGAATCACACAGATGAGCTACTGTGTAAGTGTGTTAGTCCTGTAAGGATAGGCTTCCCTTTACCTTTGCAGCAGTATTTCGACCATATGTATTTTGGGGGTTTTAGAATATGTTCTGTTGAGCTGTGAAGACTGTACCCATGACCTTCCAGAAAGCTTGCAAAGTAGACACTTTACCAGAGCTACACTTCCCACCCCAATGACTTAAATTATAAATTTAAATTTCTGCATATACAATAACACCTCTCTTTTTCTTCAACTTAAAGAAAACATTCATTTCCAATGTGACATCTTAGATCTCATTACCAATGCCCAACTGTCTTCAATCACTACGCACTACTATTTTATTTAGCAACGGCCACACCATATGACCTAATCTGATCTTTCAGAACTGACCAGATAGGTGCAATAGCTTCACCTGGCAGATCACACAAGGGCAGCAGCCCTCTCTTCACTAAAGAAAGAAACCATATCACGTTCCTAGGATCAGGAGTACTCCTAACCATATTCATATTCTTAGCTCATCACTAAGGTTTCTGTACCAGGAATCTTGAAAAGACCTTGCTGGGGACCTCTGCTGAGACCATGTCAGGATGAGGGGAAGAAGCTTCTGGAAAACACTTCACCACATTCTATGTAGTTTTTCTCTGAGTCCCTCCTTTTCATCCTGAGTATCAGATACATCAAACAAGAGCATTTGGTGAAGGCCTTCTTAACAGTGAAGTGGCCCTCACATCTCTGCTGATCCACTGGGCCCTCATCCAACACCACTCAGTGGGTGAGAGTGGCATTGAGTTAGGAATGGATTAGTGTTACACTGCACTAAACTCTGCTTATTCTATGGAAGTGAATAAGGCTTGACTGCTACCTTCATTTTGGTCAACCTTACCAGGTATTCTGAAGCACAGCAGCTCAGCTAATCTGGACCTACCTTTCCTGTCCAGAATCCACTGTGCCAGTGTACCTTCATCACTGTGTCAGTGTAGCTTCATCACTGCACCAGTGTAGCTTCATCACTGTGTCAGTGTAGCTTCATCACTGTGCCAGTGTAGCTTCATCACTGTGTCAGTGTAGCTTCATCACTGTGTCAGTGTACCTTCATCACTGTGTCAGTGTAGCTTCATCACTGTGTCAGTGTAGCTTCATCACTGCACCAGTGTAGCTTCATCACTGTATCTGTGTACCTTCATCACTGTGTCAGTGTAGCTTCATCACTGTGTCAGTGTAGCTTCATCACTGCACCAGTGTAGCTTCATCACTGT
>NW_021620769.1:3686992-3718964 GCF_004785775.1 Grammomys surdaster | reverse complement strand
TCAGTGTAGCTTCATCACTGTGTCAGTGTAGCTTCATCACTGTGTCAGTGTAGCTTCATCCACTGTACCAGTGTGTAGCTTCTTACCCCTGATCCTCTCTTTCATTCTCATCTAGCTCAGATTTCATGGCTGCTCGATGCTTTCAGCATCTTGTGCACAATCAGAATGACCTTCACTCTTTGTTCATCATGCTCACACTAGAAAACTGCATATTTAGTACCACCAGCTTTGTAGCTACTCTGTTTTTCACTAGACTAACAAGTTTCTTTGTCAACCCACAATCGTGAATGTAGGTTTAAGCATGACCATTGTTTAGCTCACTCTTCCATTGTCTACTAAATACCTTTCCATCCTACAAAATATCCCAACTTTCTTCATCCTATGTCTCCTACAGCCTGGTCTTGATGCCTAATTCAATAAAAAAATATATAATCAGAAGTCAGTAATTGTCCCATCAGAAGCATGACATGTATATCTTTATATTTTGCTTTTCTTTCATAGAATAATTTTATAATTTATAATACAATTTTATTTATATTTATAATTTAAATTTATAATTTATAGGTTAATATGATAATTTTATCTTTCTCTGAGAACTTTACGGCATTGTATTTTGATCATAGCCATCTTCAGTTCTCTCTCAACTACTCCTAGATCCAACAGGAAACTTGATGCCGTTTTTTAAGTAAACCATTGAGTCTACTTTGGGCCATTCATATACTCCTCTGTATGTGGCCATCCACTGGAGAGTGGTCAACTCAAAAGAGGACACAATCTTAAAGAAAATTAACTTTCCATCCCCCCAAAGACAGAAAGAGCCCAGAGTTCATCAGCTAGGGTTGGATCACATGAAACTTTTTCTTCTCCGTGATAGAATGTTGACAGACTTAATCTAGTACTGGTCATGTTCAAGCTGCCATCAATCCATGATGGAAGTGATCTTGTTATGTCTAGGATACACAGTTTTGTTCCAGTCCTTCCTGACCTCTGGCTCTTACCATCTTCCAGCTCTCTTCTGAAACAGTGTGAGCCTTGGATGGAGGAGATAAAGATGTTCCACTTGTTGCTGAGCACCCCACTGATGCTGACATATTCTATACTTTGACAATTGTGGGTTCTCAAACCTCACCAGACAGATCTCTTAGTGCAGTGGATGATGGTCAATGAATTTTTAATCTTTATTTTACCTGTCCCATCCCAGCCCTTCTATACAATGATGAGTGTAACTTTTAATATTTTCAAGACTTACTTTTAATGATGAATTTTTAAACGATTTAACCTCCTTTCTAGGCCACTACCCAAAAGAGGTAGTGGAAAATAAAGGATACAGGGAAAGTGGACTTGTTTAGAAATGTTTCTTTGGAGCAACTCCCAACTGTGTTGTCTAGAAATTGGCAGTTTAGTTCACAGGTCAAAAGCAATAGCTTGATCCACTCGCAAACACTTTACGGATGTATCAGTAGTACATCTCAGTAGATTCGGGATACCAAACACAAATCAGTTGTGGCACTACCTAGCAGAGATAGCCTGGCCTTAGTCTT
Organism: Grammomys surdaster; assembly: GCF_004785775.1. Classification (NCBI taxonomy): domain Eukaryota; kingdom Metazoa; phylum Chordata; class Mammalia; order Rodentia; family Muridae; genus Grammomys; species Grammomys surdaster. The sequence continues at coordinate 3,717,423 of NW_021620769.1, read as the reverse complement.
GACACAAGTCTGCAGGAGGAACCAGTAGGAATGCTAGGAAAAGTTCTTAGCTGTGCCTTTCTCAGCTAAGTGAAGATCAGAAAAGACTCAAAACCAACAAGCATTGCACAGCTAGCTCTACAAGGAAGCCATGCTCAGCCTCCATCACAGTCCATTGGGCCTATTTATAGTCCCTCCAAACATCACATGATCTCCATGGGTCCTGCCTCAGCATGTCTTGTCTCAGCACATGATCTGTCTCAGTTGACATCACTCTGCCAATCAACCCTAGTACACGGAACTGTCTAGAAACACCACCAGAAGTTTGTTGGTGTGTTTCTCTCTATGGAGTCCCAACAAATGGAGCTCAACTAAACAATGTAAGACAGACAGTATATGCAGGTAGTTTTCAAGGAATCCTTCATCACATGCCCTTTCACATGCTTGCTTTAGCAGAACATCCCTTCACCTGTGTTTACTTCAGGAAAACACTCCTTCACGTGTTTGCCCCAGAAAAACACCATCCAACAACTGATTTTCCAAAGAACTCTTAAGTTTTCACTTCAGATGAGTGACTTTATTTGCTCTTAGCTCAAGCCAGCACACCTGCGTTGTACTCACTCTCAGGAATTTTTCCTATTTGTCACTATCCCTAAATAATTCTTCCCCCTCTGATCCTATCTTAGCAGTATACTGAAGTGAAAATTTCTGTTTTCTTTGGAGACTCAGTCGTGTCATCTGATGTTTTTCTGGAACACCATCCATCCTTATGAAAAGATGTTTTTGCTGAAGCAGACACATAGGATGATGTTTTGCTAAAAGCAGAAGCATGGTGGTTTTCTGGAAGCAGCCTGGAAAAACAGCATATGATGTTTTTCTAGAGTGGACACTTGAGAAAATATGTGATGTTTGGAAAGGGTATAAATACAATCCAGCAGACGGTGGACAATGCTGTGTGGTATTGGTTTCCCTTGCTACTCTTTACTGGTCATCGTTTGTCATGACTTCACAGAGAAAAACACACTAAAGAACTTCTGGTGATGTGACAGTGGCTTCTTGCCACTTTCATAGACTCAGAGCTATTGGCAGACTCTCATAGTTTCTTCTGGATCAAACTGTCATTGCTGGTTCATGAATGATGTTTGTGAGTGGATCCAGTTACCACTGCTGATTCATATGACCTGAACTGCTGCTATCCTGACAATGCAGTCTGATTTGCTCCAAAGAACTATTTCTAAACATGTCCACATCCTTCTTTGCCCTATTAAATTTTCCTATCCAATACCTCTGGTGGGTGGAGGGCTAGAATGGAGGTTAAAGCATTTAAGTACACTTATTAAAGTAGGTTTTGAAAATCTAAGCCTACAGTATACAAATGATCTAAGCCAATAGTATAAAAATAGCCAATTCTACCTGTACTTAAAGACAAAACAGAAAATACTTACTCCAATGAACATACCCTGTCTTTTCCTGAAAAATAAAACACCATGTAATATTGGCATATACTGCTCATATTTAATTTTTCCCCTATCCTTTATTCGAAACTCCAATCAAACTCAGTACTCATCACCCTGACAAAATTCCATTTTTGTATCACTAGTGACATCCATAATAGTAATGGTCATTGAGAACAGGACCTAACAGTTAACCAGTCAGCAAAGTTTCCAGTAACTTAATAATGATTGGCCTCTCTAGGGAATCTACGATTCAAAGGTCGGGGGATACATTTAGCTTATGTTACTAAAGGATGCAAATAAGCATTTTTTGAAGTTATAAACGGAGGTGGTGAAAGAGAAGGGGCGGGGAATGAGTAGACTCAGTAAATGGAGAATTTGTGAATTCAGTTCACAGAGCTGTGAAATAGCAATAATAAGCCTTTCATTATTTTCAATAGAATCATTAAATTTAATCTTAGATGATGAGAGGATTAGTTTTACAGATTTCAGGGACTCTATTCCCTATAGATGACACAGTATTAAATTAAATATACTTTCATAATTCTTTGAAGTATGTCTTCCTTCAGCTCATCCTACAGCAAGTCATATCTCCAAAGATGAATCAGTAAGATTTCTGTAGAATTGTATTTCTGTATATCTTTCTTTAGTGGAATAGAAAACTACTCCTTCTTTATCTAAATGTCTCTTCTAAACTATATCAGCCTTTCAGTCTTTCTTTAGAACAAAATCAAAGCAAATAACTCAATCTTTCCTACTTAAAAAAAATCCAACAGTCAGCATATATTTGTACAGCTTATTACTTCTTGGTTTTGTCTTTTTTTATGAAACTAAAATTCTGTATTTTTACAGCAAGTGTTTTTGTGCCACAGATTACAATCATTCCTTAGAAGCAAATCATATGATCTTCTATGAAATCATGTGGTTTCGTGTTCACATACCAGTGAAATGTTTTCAACTTATATTTTTATGCCAGTTGTCAATTTTAAAAACTCAATTGATGAAACACACTTTACTAATACATCTAAAATATTGGAAAACGTTACTATCTACATGATTTAAATATTTATTTTCTCAGAAAGTGTTATCACTAACGTAAGTTCATATGTCAACCAGCATCCTAGACTGAAAATATTGGAAATTGGCTCTGACTATTAAGACATAAACATTTTCATTGGGAAGATATCAGAGCTGAAAAGCTGGGTTCAAGGGAGCTCCAGAAATGTAGCAGGGGGCACAGAAAAGGTCACAGAGCAAACGCCATCTGCTTTGTGGACCGCTGACAAGGTCTATATACCAAAGCTTCAGAAAAGTGAACCAAGAGCTACACTATATCATCAGTAATTCACCACCATCCATGAAGAGTGCACTACATACCTCTGTGGTTAGTGGATAGTTCTTTAAACCCAGTCTCTACATAGTAGGAGATACTCTAAAAGAAAATTATGTTGGAGAGCTAAGAAAATGGGGAAGTTTAAACACAGGCCTTCATAAAATGTGACCTGCCATGGGCAGCCTCACTCCAACAGGTGTGTGCATCAGAAACACTTGGCAAACGGCTAGTGATAGCAGTAAGCACTGAGCATGCAGGAAAACAGAAGAGTCATGTGAAAGAAGGTAAGGCTTGGTAACATTCAGGTTTTCTTCTGCTTTATCATGTGTGTGACACACACACACACACACACGCACACACACACACATGAAATCCCAGACCTTGTTATGAACACCAGTTGGAAAACTATCATTTCCCTAGTTAGATATTTTCCTGGCTCACTGACTTTATTTAAATTTTCCAATGGTCAGGATTACCTTTTCTATACTAATAAACAAAGAACAAAGACAGCTTTTGAGAGTCTGAAAACTGGTATTGTGGTACCCTCCAAACTTCTATCAGAAACTGGTGTTGTGGTATCTTCCAAACTTCTATCAGAAATAAGTTAAGGGGTAGAGAAATGGATTCATGCCAAGAACACCGGCTGCTCTAGCAGTGGACCTGAGTTCAATTCTCAGCACCAACATGATAGCTAATAACCATCTATAACTCCAGAACCAAAGGATCTGATGCCTCTCCTAGCAACAAATGGCACCAGGCAAGTACATGGTACAAGTCCTACATGTAAGAAAAGCATCCTTACATATACAAATAATAATAATAATAGTAACAATAATAATTTGAAAATGAAATGTGTTGACACTGAAATACCTCAATAAAAATAATGAGATATTATAATAATTCAAAACAAAACTACCTAAATGAAATCAAGTCATAGGAAAGAGGCTTCCACTTACACAGAAGCCTATTTAGGTGAAGCTAAGACTGAGTCTCAGAGACTTGTAAGCTGTCCTACTCACACCCACAACTTCCTTGGCCTGTTACTCCATACATTCCATCTGTCATTGATTTTGCACTTTTATAGATTTAGCTTCATTAAATTTTAGTTTATTCACAAAATTATTCATTTGGGTTTGAAAACATTATCATAATTAGGGTTTCTATCGCTATGATTAAAGATTGTGACCAAAAGCAAGTCATGAAGAAAAGGATTTATTTGGCTTACCACAGGGTGCTCCATAATTGAAAAAAAAAATCAGGACAGGAACTCCAACAAGGCAGAAACTTAGAAGCAGCAGCTGATGCAGAGGTCATGGGGGGTACTTCTTACTTGATTGCTCCCCATGGCTTGCTCAGTCTGCTCTCATATAGAACCCAGGACCATCAGCACAGGGCAGCACTCCCCACAATGGCCCGAGCCCTCTCCATCAACCATTAATTAAGACAAGGTTGTATAGGCTTGCTTATAGTACAATCATATGAAGGCATTTTCTCAGTTTAGATTCCCATCTCTCAAATGATTCCATCCTGTGTCAAGTTGACATTAAACTAGCCAGCACAAATACCTGTTGCTACTAGACATGAGAGTCTCTGACTATATGTGCTTGCTTCTCAGAATTGCTAATAATGATGTTATCTTTAAAGTTATGTAATTAACTGAAAAAATTTGAATACAGAGACACACAATTAGAGAATGTACAGCATGAGAGACCTTGGAACACTTAGTCATAAATGAGGTGTCTCTGTCAAATCCCTCCCCTTGAGGATCAGGGAACCATGGGAAAGAGGCAGAATGATTGTAAGAGCCAGTGGAAATGCAAGACACCAAGGAAGCAGTGTCTCCTAGACACAGGAGGATTAGCGTATATATGAACTCTCAGGGATCATGGTAGCATGCATAACACCTGCACAGATCCAAATCAAATAGGGTCGCAGCAATAAGAGGGAAACTAGACATGACCCCAACCCCTGAACCAGAAGTTGTTTCCAATCGACAGTCATTCAAAAAGGAAAAATCGGTTTTCTCGACTAGAGTCTCACTGTGCATGCAAACCACATGGTGACCTACACAAAAAGAACGCATGGTATTTTTTTACAGGTTTTTATTTTCTTTGTTTGTTTTGTTTATTTGTTTGTTTTGTTTTTGACCTTACTGCTCTTTTGCGCATATATTATGGTTTCTGATTTTGTGCTTCTATGGGTTGTGTGTGCATGTGTGTTTTGATGTCTGCGTGTTTTAAGTATTTCCCACACATTTGTTTGTTTTATATTCTTTTTGTTTTACTCCATTTTATTTATTTATTTTTTATTTGTGCCTATTTGTTTCTAAAGAGAGAAAACAGAAAGGCATAATGGGTAGGGAAGTGGGAGAATCTATGAGTAGATAAGTAGGGGAAACTGTAATCAGAATATATTGTATAAAAAATTAATTATTTTTAATAAAGAACTCTAAGTTTGAGCAAAATTATTCTCTAAAAAGAAAATTAGATAAATGATTAAAATAATTGAAAGGATGTTATAGTTTCATACACTAATATATTATCATGATTTTCTCTAATTTTCAATATTTTGTTTTGTTCTAATTTTTTGGAAAAAGTTTCAAGTTGGTCTTTAAAATCCTACTATTTCCGTGTACCATGACTTCAGTCACCAAAAATCTCTATTATAAGTATAATTCTTAGTATTCTTACTTTCTGAATGTTTGTTTTATACAGAATCCAGTTTTTAATTATAGTGGAAATTTAATATCTCATAACTCAGTAGATATAATATGGTTTCAACTGCAATTTCCTTTTGACATATTTTATTTCCCTTCAATATGAAAGTAATTTAATACCTATTTTCTACAGAAATAAACAAAATGAGCTTCAAAAATAAAATTATGTAATTCTGTTTATACTAGCATTTGTGACATTCTATAAAATCAAATTATTTAATGGTATAATTAGAAGTTTCTATATAGTGTATATTTGGATTTCCTTTCAATTACTAAGCTACAATATTTAAGGATAAAGATTGGAATCTGATAATAATTACCCTTAATTTAATGCCATTGCATTCCTGATCTTGGTACTGGCTCCATCTAAAATTAGATGACACCAAAGTAGCCTTTGTAGTATTCTTTGGGTGTTTAAGTTCATTTGTTTGGGTTTCATCTGGCTTTGTTTTATTGCTGGAGATTAAACTCAATGTCTGACTCTCATACACTAAGTACACACTCTTGTCACTGAATTGTACACCAGTCCATGGAGCCACTTTCTTATGGAAATACTGATATCTAGCTTTGCAGAGCAGAGATGAGTATGTGTAAAATAGTTGAATTTGTAGAACTTGCTCAGGAATAATATGTTAGCCTAGTTTAAGTACTTCTAAGCTGCTGTAAACATTTCAATATGCTTGGCCCATGAGACGTGGCACTATCAGGAGGTACAGTCTTCTTGGAGTGGACATGACCTGTGGAAGGAAGTGCATCACTGAGTTGTTGAGGTGGGTTTTGAGGTTCTATGCTCAAGCTCCATTCAGAGAGTCTCCTCCTAGCTACCTCGTCTTCAGATCAAGGCATACAACGCTCAGTTCCTTCTCTAGAACCATGTCTGCTTGAATGCTGCCACACTTCATGCTATGATAATAATGGACTGAACCTCTAAGACTGTAAGCCAGCTCCAATTAAATGTCCTTTATGAGAGTTACATTTGGTCATGGTGTCTCTTCACAGCAATGAAACCTTAACTAACACAGAAATGTTGTTTAGAACAGGTTTCCCAACTCCTCCTAGATCTGCCTAATATACACACACACAAAAAAAGATGATAATAGACAATGTTTAAAACACAGCATGTGGGAAAACAGTGCTTGGCCTGCACTCTGTCTCCTATTCTCTCTGTGAACCTATTTCTATCCTTTAGCTAGCACACTTTGTCATAGCTCTGATATCCTATATTGTCAGAAATGACTACAGAAAAACCTCACAAACTGACACGGTCACTTTAAATCCAAGAAATTTTTTTAATAGTTCCATCTGAAGCATAAATCTTTGCTAACAGAGACACTTTCTCATAAGTGATAATTCTGTGTTCAAAATCTCATCATTTTTAAAGAATAAAAAGTTTCTTCTTTTTAAAAAGATGAGTCAATACCATATAATGAAGGTAATGAATTTTGCACTCAGCTGGATTAAATGGTTGGACATTGATTTTATTCCAGACAGATTTTCTGGGTAAGAGGTCAGTATCCAGCAAAAGTAAAAAGATTGGACTTAAACAGGTTATTAGGACTAAGATAAGAGCTTCAGGAGGACAAAAGTAAAATGTACCTCCTGTTTTTACAGTGAGTCCAGTGAGTGCCATTAAATAATTGAGAATGGGATCTGCTGCTTAGGGTTTGTAGTTTATGGATATGTAGGTATATATAGCTTGTTTCTTCTGGCATGGCTCAGTTTCATCCAGCCTGTCTCATCCCCAAAAGAATGTGTGTCATTGTTCTTTATATTTGTTAGAAGTAATGAGTACTGAAACAGAAAGGGACTTTCTGCTTAGGGGTCAGAATGCTCTGCTTCCAATCACACAGCTTTAGAGAACACTGGAAACACTCTGGCAGTGAAAAGTTGGCTGAAGGTGAAAGGGACCACACAGTCACTGTTCATTTTGGTAGCACTCTCTAGGCCAGAATTTGAGCAGGACTGTCAGTGTCTGTAGCTCTGCCATTTGGAGGAAACACATATGCAAACCCTGGCACTCACTAGTCAAATGTCATGACTGATCTTGAGAGAAAAAGAGTTATACCCCCAAAGCTACTGAAGATGCCTCAGTAAGAGTGGCTAACACAGGAAGCTGTGTCTATTACAGAGAGGACTCAAGGCCTCACTCACAACACCAGATGAGTCAAATAGAAAGATAAAGAAGCAAGAACAGACAAAGCTTAGAAACTTGTTCCATGGCTGACACTCATTTTTAAAAAAGAAAAATTATTTAATCATTTTTTTACAGTCCAGATTTTATGTCCTTTCTGGCCTACCCTCTGGCTGTTCTACATCCCATACCATCTCCCCTCACCCCCATCTCCACAAGGATGTCCCCATCTCCCAGACCTCCCCACTCCCTGGGACCTCCAGTCTCTTGAGGATTAGGTGCATCTTCACTGAGTCCAAACCAGACAGTCTTCTCTTGTATGTTTTGGGGGCCTCATATCAGCTGGTGTATGCTGCATGATTGGTGGCCCAGTGTCTGAGAGATCTCGGGGGTTCATGTTAGTTGAGACTGCTGGTCCTCCTACAGGGTCGCCCTCTTCCTCAGTTTCTTCCAGCTTTTCCCTATTTCAACCACACGGGTCACCAGCTTCTGCCCATTGGTTGGGTGTAAATATCTTCATCTGACTTTTTCAGTTGCTGGTTGGATCTTTCTGAGGGCAGTGATGATAAGTCCTTTTTTGTGAGAATACCATAGCCTCAGTATGTCTCAGGCATTGGAGCTTCCCCTTAAGCTGGATCCCAATTTGGACCTGTTGCAGGACCTCCTTTTTCTCAGGCTCTTCTCCATTGTTTTCCCTACAGTTTTTTCAGACAGGAACAATTATGTGTCAGAGTTTTTGACTGTGGGATGGGAACCCCATCCCTCATTTGATGCCCTTTCTTTCTGCTGGAGATGGGCTCTACAAGTTCCCTCTCCCCACTGTAGGGCATTTCCTCTAAGCCCTATCTTTGAGTCCTGAAAGTCTTCTACCTCCCAGGTCTCTGGTACATTCTGGAGGGTCCCCCCACTTCCTACCTCCTGAGGTTGCCTGTTTCCATTCTTTCCAGTGGTCCTCAGGGCTTCAATCCTCAAAAAGGTTAACAAGCCAAAAAGCCCAAGTGAGGATGCCTCCATCCCACTTGAGAGGGAGAAGAAAGCAATCACTGGAGGGAGCAGGGACGGAGGCACCTCGGTGGGAAAGAGGACAGGGAGGGGAAGAGGGGAACATGAATCTGTATTAGGTGAAGGAAACAGGCACTCTTGAAATCGAAAGTTACATCATGGGGAACTAGAGCTGGAGTTTGGAGTTATGCTGATAGATAACACACTGAAACTACTTAGAGATGGCTAGTGTCCAGCAGTAAATCAAGCTTTAATTACTTTAATTACATTGAGTTCTATAGCAGTATAGACAATGGTAGAGGGATAATATATAATTTGGTAAAACTATCTCTCAATACATATTTTATTTAAATCAAGTATGACCATGATATCTAGACCCTCTATGAATTCATGGGACAAAAGGAAACTTCATATGAAACTTTTTGAACTTATTGCCATAAAATATACACAGTTGCAGTTCTCTGCAAGTATTTGTCATGGACTCCAGTTAAAACTAACTTTCACCAGAACTGTGTGCAGTGCCCTGTCTCTTGTCCTTGAGAAGTCCTAACACAAGCCCTCCTTCATTATCTTCCACCGTCCTTAGCTCACTCATTGTCTTCCACCGTCCTCAGCTCACTCATTCTCTTCCACCGTCCTCAGCTCACTCATTGTCTTCCACCGTCCTTAGCTCACTCTTTTCAGTCACGTAAACATGTGGAAGATTGGTTTTCCTTAATAAATGACAAGAGCAACTCTTCCCTGAGTGTCTGGTCCTGATATTGCACAAGTTTATTCTATCCCAAACCTCTTGAGATAAACGGCAATTCTTTCTGTACTCTTTACCCTTACTCATTCATCGACCCACAGCAATTCAGCCCTGTCTTCCTCAAACAGTACCCTTTTTCTCGGTTTGTCACTTGACTAATCACCAAGTGCAATTAATGTCTCCTGTTGTATAGTATTGGGCAGTTTGGAGACACTGGATAGTATTGGCCATTATCTTCCTGAAACTCTATACTCCCTTAATTTTCTTTCTAATCCCCATTTTCAATCACTTTTACTGCTTCTTTCTTTTTCTGATTATCCATAAAGCACCACATCTCACAGGTAGTCATTTATTTCCTACTCTTAGTCTATTTCCTGTGGACTCACTCAGTGACTTGATTGTCAGTGTGACTACTTCTCAGTTGTTAGTCCAGATCACAGGTCTGTGTTGGACAGCTTTTCTCTGTTCTCGCAGGGTACCTTAAATCTAACATATGATGAATTTATCATCCCTGAGAAGCTAGCTCTATACCCTGTGTTTCAGTGAACAACAGAGACCATTCTCAAACTAAATGATCTAATTAGAAGCCCTGGTAATATCATTTTTGCCTGTTGACCTTTACAGGACCTTGCTATCCTCCCAACATTCCTAAATCCGTCATATTCTCCACATCTTCCCAAAAGAATTATTCTATTCAGCCCAATCCTTTATGGCTACAGAGTGACTGCAGGTAGGACTTTTGTAGCTGATGCATGAAAGCATGATTTTCACATGATTTACACATGGAGTCACGATTCTATAATTTGAATGTGAAGTGTCTCCCACAGGCTTGTGTGTTTGAATAGTTGATCTCTACATGGTGGTGTATTTTTGGAGATTGTGGGATCTTTGGAAGGGAGTGCTAGCTAGAAGAACTAGCTCACTAGGGGTTGGGCCTTATGAACTCCAGCCCCTATACCCTCGTATTTGTGGTCTGTCAAGCTACCTCTTGTCCTTACCACCAAGGGCAGCAGCCACTCCTGCCACCATGAGTGAAGCCATATGCCTTCTCTGTCTTGAAGCTGCAAACGAAAATAAAACCTCTCCCTTCCCATCTTTCATGGCAATGAGAAGAGTAGCTAGCCACAGATTAGTACCAAGTAGCACCTTCTAGCTTCTCTGACACTCAGAATCAAAATAGAAATAAAGCAGATGCTTGCTCAAAACAGGTGCGTTCGGAAGTCCAAACTAAAGCTCAGTAGTGAGTGGAGACTAGGCAAAAAAAAAAAAAAAAAACAGGAAGGTCTAAGACCTGATGATGGGAGGGTGATGATAACAAGGAAAGAGAGATATAATGAGCTAAGTGGAAACAGAAATGTGTACAAAACAGAAAGTTTGTCTTAGGCAATCTGGTAGCTTCCAAACAAGTCAGCACTTGAGATGTGTCATGTAAATACATCACAGAGTCACAAGGAGCCATTAGGAGAAAGTCAAGCTCAGGCTTCTTTTAGTTAATCTTCACCTCTTTTTTTCCCTGAAACATTGCTATAATCTGATATCTACCTGATATCTTTATCAAATATTTGAAAAAGGCCTTGATTTTTTGTTTCCCATTGAGCTGTGACTATAACATATAACTTGAATCCATGCTTCCCAGCTAGGATCACTCAGAATAGACTCAAAGAGTCTCATCTCATATTTCTGTTGGGAATAACTTAGTATTTTACGCCAACAGACAAACAGTTTGGATGGTCAGATGGAGAGCGTGGGAAGACCAGGCAGGCAAGTGAGATTCATTCAGACAGGGCTTCAAAAAACCCTAAGTGTAGACAGGGGAAACTCAAGATCTTCCTCACTCATACTAGCCAGTACCTTTGTTGCTTTCCATTCCATTGATGCTTCATCATGGTGCCTGGGATCCTGAAGTATCAGCAGGTGCTGAGAGAAAGTAAGAGACAGTCTACAGAGTCAACTAAGCTGAGGACACTTTGGTTCTGTGTTATCTCCTTCCTACTAATCAAATAAAGCCATTTCCCAATCACTTCTCAACTCACTAGCAAGAAACACAAAAAGAGGGTTAGGCATCCCTCCTTTTTGCTTTGTTTTCTTCAGGAAGAGCCCAAAAAGATACAGAAGAAAGGCAGTTTGGTAGATGAATGGAGTGCCCATTCTCACCTGCAGAGCCATAAAAGAGAAGAATGTATTTGTTTTCTTCTTTGTTCTTAACAGGAAGATTTTTTAAATTTATTATTTGATTCATAGGTTCAGACAGACAGAAAGAGAAAGAGACAAAGACATAGACAGAAAGAGTCAGATAGAAATGCACATATACATACATACATACATACATACATACATACATACATACATACAGATAGAGAGAGAAAGAGAGAGAGAGAGAGAGAGAGAGAGAGAGAGAGAGAGTGAGAGAGAGAGAGAGAGAGATCTCCTTATTGTGCTTTTGTTAGCCCAAACTCCCTCCTGAAAAACCTTACATCTTTATTTAAAGTTCTTTAATTTAAAATTTGGGTTACTAAATATTAAGAACCCACTTCTGATCAAAATGCAAAGCATAAGAGATTGCACAATGTTCAGCCCTAAGAGGGACATCTACATCCTAACTTCTCCTACCAAAGCTTAGGAATTATTGAGAAACGGAGGTGGGTAAGAAAGACTGTGGGACAGCTCCCAGGGTCCTAACCACCAGCCTGGGAGCACTTATGGAGGGATCCAGGGCTTCAGCTGAATACGTAAGAGTGGAGGGCCCTGCCGGGCACAGGTGGAAGATGAGATCCTTGACCTCATGAAGGCTGGACGCCCCAGGGGGTGGGAATTTTGAGGGTGGGGAAGTGGGAGTGGGGGGGTAGGTGGGGGTTACATCCACAGAGAAGAAGGAGGAGGGGTAAGGGGATGGGGGGTTCCCGGGTGTGTGGGGGATGGGGTAAGGGGATAACATATGAAATGTAAACAAAATATCCAATAAAAAAAAAAAAAGAAAGACTGTGGGAGCCAGAGATGGTAGATGGTCACAAGAAGACAGTGACTTCTGGACACCGCAGGATAGTTGCACATACAAGCTCACAGTGTTATGGCAGCACACACAAGACTTGTGCAAGCTCAAGTCATTCAAAAATCTCAGCACAGAGAGGGGAAGTAGGTAGAAATTTCGTCCCTAACCAAGGAACTGTGAAAATTGATAGTTTCTGTGAGACGGAGGGTTAGACTGATGGTACAAGGGTGTAACCTCCTAGCAGATTGGTCATAGTCTGGTGGATGAGATCAAACTGAAGAGCATAGGAGCAGTGCAAACTCAACTTGTTGGCTTTTAAAAGATGAGTTGTGTGGTTAGACAAACGGAGATGAATCTGGAAGAGTTGAGGGATGAAGAAAATGTAATTTAAATGCAGTGGATGAAATTCTCAAAGAATGTTGAAAGGATGTTTGCATTTGCATAGAGGAAAGAGTAAAGACTAAAGCTTTCCATCCTAGGTGTGTTTTTTCTGGGACACTTTCTATAATCGTGGATGATGTTTACTACTTTACTTTTGGCTCTCCAATCATGGGCCCAAAATAGTAAGTCCTAATATGTGCAAAGAATAAATTTTCCACTTTTTTTTCTAAAAACAGAGAACAAAACAAAAACCAAATTTCTGCAGCACTTTGGTACTGTTAAAAAGTCTGAAATGTTAAGAATAAAATACTAAGGAGGAAACAAAACAAATTTATGAGTGTTATATCCCTTGGGTAGGTTGTCAATTCAAGGCTTTAGCTTTAAAACAAAAAGAAAAGATAAGATTTGAATCTGCAAATTGACAACTGCTCATCTATCAACTGCCAAGCCCTGAGCTCCCAGCAGCACACTCATTCAGACCACCCCAAACCTTCAGTAACTTCTTCTTTTCTCATACATGATCAGAGTGATAGGTCCTTTCAAAGCCAAACAGAAAATCCTTGTCTTCTCATTGTCAGTCAACAAACTTAGCTCTACATGGAACTACCCAACCTCAAAGGAGAGGTGGCTCCACTGTCCCTCAAGTGATCTCTATCTATACCTTCCTACTGAAACCTGACAGATCCATCCTGTAGCACAGAAGATTGATCTTTGATCTTACAATCCTTTCTTCTGTCCACTGTCAGTTTAAATTTTATTGCCCATTCTGCTTTACAATTTTTAAAATTCTATTAATTTTTAATTCTATTAATGCAGACTTTCAGAACAAGAAGAAATAATCACTTAATGCCATTTGTGTGTTTGATGTTCTTCCATAATATATGTCAACCCTTATTCAAGAAAAATCCATTCTAAATTTCATCTGAGGACCAAGCTCTCCAGTATAGTTATCCCATGCCTGATTACAGATCAAAGGTTACAGATCAAAGATTAGACATCACAGAGACAAAACAAAATCAAAACAGGGATACACCCATGTCGTTTTGTTGGCAGGAAATGATTATTTATGAGCACAGTGTGACTATAACTGCAAATCAAGGCCAAATCTTTTCTTTGTACTTTTTTCTTGGTGTTAGAGATAAATCTCATGATCTTGCACATGATAGACATTCTCTGTACAACTGTGTTACCACTAAAGAAATATATTCCACACATGAAGAATGAATGATGTGTCTGAAAGTTTGAACATAATGACCAAAATATGATGCCAACCCTTACAGTTGAGTATGAGCTTGTAGGTGGCAATTCTTTAGTCAATTGTTACAAATGAAATGATTTGAAATTATAAATCAAGATTAGAACAGGAGTCAAAAATCAATTTATTTGTTGTTGGCAAGCATTTTAAAAAATATATGGGAGAGATGAAGAATGCTGGCATGCACTATACATATGAGAACTCAGTATATCACAATGTGGCTCTGGTGATACTGGCTGCTGTCTGTACACGTGATCACTGGAGGAGGTGTACATTTCACTGTGGATTTTGATAACAACTTTGACCATTGTGTCTGTATCTATCAAGCTTCCTGAAAGGGTAATCTATATCCTCACTTTGCACTTCTCCATTTCTCAGATGCTTAACTTCAGCAACCAGCTAAAGCTGCTCTTGATGAGGCCACTGATGGCCTTCTGCCTGTCAAATGTGATGTGCCTCTCTCGGACACATTCCTGCTGAATTCTCTGCAGGGCTAAGCATTGCCCCAGAGTCCTAAAAACTCAAATAATCTTTGCTTCTCGGCTTCACTCTCTAATGAATCTTTCTGCTTTCCAGTGTTTCTCTGTGTATTTATTTGTTTCCTGGTTCCTTGCCTTGCATCTGACCTCAGAATTTGTGCACAACAGTTACAGCCTTTGAGATGTTATAGATCTGATGTGTCACCATCTCTGTCATGTGTCACCTCCAATCTGACCACCCTGGCCCTATCCACCACCGTCTCATGTGAAGATTAATGCAATGAACTGGTTTTCCCCTCTGTACTCAGAGCTGGCAGGCATGACCTACAGTCCTGATAAAGAGAAAATCCAATTGGCCAATCCATTTGATCAGGCTGCCCCCTGACCCATCCATTTGATCAGGCAGCCCTCTGACCTCTTCAGGTCTTTGATCAAACAACATTTGACTGGAGAGTTCCAGGCCTGCTAATTTAAATATGAAGCTTCCCCCGCCACAGATGTCCTGCCTCCCTCCTTCTCTTGCTTTTCTCTATAGCTCTTTTCTAGAATGTTAGACATTTGTTTACCATCTGTCTCTTCTTAGCATGACATAAAATCCAGCAGGGCAGGGGTTTCTCTCTGTTTTGTAGACTGCTGTATCCCAGCATCTAGAGTTAATGGCTCATTGAGAGAAGCCGACGGTAAGTATTAAAAGAAGGGATGACTATAGCTAATCCTGACTTCTTCTTCCTATGATAGTAAGCCTGAAATCTCACATGATCATGACTGTAGTACATGTGCTTCTGTCTATATAACAAATTTTTAAGATGAATGGTTAGCCATTGATATTGTATGTGTCCTGTCCAGTTTCATACAGTGAAACTTAACTACCAACATGATGGGATAAAGGAAGGTCTTTTGGGAAAGTACCAAACAGGAGAATAAAACCTCCTGGTGAACGGCACTAATGATCCCATTAAAGGAGGCTAGAGGCAGCTATTTGACATTCTGCCCTTCCACTGCTTGAGGAAAAAATAAGGTCAGTCCCTCACCATACTGAATCCTAATAACTGTCTTGGGCATCTAGCTTTCAGAGCTGTAAGAAATGCATCCCTGTTACCAGCCAGTATAAGGGTTTTTCTCTTACAACAGAAAGAATGCACTAAAATGGTCATTAAGCAAAAGTAGGAATTGACAGTCAGTACTTGCTGGGAGAGGAGTGTTGCTTGCTTTAGTACTGTAGTCATAGTTGAATGTCCCTTGTTCCACTGAATAACTTCTTCTCTGTGCCTGAAAAAGTAAGCCTAATTAAACTCACTGGGCCACACACAGAAAGGAGACATGGAAACTAAAGAACTGTCTGGGAAGAGTGAAGTGGGGCAGGAAGAGGATGGGATAAAACCACCAAATTCATTCTGTAGACTCAAACAAAAAATGGAGTGAAAACAGGTGACACTCACAGGCAGTTGACTTGAGATTGAAATCTCAGGCCTTAGGGAAAGGAACATGTGTATCCTGCCATGCCTTGTTTCTGCTGTACCCCCCATCAACATGAACACTTAAAAACACAAATGTCCCAGGCGTGTTGCTTATGTGTCTAATAGAGTATACTTTATCACGTACTCACCCACACACACACACACACACTCACACACTTCTATTGCTCATTCTAAAGAGTACCAACACCATTTCATTTTCTTTTATTTTCCTTACAATATCCAATCACAACACATTATATAAAGAAAACTTAATAATTACATATTTATGGATTCTAACCAACCACCTTTTTAAAATGTACCACTCACTCCACTGCCTAGAAGAGATTTTCTTCATGTATGCCAAGTAAAATATGCACTAAAATAATTTTTCATGATACAGTAATTTTAGAAAGTATTGGCTTAAACAAATTTAAATAGAAAATTTCAGATATCCAATTTTACCTTGAATGTAAATACTCTCCACTCCACTCCACCTCAACACACACACACACACACACACAGACACACACACACACACACACACTCAGGCTCACAGATTTGAATGATTAGTTTCCAGCTGCTGGTGGTGTTTGAGTAGACTACAGATCATTCTGAAGAAAGTACATCACTGAGGGTAGGCCTTGAATGCTTATAGCCTGAGCTAACTTCTGTTCTCTCTGCCTCTACACTGCCCATGCTCTACGAGAGGACAGGCTTCTGCTCCTTCAGCATCCTTCACTGCCAGGATGGATTGTTCTGCTCCAGAACTGTGAGCTAAAATATATGCTTTGTCCCTTAAGTTGCCTTTGCCAGGGTATTTTATCACAAAAAAAAGAGAAACCAGGACTTGCACAATCTACCATGCACCACAGTACGACAGGAGGGAGATATGAAATATACCAGCTTCTGGAACCATCTTATTAAAAGATGGCTTCTCAGTAGGTCACAAATTTGTGAAAGGTCAAGGGTCATGAAAAGGTCGATTTATGAATCAGAATTCTTGGAAAGTATTTTGCTACAGAAATAGCACATGTGCAGGGTATTTTAGGTAATGTGACAGGTTGATTAGCGCTAGGCACCAGGCTCCATGCAGGTGGCACCAGACGTCTCTCCCTTTCTTAGTCATGCCTTCCTCTGTTCAGCTGCTTCCAGCACTTTCCTCACTGACATAGATCCAGGAGCCAGCACTTTTCATGGGAAGTGACCTGTGCTGGAGAGTTTGAATGTTTACTTTCCCCTTTGATCAAATAAATTCTATGGTTTCCGTTAAAAAACAACAACAACTGAGACTGGGATTGTGGTGCAGTCTATTTCACAGCGTACGGTGGCTGACTGCAAGCAAGGTGAGGCTGATGAGCAAGCCTGTTGATAACTGATATTATTTCTTTTCTGCCTTTTTTTTCCTTTTATACTCTGCAAGTTCTATTGTTACAAGAAAAATCAATAAACAAGCTTTCAAGGAAACTTAAGCCCAGAGAGAATAAAGGCCCTTTTACCTTGAAATTATTCTTTTTCTTTTTGAGGGAGCAATATCCACCCCATGCCAGAGTTCACTGTCAAGTCAGCAGGGGCCCTGTGTGCTGAAAACTCTTGGGGTAGCAGGAACAGAGCCCCACAAGTATTTGCAGGGGGACCTCCTTTGTTACTAGGATAATGTCTATGAATTGCACAATTTTGGAAGTCAGGTCGGATTTTTTTAAAAAAAGGAACAAATATCACCAAAAAACAAAACAAAAACAAAAAACAAAACAAACAAACAAAAAAAAAAACATAGTCCTTATTTCCAGAGAATAGGCAAGAATTTAGGAAAACCTACAAATGGCCATCCTTGTGTGTGAATGTCAATGAAACATAACCAGGGTAACTGAGATAGAGATGCCCCTCTCTGTCTTCTCTAGTGCTCAAGCCTAGGAAAAAAAGAAGCCCCTTTAACCTCAAGGTCACTGGGATTTCTCACAATGATGTCACAGTATCTAAAGGGTTCAGACTTGAACCACAAGTGTGATTGGTGAGTCAGTCCAAGACAGTAGAACGGTGAGGGATTGGGAGGGCAGGCAGTGTTGATCACTGTTTAGCCTGTTTAGCCAATGCCCACACATAAATATGGAACACTTGAAACATGGCTAATATAGCCACAGGAGAAAATTGCTAATTACGTTAGATTTTAATTACATTCAAATTGGAAGCATCACATGTGCCCACAGCCTAGCATATCACACATCACAGTCCTAGTGAGCAGGAGGAAAAATGTGTCAAAAATGGGGTTTCCAAGCTTTTGATAAAGGCATGGAGCACAGGCAACCCTCAACGTGTTTTCATCTTGGGAAAGCTACATCACAAAGGTAGAGAAAAACCACAGATACTTGTCCCAAACTATAAGTAGATCATAGTAAGTTGAAATAAAAGTTTACAGCACTTGCTGCATGGAGCAGAGTCAGACAAGCGTTCAGCAGAAGTGAACCGTGGGAAGGAGCGCCTAATGTCACCACCATTTATGACTGCCTAATAAAATATCCCTGATTCTCAGGCTCATGACAGTGGTAGTTGTTTGTTCATGAATCTGTATTTGGCACAGGGCCCCCGAAAGCAAAGTCTGTCTTTGCTCTGCTCATTGTTGCTACCAAGGCGTCCCCTAGACTACAAGTTGAGTAACCTATTCACATGGCTGGCAGATGACACCCACTATTGGCCGAGAACTTAGAAGAAAATATTGCCTAAATAGCTTAGAGCTAACTGTTTTATAGGGCTCGAAAGGTCTCACAAAATGATAATCAGGTTTTTAAGAACAAGAATCTTCATGGAGTTACAAACCAGGCTGAACCCATAGTGGTCTAACCTTGGAATTTTCACACTATCGCTTCTATTATATAAGACATAAACTACCCAGGTTCAAAAGACAGAAGCATTTTCATCTGACATTAGAAAGTGTCAAGGAGATTCTGAAACAGCACACATGTCTGGAAACAATGTCGTGCTCATTTCTGAAAAATAACCCATCCCTGTTATTGGGACCATTTAAGCCTCAATGAACAGGAAGAAATTTCAGTGAGTCCAGCTCCATTAACAGTTACGTGGGCCTGAAGCCTGGCCGGCCCCAGTGGCTTGATGAAGCAACCATGTCTTTCTCACATTTCCTCCTTCAGCCTCTGTTTCTTGGCTCTTACCTGTTTCTCTTTTTTCATTGTTAAAAATAGCCACATCATTATCTTCTCCAAATGACAGAAGAAAACCAACTTGTGCTTTGGCACTCTGCCTGTTTTGATCTAAAGAAAGTATCTTTGTCCCTTAAATAATAGGTCCTATGTGATAATGACTGATTATTCTGTATAGCTTGCATGTCCATCTTTGTCAAATCCCCAAGTTCTGAAGAGAAATTCAGCCAACACAAACTGTTCTTTCTAGTCCCTTTTCTCAACTGTGCATGCTAAGCTTGTCTTTATGGCTACAAAGAGTCCAGGAAGGAAAAACGTATGTATTTAAGAGTGTTTAAAGTGTATCCTCCATGCTAGTGTGACCACTACTGCCCAAACTAAACCTCCAGACAAACCCCACTGTTTGAGAGGAAGAAAAGCCAAATTATATCACAATTGGTAGGTCAAGGGCAAATGGAGGTTGAGACTCATTTATGCAAGCGATGTACAGTCTATATATGAGAAACCCAAAATCAAACAAATTCCAGATGCGTTAGTGATTGATATGGGTGGTGACAACCCTGGATTAGTCAAGCTGGATGCTATAAGAAAGGAGAGTGAACAAGCCATGAGGAGCAAGTTGGTGAGCAGCACCCCTCCGTGTGGGTACAATAAGCCAAGTAAACTCTTTCCTCCCTAAATTGCACTGGTCACGGTGTTTCATCACGGCAATAGTAACCCTAATAAGACAGTTCCTTAGACTGATTAGGTTCTAGGACTCCATCTCTTGGATGGTGTTAGTATACTTCTGAAGAGGCAGAAGGGAGGGAGTACATTTGACCCTTTCTTTCCTCCATGTGGTGGTACATCTTAGAAAACACCATAAACGAACCATAATGAAGGTCCCCACAGGTATCACTTCTGCCACTGCCTTCTTGTGGATGACTGACATCCAGCACTGTGGGAAATGAATCTCTACTGTGTCCAAGGTATCCAGATTTTAGTGTTTTGTTTTAGTGTTTAGCAGATTGATCAGGATCAGAGTATACTGGCTAGCTTTATGCAACTTAATGTAAGCTCATTTGGGAAGAGAAACTCTCAATGGAGAAAATGCTTCCATAAAGCTGGCCTGTAGACAAATCTGTACTGTATTTCCTGAATTAGTGATTGATGTAGGTGGTGCTATCCCTGGATTAGTCAAACTGGGTGCTCTAGGAAAGCTCACTGATCAGGACATGAAGAGCAAGCCAGTAAGCAGCACCCCTCCAGAGCTTTACACCAGCTCCTGCCTCCAAGCTCCTGCCCTGTGTGAGTTCCTGCCCTGACTTCCTTTGGTAAGGCAGTGTGACATGAGATAAGCTGAAATATACCTTTTCCCCTCCAGGTTTTTTATGGCCATAGTACTTTATCACAGCAATATAAACCACAAGACAGATAAATATAGATGAACTTACAGATCCCCATGCTGCTAGCAGTGCCTGGAGCTGTCCGAGGGACCCTCACGGAGGCTGAAGTCTACATATGCTCAGATGTCTTCTATAAAATGGTGAGAGTTCACATATAATATAGACACATTTTCCTAAGTACTTTAAATAATCTATAAATAATTTCTAATACTTAATATAATATAACATGGAGAATGATAAGAAATGGCTGGCTGTGTTCAGTACAGATGTAATTCTTATTATGTATCTTCAGAAAGTTGATGGCATAGATGTAGAAATCTCATACAGAGAGCTGACTGTAGACAATGTTTGCTATTGCTAGTCTCCATAGTTTGCCAAATTTCACTCAGATTGTGGTTGTTTCCAACTCAAATTCTTCAAACTAAACTCTAAAAATAAGCAAGAGCAAAAATTAGATGTCTATCACAAATTTTGCCAGGATTAATATGAGTGAGTGTCAACCTATCAAGGTTTTAACAATCCTAATAAATTTATAAGGAAAGGCATGGATTCTGTCAGTGGAAAGTAAATTCTGATCATGGGAACCAAGTCATTTATTGTCCACAAATTAAAAATCAATGATCTTCAAACCTTTCATATATCAAATGTGGACTTCAGATGCCTGACATATGCCCAACCGTCATATCACAATTAGGTCAAGAATCAAACTTCTTGTTGCAAAATGTACAATAAAATCTTCATGCCATGCTTAATTGCTGTTGCTAATGATATTTATAGCATGTCAAGAAGTAGGTCAAGAGTGATTTCAACTGCCTGGTATTTTCCAAAGCCTTTGCTATGTGCAGTGACACTTTCAACCATAAACTTGAAAAGGACAAAGGTGTCAGCCCTGAGAAATCTCTGTTGTGTGCCTTCTATTTAGAGGTTGTAAGAAACACGGCAGTGTGAGCAGTAAGGTAGGGAGGACAGCATCCTTCATGGCTCATCACTGGCCGGCTTTCTCTGCTGTTGTTTACCCATAGCCTCCATCCAATTTTTTTAATAGTTTCCACAAGTTTTTCTGAACCCCAGCTTTACCTCTCCACATATATTGATTTTGTGCTTGAAAAGCAGGTTTAAGACTCCATTACCTCCCTATCTGTCATTCACAAAGCACATGCAAGCCATTGTGCCAGACTCTAGCAGCTAGAGTGATGTAAATAAAGCCTTTAACTCAGCTCCTAACTCATGACAAGAACGGTGTAAGTGACAACTATGACCAACCCTGTTATTTTTATGTTCTAGTCTGACTTTATAGTAACTCTAAATACACCTATGTCCTGTATTATTGCCCCATTTTACTGATGAGGAAATTAATACAGCAAGTGACTAAAGATACAAGTGACTGAATGTAAAAATAATGGTGAAGTGGCTAGTTAAAGCTTCAAATACACATGGGTAGAATTAACAAATCTAAGACTGACAATAAACATTGAGAGTAAATGTTATGGATGTGAATTCTGAGATGGTTTGAAGTTGATGTTGGCTGTTTATGTATTAATTGTTTGTGATGGAAGCAGGAGTGTACTGCGTACATGTGTACTTGTCATCCCTCAGGTACTGTCCATCTTTGCATCTGGACTGTCTCTGCCTCCCTAAGTGCTCAGATGACAAGAATCCACCACTGCGCACAGACTTTTCTACATGGGTTCTCAATCTCAACCTCGGGTCTTCGAGTTTTCAATGGATGTATTCTGCCAATTGAGTTATCTCCCCAACCCACTGGCCAATGTATGTTAATCACTTCCTATAGTCTTAGAAGTGTTATGAAATAATAATAATAGTCTGGCTTTAAAATTCAATTATTTAATTATTTTTCTTTCCTGGATTTATAGAAAAAATTAGGATGAAGCACAGAGGATTAAGCAACTTGCCTTCAGTCAGGCAGCAATATCCTAATAAACTGAAAGTGGACAGAGTGGTGCATATCTGGAATTCCAACATTAAGAAGGGTAAAACAGGAAAATCATGAAGCCAGCATGGATTATAGTTAGAGCCTGTCTCAAAATACATGCAAACAAATTGCCCATTTGGCATTTGAACCTAGCGTATTTGACTACCAAGATAAGTCTTTTCTTACTCTGCTACCTCTAAAATTAGGGGAGAGGAGGAAAAGGTCAAATTTTCTATGCAAATATAACTGAAAAAGCAAAGCCACCAAGCTGTAAACAAGTACTCCATACACAAGTAATGTCAGGAGGGCAGTGAGAGCTCAAGGTATTATCCGGGCAAGGAATCGGCTAGAAATCAAGACACATAAATTTGGGGTGTGGCCAGCAGTAAAGTGCCTTTGGAATGGCCTGATGAGGTGTTTGAATTTACAGAACATCCTAAAGAGAACCTGCTCTTTTCAATATTTTGACTTAATCCATGTAAATGAATAGTCAAGTGAATTTGAGAAAAGATGCATAAAGGAGAGGAAATCAAAACCTGACCGAGAAAGCGTCTTACCCAGACGGAATGGCTATCATGAAAACAAAATTAACAAATGTGGCCAAGGATGTGGAGAAACACAGGAGTATATGCTATTGGTGAAATTGTAAATTAGAATAGCCATCACGTAAAACAGGAGGGGAATACATCAGGAAACTAAAAACAGAACCACCATATGATCCAGCAATTCCATTACCAGTACAGAGCCAAAGGAAATGAAATTGTTACATCAAAACCATGCTTAAAGTCCCCTGTTCATTACAGTCTTGTACACAATAGCCAAAATACAGACTCAACCCAGATGTCCTTCCACGAATAGAGACAATGGCATATTTTCACCATAAAAATCCTATCATTTGAAGCAACATGGATGAAATTGGAAAGCATTATTCCATGTAAAATAAGCCAGACACAGAAAAACAAATACCACATGTCCTCTGGGAAAACTACAGACTGGGAAAGGAGAGGATTAAGAGAGATGGAACAGAGTTTAAATAAAGACACGAGAACCCAACTATGGTGTAGGAGTCCCTCCCTATTCTTGTATATCATATTAGAGTAACTAATGATTAGACATCATAGGAGACATTTCGAAATGACCATGGTGCATGAAATTCCCAACACATAAAACTGATGAATGAAGAAATCAAATGTATTAGATTATAATATACTACATACATGCACTGAATTGCCATACATAACACACAAACATGTATCTATATGGTCTCAATGATGAGTTATAATTTAAAAAGAGAAACGTATACATGGAAATGAAGCAAGAGCTAGCATGTTGTGGAGCTAGGTTGAAATTGGCAGCCTCCCTAGTCCATATACGTCATGAGCGGACAGATGGATGACAGATGCCCCGTCAGATCTCAGCACTGGCCTCTTTTAAGGGATTAGATAGGGGAATCACAGGCTAGGCCATTACAGAGCCAGCAAGCTGCACACTTCCGCCCCAGGTTCAAGGTTGGCTAATGATGTGGCTCTCACATATCCACAGCACTTGCCCTTGTATTTAGTCCTGGTGAGGTCATTACATGGGTCAAGTAATTGCAGCATGATTTCATCACCTGTGAATATAATTAAAACTAACAGCTACAGTGTTGGGGAAGATCTCAGCATGGTCTTCTACTTCTGCTTCTAAAACAGATATGCAAACTCCAGTAAACTTGGTGTCTCTCTTATGAGTTAAATTAAAAACTCACAAATGTACAACTTCAGGATGAAGCAGAGGCAACTTTACATTAGAGTCGATGTTAGATTTTCTTCGATAGAGGGATTCTCTTTATATTCCTCTAACAGCTTTTGTTGAAATGTTTTTAAATGCAAATTACATCAAAAATTTTCTGAACGAGAGAGATGAACAGAAGTCTATTTTTTTTTTTTTTACTATTTATAAAACTGCTTGGTACTGGGTTGGTAGATAGTTATTCAGGATAGAATCCTAGCCAGAAATCCAACAGATTAGACTGAGTCCTCTTCGTATGAGTTTAATCTAACCAGATAAGAACTGCATCGTCAAATAAGTTCCATCCGTTGAACACTGACAAGCTGTAGCTTGTTTTTAACTTCTATAAATAAAACTTTAAGTTACTTTTACCTATCTTGTTAAGGCCTACATTATGGATTGTAATTCACAGAACATATATTTTTCCATTTCCATGCTATTTTGTCAATTGGTGAGAAAGCATCCATAATTCTGTGTGTTGTCTTTCTAAATGTTCTAAGTTCCGTGCAATAACAGAACAGAGATTCTGAATATCTCAGGCATTAGTAAATGAACAGGGTATAGGTATTGTCATTCAAAAATTAAGGCCATGCTGTCTTCTGAGAGTTAGTAGCTACAAAACTCACATCTACAATAACAGTGAAAACAAAAGACCAAAGAGCCAGTGCTTATGCAATAATGTAATATATGAATCACAGAGCACACCTGTGGAAATGAAGAGTTCTAACATCAAGTTCACTTTCTGAGAAGATGCTCAAACCTCACAAGAATTAAGAAATACTAGGAGGAAGTTTACAGTAACTTTGAACAGAAACAAGCTTTAAATAATCTCATAAGATTTTATATCTTTACAATTCTACTTTTCTATTTCATGAAAATTATGAGATAAGTGTTATTTTCAGATATGATGTTCTAATAAAGTTCCTTTTTTATGACAAGGGTCACAGAAACCCTAGAGGTTGCTGCTGACACCTAGTGGCATAATTTTTAAGTGCTTAATACATTTAAAGAAAGACATACAGAATATACAGAGTATATATAATATACATACATACATACATACATACATACATACATACATACATACACATATACATGGAAGGCCTGTCCAGATATTTAATTTTCAGTCAATTGAATCTCCTTCATGGCTAGTCTCACAATACTGAATAAATGAAAATTAACATATCTGTTAACCTTTAAAGAAACCAATTCCCTCGAATCTCTTTAGTCTTTTTCTGAATATTGGTAATGGGAACCCCAACTCATAAGAAATCTACTTTAACCTCAATAGATTTTATTTCATCCCAGCATCTCAAACAGCCCTATCACACCCAGCTTTGACATTCAGTGTTTACCTGTAGTAGAATCCTTGCCTACCATAGAACAGGGTATGTTAATTCTCACACTCTACATTACATGCTGGCACACCCAAAATGGACATGAAACTCCCACACACTATCCCACAGGATCAGATATTTGTGAATGGTGGGGGTGGGGCTTCTTCAAGAGTCTCTAGCCATCCACATGGATGATGATGCAGAAAGCACAGAAGAAATTGAAATGATTGTGACATTAGCCAAGACCCTACAGATAATTTCTATTGGATACAACAGTTTGGCTCATGTGTATGTGGGTATGTGTGTGTGTGTATGTGTGTGTATATGTGTGTGTATGTGTGTGTGTGTGTTCATTCAGGTGTGTGCAAGAATGTGTAAGAAAGAAAGTCACTCTATTTCTAGATACACTCCCCTGCTTCAGCTACAGCACTTGGGACATAGCAGGTAGAAATTAAATTGATAAATTAATAAATAACTATTATTTACTTTTATTAATTTTTGTGTAAGATATAAAACAGGAAAAGGTCACAAAAAGCAATGACTTTTCTCTTGGGCCAAAGTAACTTTGCTGAGTAACTCAGGTTAGATATTTCATTAACAACATGTGCAGTGTGGCCCACACAACGACATATGCAGTTTAGCCCACGTCAATGGGTGACAAGATTAGGCCATCTTCCTAGGGTCCAAAGTATGTCCCACCTATGGATTCATAAATTACTAGATTGGCAGTATGATTTTATTCTCATTGAAAATAAGTGATAAAAATAGACTAGCTTCTCTAGGTAAGCTAGTTAATGCGGAGCATAGCTAAGTGATAGCGTTCATAGTGCAAAGAAATCTTTCAGCCTTTTAAATATTCCTTCAGTGAAAAGCCTGGAGAATCAAAAAGCATGTATATTCATTCAAAGGATGTCTATACTTACACATTGGAGTGAAGGCGAATGGCAGACAACATATTTTCAAAATTATATTGAGAGAAAAATCATCATTACACATAGCTTTATATAAACTGATAAAAATATATGCACGTGTAAGCATACATACACACGTGGAAGCAGAACGACATATGCAGGCCAATGTAAATCCAAAATACTGTGACAGATTATGTGTGTAAGCAATGATATACGGAGGTAGGCTGAGAGAGAAAGACACACACATACAGAGAGAGAGGGAGAGAGGGAGCGAGGGGGAGAAGGAGAGGGAGGAGAGGAAGAGGGAGAAGAAGGAGAGGGAGAACCGTAATATGACAAAGATCTCAGAATTAGATCTCAGATCTAATTGTGTGTGTGTGTGTGCATGTGCGTGTACATGTGTGTGTGTTTTATGGTTTGTGTGTACATGTGTGTACCACTATACATGCAAGTATGTGTGCATGTGTGTGAAGGCTAGAGGCCGATGGGCATCTCCCTCTGTCACTCTTTTTTTTTTCCATTGAAGTTGTTGAGGTAGGATCTCCCACTGAACCAGGTGCTCACTGATTGAGCACCTCTGACTGGCTACATGCACCAAACCCTCCTGTCCCCATCTCCACAAGGCTCGGACTGAAGGGAGGGATATGCCAAGTCATCAGCCTCACATGCATCTGACTCAGTAGGTTCTATGTTTGTCAGTTTCTCTATATGTACATATGTAATACATAATTATAAAAGAAAATAGGATTTTGAGAAAAGATATGGGAGGGGTCATAGGAGGAGTTGGAGGAGAAAAGAGATCTGATAAAAATACATCATACTCATTGCATGATACATATATATATATGGAGAGAGAGACAGAGACAGAGAGAGAGAGAGAGAGAGAGAGAGAGAGAGAGAGAGAGAGAGAGACTGACTTTTGAGAGCCCATCTTGCCTGACACAGTAGCTACAGCCATGCAAAGCAGAACCCTCATCAAACAGAGCTCTGAATCAAGCCCTGCTAGAACTGCCTCACACCTTCCATTGGGTCTCAAGAGCATCCAAATTTCCACTTAAAATTATGCTTTTTGTTACTCAGTCTCAACTTTTGATGTTCTGCTTTCTGTTGTTATTAAAATGACCGAAGTGTGCTAATAATAAACACAATTTGTGATACATTCTTAAAATACCACAAGATATTTATTCTTCTGAATATTAGTATTTAATACATCAAGAACTAGAAAACAACAATAAAACCAACCTATAAGCAGTATACTTAAAAAGTATTTCTTAATGTTCCTGAGTGTATGTAATAAATTATAATAAGTTTATTCAAATTTCCCAAAAGTATGTTTCCACTAAAGCCTAGATTCCAACCTAGAATTAAAAAGCTTTGCTAAATCTTTAATTTTATATCATAGTGTCCCAAGAAAAAGGTAAACATATTTGAGAAGAAAATCTGATGTTCCTGCACAATAAAAATAAATTTCAGGAGCTGGAGAGATGGTTCAGTTGTTTCGGGGACATGACTTCAGTACTCAGATCCTACAGGGAAGCTCAGAACTGTCCATAACTCCTTCCACAAAATATGACACTCTCTTCTGGCTTCTAAGAGTACTGGACACACATGGTGTATATATATACATATGTGTGTATGTATGCATGTAAATGTAGGCAAGACATCCATAAATATACCCATATAAATACATATAAATAAAATAAATCTAAAAAAGCACAGTTTAAAAAAATTAAAAATCTGAAATGAAATTCAATCTATTTTCATATAGGAGAACAGGTAAATACTGAACAAAAAAGAAAATATATATACACATATATACATGCCTTTAATCCCAGCACTCAGGATGCAAAGGCAAGCAGATCTCTGTGAGTTCAAGGCCAGCCTGCTCCACAAAGTGAATTCCAGTAAGGAAAGGAAAGGAAAGGAAAGGGAAGGGGAGGGGAGGGGAGGGGAGGGGAGGGAAGGGACGGGAAGGGAAGGGAAGGGAAGGGAAGGGAAGGGAAGGGAAGGAAAACTGTAAGAGGCAAGCACACCTAATTAAAGAACTAACCAAGAAATCATGCCATGGCCTAATTTCTCCACATCAATTCTCTCTCCCACCCCAAGCCACTTTGCACCCTGCTCTCACTCTGGCACCAACGCAAAAACATCCTAGACCATGATTTCTTTGGGGATAGTGCCCAAAATATCCCCCAAAAGCTTAAGTTTTCTTCTATACAAAGCACTTTGGTTTGACAATGGAAAGAAACAAGTTTTCTTGCTCTGTGAACACACATTAAAATGTTACGATGCTGAGGTTAAAATGTTATCATGCGGACGTTAAAATATTACCATGTTGATAGGATTGCTTCCATCCCTAACTCTTCCTCTACAACATTCACTTCAAAGTAAGTTTCTCCACACAATCAGTCATTCAGATCAGTATCTAATGAACTGAATATATTCCTATGTATGGACCTCTGAGGAAAAGAAAAAAAAAACACATAAGCATAACTTGAAAAGTTTTCTTTTCCTCATTCTGTATTTTTATACCAGTAGCACAAGTACTTAGGACCCTCTTTACTGATTTCCCCCCCAACCAGAATATTTCTCTTTCCCTACTGTCCCATCTTCCAGTGACTCCCCTTCGACCAGATCTTGTCTATGGCATCACTCCCCTCAGCATCATCAGTACAACATCAGCATCTTCTGTATATTGTATAGGTATATTGTATACGTTATCATTATTTTCCTCACAGAAGACTCGTGGATAGTAGAAGAACCATGTGCATGGGTATAGGACCATCCACTGGAGTACAGGCAGTTTATCCAGGGTCATGATCCTGAAGAAAACTGACACACATCCTGCCCAATCAGCTGTCACCTGGCAATAGCTCCTAGCAAGGCCTGTGGCCTCATGAGCTCTATCCTCCAGACTCGATCCTGTCATGTGCTGTGGTGAGTGGTCACAGCTGTTGTTAGCTCACGTGTATAACATCCATGCCATGTTCAGAGGACGGGATTCCCAGCATCCTCTCCTTCATCCTTATACTCTTTCTACCCCTCATTTTTGGTGATTCCTGAGCTTTGGGGATCATTCCAATGTTCAATTTTTAGGTTTTGAAGATATGTTAATGTCAATAAACTTGGATAGAAGGCTACAATTGCCTTCCCAAAAAACCTTTAGGAAATATAACTTTTCTCAAGGAGTTTGCTTCTCCTTTTAGGAATCAAAGAAAACCAAAAATAAACAGAAATACCCTCATCTGTAATGCAATTGAACAATTTAGCTTTGATCAACTGCAAATCAAAGCTCAGAAACAGGTTTTCTTTTTCCTACTAATGACCATTAAATTTAAATTTCTGTCCTTATTTCATTCTCATTTTGGTTAGGCGCATTCAACAATTAATCCAAAACAAAAAGCAGTTAGTTCCTTTTGGGATGCAATTATACAATATATTTCAATATGGCTCTACAAGAGTGTAGGATTCCACAGAATTATTTAGATCCGTTCACAATTCTCACCCATGTGAATTGTTTTCTGCAAAAATTTTCTTTATCTGCAAAACACATACATTTTATATGTCTTCATCTATACTCAATTTGTTTTCATGTATATGCCATTAGAATATTTGCATGGGTTTTCATAGTCTTAGGACAACATATGTAAATAAATCACACAGCAATTTGAAAATTTAGCAGCTAAATATGCAATCTGTTAAGCATAATCAGGCTTGCTATTCAACAACTGAGTAATGTAATTCAGCCTTACCAGAAAAAAATATGTGTTTTGGGTAAGAGTATCTTCATAAAACTCGATGAAGATTTTCAGAAATCTGTATTGACATGTTCTTGCATATTCAAAAGGTAGTGTGCAAAGCCTTCTGACTAATGCTTAAATAAAAGGAAAGCTAACATAACTATATCCTAACAAACCTCATTTCTCCCACTGCTTGCCCTTCATAAACATGGTCCAGCAGTTGGAGTTATTTGAAAGAAAGAAAGAAAGAAAGAAAGAAAGAAAGAAAGAAAGAAAGGA
>NW_021620769.1:3649523-3686592 GCF_004785775.1 Grammomys surdaster | reverse complement strand
TCTTTATCCCGTTCGCGCGTGTGGGTGGGTGGGGGTGGGTGTGGGCGGGCAGGGAGGTGGTGAGGGAGGGAGGGAGGGAGGAAGAGAGAAAGAAAGAAAAGAAGGAAAATGCAAACTCTCCAAGTTCTCAAGATTTTGTTCATATAAATGAAAAATAATATCAAAAATTAATGGTTATCCACAAATTTCATAAGCTATTCTGTATTTTAATTTTTACTATCCACTTTATTAATATAATGATCACCACAAAACCCTCCTTCTACTTTTCAAATAAAAGATTAATGTTTTGATGACTCACAAAGTATTTAAACTCAGTCATCAAAGAAAGTCAACAGTTCCATGCATTTGTCAGACTGTAAAAATATTAATTCAAAGAAAGTTTTTCTACCTTTGGCTGATTTTTCATAAAGCACGGCAGATCTCGTGCCAGGTGATACCATTTCTTTGGGTTCTGTGGGCAAAGAGAGAGAAGATTAATAAAAACAACCTTCCTTTTTACTCTCTAAATGCTTCTTAAGGAAGATTCATTAGTAATAAAGGTCAGAGAAGAAAATCATTTAACACAATACTCAGCTTCATTCAGCAGCTGCCCCAGGAGTCACTTGCCTTAAATGCCAAATAAGTCCCCCAAGGTCCTTCCCTCCCTGAAGCTGAGTCACCCATGGGTGACTGTGGCAGATCCTCAGCCTGTTTCCTCTGATTCTTTTCTTTCCTTACACAGAAATATGATTTGCACTCAGCAAGGAAAAGCATCAGCTCTCGTAATTTCAAAAGACAAGCTATAAGCCATGTTGGGACCCAAAATTTATAGAAATACAAAAGACCGAAATGGAATTTGCAATTATCCAAACTTACTTTCCTCCCGCTCCCTGAGCGGGTGGGCTGTGAAATATTCATGAGAGTCTGTGTCTTTCCACAGTAATCAAAAGACGACTGTAAATAATTGCAGATTACCCTCCTTAGGAGATGTGATTCCCAAGCTTTTCTGTGCTATGAATGGGGAGGAAAGCTCTCTATGGGAGTCAGAAGTTATGGAAATATATCTTGTTCCCTCCCAGAGCATATAACAATCTTGAGGAGTATCCCATAAAAGATTTTACTACATCATTATCTGAATGTTCATATTGGAGGAGAAGAATCTCAAGTCTGATCAATGGCTTCACGGAAAGGGCTGTCGCATACGTAGGTGAGAATTTTAAATTCACCCTTTAAGACAGATAAGCGATATTAAATAATCGGGTTTGGCAGCCACTATCAGAATAATCCTATAACTGCAATCACTACATCTCACCAGCTGTGAGAACTTGGGCAAGTAAATTACACTCTGCATGCTTTCATTTTCCTCTGTAACATGGAGCTGATTGTGCCCGCTACTTTATGGAGTTAGCCCATGGTGATTAAGTGAGATCAATAAATATAAAGGACATAAGACAGTGCCAGATAAGCACGGCAAGTGTTGGTTAATACAATTATCGATGTAATTATTAAAATTATTAGCAACTTTCTGCTTTAGAAAGGGCTTATGGTCCCATTGAGACTCCACATCCTAGAGAGAGACGTGGTGGAGTGACTAAACCATAGCACACTGGAAATTGCCTCATTTCCCTATTGATTAATCAAACTCTGTGACAGCCAAAGAAACACTGAGTTTGCTTTTGGTGGATACATGAAGAAATTTGAATCATGTTTCAGGAAGATAATCTATAAGCTATCAACAGCTTTCCTGCAGTACTCCCTCTTGAGTGGACTGAAGAAGCCTTCCAACACAGTGTGAAATGCCTCAAGTGTCACTTAACATTTCTAGCCTTGTCCTCTGGTGAAGTATTGATTCCATTACAGAGACACCTACGAAAAGCCATGTTTTCATACCCTTAAGAGAAACTGCAATAAACAACATGTAAACTGAATAAAAAGTATGCTGTAGCCGGGCGGTGGTGGCGCATGCCTTTAATCCCAGCACTTGGGAGGCAGAGGCAGGCGGATTTCTGAGTTCGAAGCCAGCCTGGTCTACAGAGTGAGTTCCAGGACAGCCAGGGCTACACAGAGAAACCCTGAAAAAAAGTGTGCTGTAATTAGGAACACATATATCAGACAATTATACCAAGAAATTTGAAAGTGTGTTTTCATTAAACAAACATATAATGTGCAGAATATATTCAAAGGAAATCAGTAAGGGACTGAAAATGGTAACACAGGAAAGAATAATTTAACAGAAATCTAAACAACAATCTATACACCGACATGGCAGATAAGCCAGCTTCCTCTGTGAACAACATGGGTATAAAACTGGACAAAACAACAATTTCCAGTAACTGAACCCATTCTAAAAGCAGGTTAAGAATTACCATTTCAGGGCTCAGTGCATAAAAACAACATAAAAAGTATTTGCCATGCATGTCGTCATCCATGCATGCCCTAGGTTCAGATCCCAGAACCCATGTGAAAAGTCACAAGTGCTAGTGCCAACATTTGCTATGCCAGTGTGCCTGTATGACGTGGAAGGCAAAGCTGGAGGAAGCTCCAAAACACTGCAGGTCAGCTATATGGCTGGCACAGCAGGGAGAAAGCCTGTTTAAAGTATTTAACATGGCAAAGGGGCTGAGACCAACATCTGAAGGTTGTTCTCTCATCTCTAGAAGTAGGAGCCCTGCCCACAGATACACAAATATGCACACACACACACACATACATACACAAGTTCACATGCAAACGTGTATACATACATTCTCTCACATAGATACATGTGCACACACATGAATACATGCATATATATGTGCATTTAGACATGTACACACATACATACACAGATACACACACATTCATACACAAATATACACACATGTGCACAAATACATGCACACACATACACAGGTAGAATCAGAAGATCATTCTGTATATTTTGAAAATAGAAAATAGATGATCAGAAATACAACCAGAAAGCTTCGGACTTCTACCCCTGGAAATGGCAGAACATAAGTCTCTCCTTTGAAACCAGGCAGTCTGTGAGAATTTGCAGGCACTTTAAGAAATTAATGAAACATTTCAGTCAAGCATCAGGCCTCTTCCTAGACTTTTACTACACACAGGTTTTTATAAAGTTCCTTTAACTCAGAGAAAACATTCGTAACTTTGAATACAAAACTCAACTGCATTTGAAAACCTCATAGAGCAGAGGACGGCCTTATCTGGCCCTTGATCCTGTAGAGGCTTGATAACCCAGGATAAGGGAATGCTAGGTCACTGAGGCAGGAGTGAGTGGGTGGGTGGGTGGGTGGGTGGGGGAGCACCCTCATAAAGGCAGGGGGAGGGGAGGGGGAGGGGACTTGTGGAGAGGAAACTGGGAAAGAGGATAACATTTGAAATGGAAATAAATAAAATAACCAATAAAAATGAAAGAAAAACAAAAAAAGAAAATGTGATTTAAAGTTAATTTTCTGTTTAGAGATAGACTCTGCAGTTAATGTGCTGAGGCTAGCAGCCAAAGGACAGGGATCTGTGGCACCCCTTTCTTCCTTCCTTACCTACTGGCTAACTTTGTACCCCGATGTCCCTGAAACAAGGGATTAGAAGAGAAGGGGGAAGTTCACTTTCGGGCCACTGAAATCAAGGGGACTTAGGATCTGAGCCTAGCATGCTTAAGGCTGAGTGTCAACAAAAGTGCCTTTGCCCAGGTTGTTGTGAGCCTCATTTCTGACATCTTTGGACCTTACATATGAATCCCCAAGTGATGCATTCAACTTTTATCTAATGAGAATAATTCTGCTGCTGGACAGCCCTTAAGGAAGGACCTACATCAATCAGAACTATGTTCACCAGCCACAGGAGAAGCAGCTAAGTGCTGCCCAGACCCCTCTGCCTGGCCGAGCCCCTGCTGTTCACTGGCTCATCTCTTTGCAGTTTCTTTATCAGAGAGCAAGGCACTGCTTCTACTCTCTCCCCTGAACTTTAAGAGACTGGGTTACGCTCTCCTTTTGACACTTCTTACCAACACCAACAGGAAAACGACGCACCCTCCTCCCTCTGTACACAGATATTTCTATCTTATTCTCAACCCATTCCAAATAAATCTTCCTGCAATCTCCAGAGCTCGGAACCTTTGATTTTAGACATGTAGAACGTAATCTGATTCTCGTCTTGGTAATGGGGAATTTCTCCCAGGTGATCTAGCTCATGAATCATGTGAGTATCTGATAGCCACTGTTGCAAAGGGGTCACGTTGTAACTGCTTTCTATCTTGTAGTAGTATTTTTTCACAATCGCAGCTTACCTACAGGAAATTACTTAAAAATTGCATGTCGACTGGATACTCTATTTTATTCCATTTTATGATCATTCCTTGACTGTTTTATTGTTCTTCGGTTATACTCTTCCTGCTCTGTCAAGCAGAGTCCCAAGTGGTTGTGTGGTGTTCTCTCTCATTTCCATTCTTAATAACAGCTCCCTCTGCTTAGGGCTTAGGGCTTACTTCTCAGCACTAGCCAAATTTACCACCTGTCAACACTTTAATGCCCGCTTTCCCACCAAGTGATCCCCAGGTACTTTGGACTCTGTTGCGTGTATCATTTGCCACCACTGTACAGCAATTAAAGTCAAGGGCTGCAATTCATTTTGCCTCCTTGCACTGCCTCTCGTTGCCTTGTCTCTTCCACTATTCCAAGTTCCTCAAGGACAGCTGCATACTGTGCCTATTGCGGATCTCCCTTGCCACTTAACACAATGACTAATACATAAAAACATCCTTAATAACTATATTCCACTTTCTACAGATTAAATATTAATGCAGATAAAGTATTGACTCATGGAGCATGACTATCTCACTGTGTCTTCTGAGAACAGTTGCCTAGCAAGTTCTTAGTTTTACCAAATCAATTATAAAATTAAAAAAAAAAACTGTAGGATAAAAAGACACAGAAGACAAAAGACTATGCAGGAAGTCATAGTATCACACAAAGGATGCTACTGTGTGGGAATATATCCAAAGGCAGTCCGTGTTTGACCTCCATTTCCTGCCAAGGATAGCACTTGCCTCGAGGGTAATTAAGATAGTTACAAGATAAACTGAAAAGGAGACATTGGGTTTTGACATCTGACAGAAATTTGGACCCAAAGCAACATCAGGTTTTACTTAGAGATAAAACAAGTTTCACACAAAAATATTAGAGTGTGTGAAACTATATCATGGGTTTAATCCTTAAAATAAATAAAACACAAGACTCGTATACAAATTGTCATTCAGTCCTTTGGTTTTAAGAATTAATAATTTAGATCTAGAATACCCCCCTAATATGTCTGCAGTTTTATCAGACAGTTGTGGTGCCTTTAAAAGGTAAGAGAATGAAAAAAGTTACTGGGAGACTGTCCTTGAAGGAATATCAGAAACTTAAATGACCTAGTCCTTTCCTGACCACCATGAGGTAAACAGGCCTCCCCTGACATGTATTCCTTGTCATGATGCACCGTCCTGACATAGGACTAAAGAAAGAAAGCAGAATAAGTACAGAATCAAAATTAAGAAACTGGAAACCAAAATTAACCTTTCTTTCTTATAAGGTGATTAGGCTGTCTATGAGGTCACAGTGGTGAAACGCTAACTAAGGGGATGTGGATGTGAAACGGGAAGACTGACTGAAGAGGAAGAGGTCAACAAACCCTTATGTCCCTTCTCCTTAGTTCTCTTTGAGGGAAACACCCACAGGGAAGTGACATGAGGTTGAGAGGGGACCCAGGAGTAGAAAGTGGAAGTTCATGGCTCAGAGTCAAGCTCCTCAGAAAAACTGAACTCACCGTTTAGCACCACTTGGCACATCATGGGGGCAATGTGAGGTGTGAGAGAAGGGAAGTGTACACAGAGATGGAGCTGAGACAAGATGGTGTCATCCAAGCCAATAGGAGTCCAAAAGACACTGAAGTTCTCAAATGTCTTCAATCGGGAGCATGGGAATATTCAGTAGGCTGATGCCACCCACTACCCTGCTTGAAAATGAGGACCTGTGAGCTTGTCCCTTCCCACCCCTGCAAATCACAAGCCCACAGAGGGGTGAGCAGAAGACAATGGGGAGACGTCTAAAAGTAGAACAGTTTAGCTAATCATCAACCTACCCTGTAAAAGAGAATGAAAATTAATGTAGCTTATGTCACTGTTTTATAGATAAGGACACCAGACTGGAATGACAGACTTCCTTTCTTGATTGTTATACATGAAATGTAAGAGAAAAAGTCTTTTTGTTTTTATAACATCTGCCCATGTTTAGATACATTTTCCAATACTCTCCTGAGCCTGCCTTTTCCTTTCACCGGGAATATAAAACTGTGTTATTTCTCAACATATAATAAAAACTCAAATTCTATTTTAGATAGATGCAAAATAAAATAGTAATTTTATTTAATTTACTTTAAAGCATTATGAAATGCATTTAAAATCAAGACACACATAATACACAGAAAATTGTTAGCTTTAATTTGTAAATTTAGAAAAATTATTGAATTCAGAGTCATTGTACAAAAATAAATTATGTTATCATAAAATGATCAATAAATAAAACAGAAGCTACAGCATTTGAGATAGGATAATAAACAAATGTGTGCATTAAGATGAACAAGACATGTTTGTAACTTCTATATCAAACCCTGAAAACCACGTGAATGAGCAGGGAATGAGGACATGCTCACACATCAGAAGGCTCTCTCATCACTATCTTAATCCTCCTTCACTTAACTCATGCGTTGTCTCACAGTCAATTCTTAGCCACGTTACCTAGTTTTATTTTTTTACAACAACAACAAACATTTATTCAGAAGTATAAGGATCAAGATTACACAAGTCATTGTTAATGAATAAAAAAAGAATTTGAAAAGGCCAGGAGACAGCTCAGCAAAATGCTTATCATGCAAGCTTGGTGACCTGAGTTTTGAGCGAATGTAAAATTGGATGTGAGGGTCCACATCTATAGTCCAGGAGGCAGAGACAGGAGAAATACTGGGAAGCTCTAGGTCCGACGGCACAGTGAAGAGGCAAAGCCTTGCCTCCAAATACATGTAAGGTGAAAACGGACTTCCAACGTTATCTATCCTCTGACTTCACTCACACACCATGGCACAGCTAACTCACATATGCATCATACACATGAAACACTATACACACGCACACACACACACACACACACACACATGCAAACACTCTCTCTCTCTCTCTCTCTCTCTCTCTATACATATATATATATATATATATATATATATATATATATATATATAATTATATACAAAGAATTAAAAACTTACTAAAAGATTTGGTAATTAAGGCCACTATTGATTATGTGTGTATAAACATATCTTCTTATAAAAACCAAACATATAAACATATACAAATAGGTAGAAGGGAGAGTATTCTTCCAATATCAAATATCTACTTGGGGCAAAAAAAGTACTGACTCTTACATAAGGAAATCCCAGCTGCACAGCTTGTAGATCTAGTATATGGAAAATAAGACAAGCAAATGACTTTAAAAGGAAATGTCATTTTCATTGTCTTTGGGGTAGACAGGGATTTATTTCTTAAGCATCATTTAACTGATCCACAAGTTTATTTGCACTGAAATAAAAATATTATCTTCATCAAAAAATGTCAAGTAGAAAATGAGGTGCCAAGCCACAGAGTAAATATACTTCTACTACACATCAGACAAATAGCTGATACTCAGAAGGTATAAAGTGATTTTCACAAACAGTAAGAAAAAGGCAGACCCCTCGATAAAAACAATGCAAAAATAAATGGAAATTTCACCACAGAAGGCACACTAACTTTTCAACAAAGGTATTACAAAATCCTCACATTAGTTAGTATTATGAATGCAAGATAAAAAAAGAAAATTAGTGACAAGGGTGAGCATGGATGTGGGAAATTGCTGCAGCCATGTACAGTTGGTGAGGCATGGGATGGGCGGAATTCGCAACAGTTAGACCAGTAGCATTTACTAAAAAAATGGATATTGTACAACTTTATCTGGGACAATTCATGCTCTGGCTTATAGCCATGACAAAGCATCGTATGGTTGCATATATATATATGTATATATACATATATATATATATATGCGTGTGTGTGTACATATATATATATATGTGTATATATATATATATATATATATATATATATATACAGACATATTCATATGAACCCTACTTATATCAGGAATATTAAATGACCTAAATCCTTGTGAACAGAACAGATAAATAAATTAAGATTTTTTGTACAATTAAATGGTATATATTGAGAAGGAATAAAGTCCACTTACACGAACAGTGTGACAAATGTCACAGACAATGTTGGAGGAAAGAAGTCACATGCAAGGATATTTTTGCCACAGGCTGCCTTTTGTTAGCAGCCACGTGTGTCTTCTTAACATTCAAATGGTGGAACTGAGTACCAGTGTGATTATAATTACAGATAAGGCCTCTAAGGAAGTAATAAAGGTATTTTGTTTAAGCAAAAGACTTTCAAAACAAAACACTTTCAAATCATACTTATTTGTTTATTTGGTGGGAGGAGGGCTCATGTAGCATGGAAAGTCCACAGAGGTCATAGGACGTCATATATGAGTTGATTCTGTTGCTCCAGCATGTAGTCATCAGCCTTGGCACCACGTGCTTTTCCTGCTGAGCCATCCCAGCAGCTCCAATAGTGATGGTCTAATGACATCCTTTGGCAATGACTCATTTCCTCATAAGAGGAGACTCCAGAGATTTAAGGTCAAAGGAGCTCACACACAGTGTTTTCACACATTTTGACTTTATGGTGCTGTGAAAGCATGTGTCCTAGGTAGAAACCTCACTTTGAGTTCTGGTCTTTGCTGACACTTGTGGTTTGAAGTATGATACTTTTTGGTGATATTGGGTGAGCTTTGTGATTGCAGGGTTTAGGGTGGAGGACTGTCAAAACTCTAGAATGCATTGGATGGTCACAGTGTGCTCTCTGAAGGTAGGATGTGTCAAAGACACTTTCGACTGAGGATGTTTTTAAGCAATGAATGGCTGGAACCCTGAGAATACAAGTACAGCATGTGGCTGCTGACACGAAGTATGGAGGAGACACCTAACAGTGAGTAGGGAAACTTCAGGAGAGCCTTCAGGATGCTGAAAATATTTTATTTTGTTGACCTGGCTCTTAGGTCAAGTGTCCTCCCTTTTGGAAGACAAATTACCAAGCCTGACACTTGAACTGTGTTGCTTCTCCATATGTCTTCTACAGCATATAGAGAAAAATGTAGGGGCACTGTCATCTTAGCTCTCCGTGTATAACCCACAGAACAAGTGTCACAAGTGGATGTTTTTTAATGATCCTTGATTTGAAAGAACATCAGGAGGAAATAAAAATGCAGAATTCATTACCAACTATAACTGTAGAATCAAGCCTTCAAGACAGCCCCAGGAACAGAACATTATTCTCTAAAACAAACTGTTTTCAGTACAGCAAAGCACACACACCACTCGGCTTCTAAAACATATTTGCATAATACTGAACAGTGCGTATGTTTGAGAGTTTTATATTTTTAATTTATACAACTTTAGCAAAGAAATGAATCAGATTGTCAGTGTGATAATCTCTGGAATTAATTGCTTTTGCAAATACTGTGAAACATACTATCAATTGTTTTGCTATGTAATTCTTCATGCTTATTAGCTTAGAAAGTAATTAGCCCAGAAAAAAACTGAAACTAAACAGAGTCTTAGAGTTACAGACTAAATTTAGAAACATTTACATTAAAACTGCTGAAAAGAAGCATAAATACAAAAATAAGAAAATAGGATAAATGCATGTTTGTGCATACCTACAAGCAACCAGACAGGAAACCTTTTTGTTTCTGTGACCCATAATTAAAACCTAGATCAGGAATTACTAATGAGAAACCACAAAGGAGATAATTAAGGCTCAGATCCTTAGAAAGGTTTGCTCAGTCCATGGAGAGACAGGCAGAAAGAAAGCAAAAACAAAGCAGAATTCCATTTAAAACACAGAAAGAAGAAAGGAAAATTTTAATCTTGTATTCTATTTCTTTTAAAAATACTTTTATGTGATTGACTTTAACACCTTTTCAAAGATACTTTATGATATGTAGTACCAGAGATTTCTTCCAGAAAGACTGAATCCTCAAACTCTCATATGCGCAGGTCTCCTACATAATATGCTATATTTACATATACCCTACTTGTGGTCCTATTCACTTATAACTCTGACTAGGATATTTGGAATATTTTAAACAAAGGTAAATGATGGGTGTGAGTCAAAGCCATATCTTTGTCATTTAGTAAACAACAAGATAAAAGTCTGTACATGTTTGTCACAGATTCAATTGTTCACCAAATACACATCCCTCTCCAATCAATTGGCTAAGTGTATATGGAAGCCAAACAAACAAAGTAGATATAATTTTGCTGACAGTTTCAGTATTTCAGCTATATTTAGCACTTTGCTATTTATTGAAAGAAAGAAATTCTTCTTCATACATAATTTAGCAGGTTCAGGAGAACTTCTGTTTTCTCCGAACTTTTTAAACTCTTTATGTCTGTGCATGCAGTAGACACTGAATGGACTCAGCGGTTTGTATTCATGTGTTTATGTATGGCTGTATGTGTGTGAAAACATGTAAGTACAATAGGCTAAGATGAAGAGGCTCATGAACTTGGAAGTACTGTGAAATGTATTGTATTCTTATGTCTAATTAAAATAAATTATTTCATAGGTGAAAAGATGACTTGACGGTTCAAAGCCCTGGCACTCGCTGCTCTTATAAAGTTTTGTTCCAAGTACCAAGTTGTGAGTACATCCAGCTCACAACTCTCAGAAACTCTAGCTCGAGGGGAATCTAACACCATCTTCTGACCTCCACGGTAGTGTACATACATGGTACATATACATACATACAAAATAAAAATAAAATTTCAAAAACCCACTCACATTACCTCTTATTGTAAACTAATACGGCTTATATAGATGTACAACTGCAAAAGTAGTCTATTTTGTGGATGTCTTTGGCGTTTTCTGTATTTTTCAAGTACTCATTAAAATTACAAACATACTATGTCTTGAGTTTTCAGTGTGTAGTCTGTCCTAAGTAGCCACTGTACTAAGTTCCCCTTGCAGCACACATACACCTCCAACAGTATTCTTTAGATCGTTTCTTTACATATTTCATTATGGCTTTTGACACCTTCTATTTTGTACCAATATCAAAGTGAAATTGAAAGACTCTCGATCCATTATACTCAGAGATGTAAGAAACCCAGCAGCATCCCCACCCGTAGATGGACACTCACTGGACACAACCCAGAAGAATGGAGTCAGAGTCCTCATTCCCTAAGTACCCAGGAGGTCTAAAGGTATACTAAAGTTTACTAAGGCTGACTATACAGTAAATTCTTCTACACTAAACGATTTCAAAATCTTTTATTCAACTAATTTATTTTCCCAGATTCGATGAAAGAAAGCCTTATCAACCTCAGCACAAAGAGTATTAAATGTATTATAGAGTGTTTCATTATCCCTATCTGTTGTTTCTGACAGCAATATTACTAATTTTGAATGAATTCACTATCAAGGACTTAGGAACGTTTCTTGCTAGCCATATTGAGTACTAAGTGCAAAGCTGTCTGTTTGTGTGCCTCTGTACTATCTACAGGAAACACAAATGCCACCAACTGCCAATCTGGAGAACTGACATGTCTTAGACCTGATGAGCAGATGTCTATGCAAGTTCCTAAGTCAAGAGATTAACAGAAGAAGAGCTACTGTTTGCTCAAAGTCCTGTGTGACCTAATGCTGTATTACGGTGTAGTACAGATCTCAGTCCCTCTGAGTGTTCCCCAGCATTTTTTAGTTTTTACTTATACATTTAGAAGCTGCCCTGTGGATTTCTTGCTTTTGATATAAGTTATCGTAGAAAAGTTCCAGATGAATAATTGATTTGTGGTACCCAATTATTGCTTCTTGCAAAAAAATAAAAATAAAAAATAAAAACAAACGAACAAAACCCAACCACTATCAACAATGAAGCATAGTGAGTGTGTGTATATGTGTGTATGTGTGTGTGTATGTGTGTGTATGTGTGTGTATATGTGTGTAAGTGTTATCACTGAAAAACAACATCAGCTTCAAAATCTAAAAATCAGTGCAAAACAGTCTCATTTTACTTTTTAAACTAAGATAAAATTATCTGTTCTGTTGTTATTGTTTGCTAATTTGTTTTGTTTATCCTTAAATGAAATATCAACACCCAAATATTTTTTAAAAATGTTTTTTTGTCTTATGGTATTTAAATGAGAATTGTCTACATGGGTTCATATGTTTTACTATTTTTCCTGTTTTTTTTTTTTTCACTATCAACGTGTTGAGTTTCATTGTGACATCTATGTACATATATATTTTTTTTGGTTTTCTTATCTTCCCCACTGTGCTCCCATTGATCCAATCTGTGCTTCTTTCCAGTTCCCACCTTCCTAGAAGGTGATTCCTTCCTCTGTTTCCATGATGTCACACTTTCTTACCCATTCATTTCCATCCCTCCTCACATAGAACTCTTCAGCTAGTCTCATCATTTCTCTCTTCGTTGATTTCCTACATATATGTTTACCTAAATATACATTTTACTGTTTTACCCAAAGAGACCTATGTGGTTTTGCTGTTGAATATTTGACTCCCTTTTAATGGAACTGTTTGGG
Organism: Grammomys surdaster; assembly: GCF_004785775.1. NCBI lineage: Eukaryota > Metazoa > Chordata > Mammalia > Rodentia > Muridae > Grammomys > Grammomys surdaster. Next base: position 3,673,881 of record NW_021620769.1, on the reverse strand, counting down.
AAGGATTAGAAGGTGTAGCCTTGTGGAAGGAGTGAGATCTCAGTTAGCTCTCTTTCTGTCCCACGGTTGTGTCTCAAGATGTAATCTCTTAGTTAATGCTCCAGTGTCATGCCTGCCTGCCTGCTGCCATCCTCCCTGTTATGACGCTATTGACTCACCCTCTGAAACTGTAAAACCCTATAAACTCTTTTTTTCAATAAGTTGCCTTGGTCATGGTGTCTTTTCACAGCAATAGAAAAGAAACTAAGGCATACCTTTGTCTCTGCTATTGGGTATTGTCTTCGAATATATGAACTAGATACAATAAATTTTTAATTTGCTTTTGAATATAGTATCAAAGAAAATGATTACTTTTATATTATCAACAAGAAAGAAAGGAACATTTTTCTTTGTGTATGGATTGGGCATTATATAGGGATAAAAGGTTATTGTTAAATCTTTAATGTACAGAATCATATCACAGTTATGTAAGATAAATATTTGTTTCTGGAATGTCAAAAATTGCTAACATACTAGAACATAACACCAATGATGAATATAATATAAAATAAAACTATAAGCAAAGAAAGCAGAAAGGAAGAAGAACTTTGGACATCTATAAAAATCTCCTATAATTGAGAAAATTTAGTAGCAAGGAAGAAGGACCCAATTAGTTTATCGAATTAAAAGTAATAACAGAAAGCGTGGTTTTTAGTTATAATGCCACAGTGGGACTGAAAAGGGGAAACAGCAGCTAAGAACATTGATCGCTTTTTCAGAAGGCCAGAGTTTGGTTCCCATCACCCAAATGTTAGCTATCAAGTATCCGTAACTCTAATTTGAGGAGATCTGATATCTTCTTCTGTCCTCCTCAGGCAACAGGCATGCATGTAGTACATAGACATAAACGCAGGAAAATACTCACACACATAAGAGAATTTTAAAATGTATTACAAGGTCATTGAAAGGTCATGTTACCTTTGAAAACTGCTGTGGACACAGTGTATTATTGACTCTTGCTCAAGCTAATCACATTGATCACTGTCTAAATCTTTATAATCCTATTTAAGAAAGATATGTTTTAAAATGTCTTCATTTCTAAGATATTCTGGCTTATCCAGAGAAAGCAGTTTTCCCAGTAAGTGCTTTCTGCGCATAACTCATTAAGAAGTATACGAGCTAGACCTAGACCCCACACACATAGGTAACAAATGTTCAGCTTGATCTTCATGCTGGTCTCCCAACAACTGGAGCAGGGGCTGTCCCTAAATCTGTTGCATGCTTGTGGATCCCGTTCCACTTGGGCTATCTTGTCTGGCCTCAGTAAGAGTGGATGAACCTAGTCCTGCAGTGACTTAATGTACCAGGATGGGGTGATACCCAGGGAGGGCCTCCCCATTCTCAAAAGAAGGGGGCACTGAGAGGAAACAGGAAGCAATAGGGATGCAAAGTGAATAAATAAATTAATGGGAAAAATTATAATTTTAAAATAATTCCATTGTGCAAAATAACTAACATTTTATTAAAATCACTTTAAAGTAATTTTGAGAAAATCTTTGGCCATGCTGGGAAATTGAACCCAGGCTAAATTAACTCTTACGACATGGCCACGTGATTTTATAGACATGGGAAACTTTAGTAGAGAGTCTAAACAAGAGAAGGAGAATGATCCCACCTGCAGTAAAACCAAAAGCAGATGCTGAGCAAAAAATAGGCCAGATGCTGAGTCGCACTGGGTACCAATTCAAGGGAATTAGGCCTCAGTCTGCATCAGAGTGTCTGGAAAGGGAGAAGTATGACCAGTGAAATTATCTTGTGGCTAATTTAATGACATATATGTGGTAGAATGTAGAAGTACAAGCATTAGAGGCAAAAATATTAAATGTAATATTTTAGTAATAAAACTTCTTTAATAATGGTGGGGTAATAAATACAGTTTAAAAATAACTGCAAAGTATATGTATGTGTCTGTGTGTGAGAGAGAGAGTGGGGGAGGGGGATAGGAAAGGGAACTGTGTAGCCATTTAACAAATGAGGAATAGTTGTAAAAATAGTTCAACACTGAGAAATACTGAGAAAGGAATATGAAGGAGCAGGGTCAGTGCATACTATATATACAGAACCGTGGGTGGCCATGTTGTTTCTCACTGTTTAAAAGTAGGACATAAAATGTGGGCACAAGCACTGCCAGTGACATGATGCACAGGTCATAGCACTCACTGTGCAAGTCTGACTCCTGAGTTCAATCTGGGAATCTGCACTATTCTAAAAAGAGTAGTGGGGCATGTCAGGAATCCCAGAAGCCCCACTCTGAGATGGAGGTGGGAATAGGACATTTGCCTGGAAGTTTGGGGTCAGCTAGCCCAGGTGCACAGTAGAAACAGGACTCAATGCTGCCTTCTCCAGGAGGGAGGAAAGAATTGGCTCCTGACAGTTGCCTTTTGGCCTCCATGCATGTACACCAGCACACACATACACACGATAAATATGAATAACTTTAAATTTTTCTTAAGTAGTAAAAACAAAAAGACAAAACAAAAGGTTAGCTTATTCTACTGCTTGTTTTTAAAAAGAGCAAAGTGGGGGGAAATAGAATCCAAATGTCAAGCTGGGTAATCAGGAAGGATTACTGAGGATTCCGATGGTTGATTTATGCATTAAATTTATAAAAGATTCCACAATGCAGAACTAAGCTTAAACAGCAAATAAGACATTGCTCTCTCCCTCCTACTATTCCTCCTTTACTTCCTTACCGCCCTCTGACTCTTCCTCCCTTCCTCCCTCTGTGTGTTTCTGCTCTCTTTCATGAAATTCTCAGTACTATATGAAGCATTAAAAGTGTTTCTTAAAGACTTTCTCAAGACGCTTCTAATCGCATACTCTTTGAATGTCCATCCAATTCTATTCTGTAATCAAATTTCCCTTCTAAGCTCATGGCGTCTACCTGGAGAGAATGGAAGTTAGGAACAGTAGTAAGTAGAAGCCAATAGAATATAATACAGATGTGTGTGTGTGTGTGTGTGTGTGTGTGTGTGTGTGTGTGTGTGTGAAATAGATAGATGGATGGATAGATAGATAGATAGATAGATAGATAGATAGATAGATATAGATAGACATAGACATAGATATGCATATATGTAGTATAATACAATTACTGGAGTAATAGCTTGTCCTGGCTTGCTTTCTGTTGCTGTGATAATACCATTAACAAACACAACTTGGAGAATAAAGAGTTCATTTCAGCTTTCAGTTTATAGTTCATCATAGTGGGAATCCAGGGCAGGAACTCAAGGCAAGAAACTGGAGGCAGGAACTGAAACAGAGGCCATCGGAGAACAGAGAAAATCTACTCCCCAGCTTGCTTCCTCTTGCTTGCTCAACTTACCATTTTATAAGCCCAAGACCACCTGCCTAGAGAAGGTGCTACCCACAGCAGTCTAATTCCTTCCACACCAAATAATCAATCAAGCTAATTCCAGAATGACATAGCCACTGTCTTCTCTGATAGAGTCAATTCCTCAAATGAGTCTAGTTTGTATGAAGATGACATTCAACATGAGCCAGGGCGCAGGCGTAAGGTCTACACTTACTCCATTTTGACTCTGGGATTATTTAAACCATCAAACAACATCTCATTGATATATGAAAAGGAAGACTACAAACTATCTCTGAGTCTGGATGATTTTATACATTGTCCAAAGAGAGACATTTAATGTGAAGCTTAGATTGCCTCTCATTTTTAACTAGTTCTGACCACTGTACATTTTGTTCCTCACATTTCCAGTGGTTTTCTGTGAATTTTAAAATTCTCCACTGTTGCTGATGCATTCTCTATTCTGCAACCATCCACTTTTCCTAAAAACACGTTTTCATTTTTACCAGTTTAACACAACTTAGGATATGGAACCTACCTTACAATATGTAAATCCCACCCCAAACACTGGCAGCCAAGAGTTATCCAAGCTGACTATTAAAACCAATAATTCTCAGCATAGGCAGCTAAGGTAGGAAATTAAAACTGTTCCGTGCAGGAAGCAGAGAAGCAGGAGGCCAAAGCTGCCTTCCAGACTGGGGAGTGTGAGGTCAGAAGGTGACATTTCATGTGTTCCTGAATATCAGTGTCAAATCTCACGTGTAGAGTCCATGTGCCACACATGTTCTCGGTTGTATCTCTCCTGTCCCAGCCTTGATTCCAAATGCTTAGAAATCCTGTGCCAGAATTGAACACCCTGCTGGTTGCCATAGGAGAACAAGGAGGCTTTGTCCGTTCTTGGCTTTACTATTTGATGTTAAAGCAACCAGCTGGGGAAATTCTGGACTTAATGAGCCCTTCTTTGTCCTTGAAAGAGTCATAGAACACAGCTGTCAAACAGCAAGAACTGGAGTCTTACAGACCCTCCTTTAAGTAAGATTATATTTTACGGGATCAGTTATCACTGGCCTGAAAGCTAAGATTCTGCTTCTATAAATCTCTACAAAATGAAAAGATGTGCTTTCTTTATCAATCACACTTTCCTGTGCACCCTAAGAGCTCTTTGAAGAAAGGCAAATTTTCATTTTATACTAGGTCCAAGGGAAGGAGCAGGACTTACTAACAGGTAGTCATTTGTAACCCACGAAGGGCTTCCTATGCATCTCCTTTGAGATAAACATGGACCTGGAATCTATAGATCTTGTTCAGAGCAGTACAAATATTTCCCAGCACACTTTGTCTAAGACAAGGCACTCTGGGTAGAGGAGAAGCCTCTGTCTTAGGACATGCAACAAAGACCCTTTATTTTGACAACTCTATAGATGTACCACCCAAGGAACTTTAACTTTTTTAAAAAAAAAACAGTCATTTTGTTGCAACCTAATGGTTAAAAGATGTTCTAAGCAAAGACTATATATTAGATTTAACGTTGTACTGGTGAGTTATATCTTTATCTAACGGAATAGCTAGTTTTCATGCCAACTTGACACAAGCAAGAATTCTCTGAGAAAAGGTAATTTCAGTTAAGAACATGCCTCCAAAATATCAGTCATTAGACAAGCCTGTAGGGAATTTTCTTAATAAGTGATTGATATGGGAGGGTCCAGTCTAATGTGGGTGGTGCCACTTCTGGGATGACAGTCCTAAATGTTGTAAAAAAGCCAATTAAGAAAGCCACGAGGATTAATCCAGTAAACAGTGCTCCTCCATGGTGCTCCTCCATGGCCTCGGCATAAGCTCCTGCCTCCAGGTCTCTACCCTGTTTAATTTTCAGCTCTGACTGCCTTCAGTATTAAACTGTGATAAGAGATAGTAAAGATAATAATCCCATTCTTCCTCAAGGTGCTTCTGGCCACTGTGTTTTATCATAGCAATAGTTACTCTAAGACACCTGAGGAAGGATCATAAATTTATTTCAAATCCTTCCATTTTGTCATTTGTATATTTGAGCACCTAACTGTCATGATTGGAGTGGCCAACAATAGTGACAAAATATATCCCTGTCATTCCCTTTCTCATAAGATATTTAAGCATATCCAACACGATCTGCTGGCCAGCTTGATTTGTTAAATTCTATGTGGTCCCATACCTTCTTTACAATGGAACCAAAATTGATTTGTTGTCAACATGCTAATTACCATCCCCTCATGAGCAGCCCAGCTGTTGTGGTGATGACAGGTCAGCACAAATGAACTCCTCAAAGAAAATTTGCATACCAAGTCCTTTCATTTCCAATCTGGTTTTGGCCAGACTGAGGCTTTTGTGAGTGAAGACACTTGGGAGCATATCTTTCAATAAGAGAAAAGATCAACACTTCTATAATCACTTAGTGTGTGTGTGTGTGTGTGTGTGTGTGTGTGTGTGTGTGTGTGTGATATATGTTCTGATATGTGTAGGTAGATCTCTGTGTGTGCAGCTACATAAGTGTATCTGTGGAGCCCCAAAGTTAACACTGGTCTCTTTCTCAATCACTAACCGCCTTATTTATGAAGGCAGAGACCCTCCCCAAACCCAGAGCTCATGATTTCTAGCTAGTCTAGCTAGCCAGTTCACCCTGGGGAATCTCTTGAATTCTGAGATTAAAGGCAAACATCCAGCCTTCCCAGATTTTACATGGGTTCTGGGGATCCAACATCTAGTTTTCCTGTTTGAATGGCAAGTGCTTTATCCAGAGCTGTCCCTGAGTATCACAAACTCATTTTCAGCTGAATTTACACCATTGAAACCTCATGACAGTATAATGTGCAACCCCCAAAGAGGAAATAAAACATTTTCTAATAACATGTTCCTCCTTCTGCAGATAAAAAGGATGGACTTTATGCCAACATCTTTATAACAACAAAATTCTGAAAAACTATCCTAAAATCTTTTCTGTCTGTACAAATTGCTACCCAAAAAACCTCCAAACAAACAAACAAAAAATAAAGTGCTTGCTTGTTTAGTGTAATTTTATAGAAAAACTCCAGCGATCGCTCATAGTTGGCTTCCTGAAATGGCCAGTTTTACTCTCTGTCTAGCTCCTTTCATCTTCTTCCTTTGCTCTCAGTTATTCAGCCGAGGTCTTTCTGACTGAAGAACACCTGACTCTGAAAGCTGAAGGCTTTACTGTGATGACTGATTCCCAACTTCAGTAACTGAAAACATAGAACTCTAATAGGAAGGTCATTTGTAATGACCTCCATGCTAATTGTTTGATTCCCAGACTCCCAGCAGTAGAAGGGAGTGTGAATTCTTCATTCTCAAGTTCTCTTTATATGCTTGCATCTCTTCTTGAATCAAAAATAAGTCAAAAAAATATTATTAGCTGAGGTTTTCTTTCACATTCCATTTTTCAAGTAAATGAGTCGTGCTGTTCTCCCGACATCTCTTTCTAATGAGCTGCTGTATTTGAGTTGAGGCAACAGTGACCCTGAATGTGACAAACAATGAAAGTAATTGCTTGAAACTCAAACTGTGTACACATGTGAATCAGCTAAGTATACTATAGATTGTAAATCTGTTTTTACTCCTCTTCTTTCTCAACCCAGCCTGCATCAATATTCACTATTATATAATATCTTTTTCCTTGGTTATGGTATAAGCAACCTGAAGAATGTAGGGCTATGTCTTTCACAAAATGTGTCCTTTCTTAAAACCAGAGATTTTTAAGAGAAAAGTTAGAGCTAGCCACATAGGGTTGAACAGTCTATCAGGGGACTCATCCATGAAGAAGTTAGTAACTCTAAACACATATAGAAATGAGTGACACTAAACAGACATAGCTCAGTTTGTGAGCTACCCTCTCCTGGAGAGTCACTCCATCATTCTCTCATATTGACACCTCCCACAGCCATCCCCACTTTCACAAGCCATCTTTGCCTGGTCCAATTGAACACCTCAAGTACTAGTCTTACAACCCCTGCATTGACCCAATCTAAGGCAGGCCAGACTCTCATATCAGATACAAACCCAAAGAAAGAGATCTATGTATATAGGTCACTTCATGAAATCAATATCAACATCAATGGTCAAGAGAGCATGTTCCTGTTGAACCAACTAGTCCTGTCCTGTCGACATGTTCTACAATGAAGGTAACCTAGATGAGCCTCAGGACACAGAATTTAAAAGAATAATTTCCAAAGAACTTAACCAAAGAATTTAAGAAGTTGGAATTAAGACGTGAACAAAAACTTCATTGAACTTCAAGAGGATAATAATAAGTGCCCAAGTAATGCCTGAGAAAATACAGATGCACTGCTAAATGAAATAGCAAAGGCATTCAGAATTATAAAACAGAATTCAGTAAAAAAAAAATAGAAAAATTAAAGAGATTCATAGTGAAATAAAAATAGAATTGGAAAACTCAGTAACTTGACTAGAAAACTTAAGGGAAGGGTGTACACATAGAATAGATCAAGCAGGAGTCAGGATATGTGGACTTGAAGACAAATTATAGACAACATAGTCAAAGGAAAAATATTGAGAATTGCAATAGAAAAGACACACATAAAAGTACAGCCGTCAGAATAACAGCTGAAACTCCTGAAAGCCAGAATAGCCTGAGCAATGTACTCCAAGTTCTAAAAGACCATGATTGCCAACCTATACTTCTGTACCCAACAAAACTATCCACCACAGTAGAAGGAAAAATAAAAAAAACTTTCCATGATACAAAAAAACTAAAAACAATCCATGTTCACCAAAACAACCATAAAGAGAATACTAGAAGCAACAGTTCAAACTACAAAGAGGGAAAAGCAAGAAACTTTAGAAAGAAAACAAATCAAGCTATAATTAATGAAATACAAAGTATGACTAAGAACTCAAACAGAAACAGAGAGAGAGACAGAGAGAGAGAGAGAGAACCAACAACAACCAACAATAAAATGACTGCAACCAATGCATGCCATTTAATAATAACTTTAAATATTAACGGCCTCTATTTTACATTCAGAAGATATGGACTACCTGAATGGAATAAGGAATGAAATCCATGTTTCTGTTGTCTATTAGAAACTTACTTTGGCTTTAAGGGTTGGTACCACTTTAAAGTGAAAGGGTGCAAAAATTATTCTTGATAAGTGGTTCTATAAAGAAAGCAAGCACTGTCATTCTAATATCTAATAAAATAGATTAAAAACTAAAATTAATCACAAGAGATAAAGACTTCATTCTAACCATAGAAACAAATAATCAAAAAATTTACATAATGCTTGAAAGATGGATCAGCAGTTAAGAGAACTCATTGCTCTTCATGCAGACAAAGCACCCATACATATAAAATTAAAATAAAAATAAATCATTTCTAAAAAGAAGGAAAGAGAATATTACAATCCTGAACAGATATTCCCCAAATTCCCTTGCACCCCATTTCATTAAAGCATACTACTGGAATTAAAAATACAGATGAAGAGTAATCCAACAATAGTAGGTGATTTCAACACCCCACTTTCTCTAATTAAATTAAATTATTTAATTTAATTTAATCTTACCTTAAACTAAAAAATAAAACAAGGCAAAACTTCAGTATCTAATGGCATCTTATAGCAAATAGACTAACCAGATGTCTAGTAAATACCCTACTCAAACACTTAAAGATATACATTTTATTTGGCAGCCCATGAGAACTTCCATAAAATAGAACACATGCTGAGACCCAAAACAAACTTTGACAACTTCAGAAAAATTGGAATAATTACATGAATCTTATCTGGCCACTGTGCAATGAAACATAAAATGTATGGCAAACAAATTTCTAGTAATTGCATAAATTCATGGGGCATTCCTAAACTTGTTCCATAAAGCCAGCATTACTCTAAGACCAAAGCTGTTGTCTAAACACATGTGTGCTCTCCCCTCCCCCCGCCTCACACACACACAGGGTGGGTGAATGTAATAATCCTCTAAAATACTAGAGAACCAAATTTAGACACAAGTCAAGAAGACCATCCAACATGATTTTATGATAAAAGTCCTAGAGAGAGCAGGACTGGAAGGAACATACTTTAAAATAATCAAGACAATCCCAAAGCCAACATTCTCATACATGGTGAAAATTCAAAGCAGTCTCATTAAAATCAGGGAGGCAAGTGTGCTGCCCACTGTCCTCACTTCTTTTCAACATAGTGTTCAACGTATGAGCTGGAACAATAAGGCAAAAGGAAAAATTGCCAAAATTCAATCAATAAATTATCAACAACCCATAAGAAATGAGGTGAATTAAGCAGCAACAAAAAGCCTTCAAAAAAAGAAAGAACAAAGGGAAGAAGGGAGGGAGGGAGGGAGAAAGGGAAAAAGGAAAAGATATAAAAACAAATAAGGCTACAAATGGGGAAAGGGGAAGTCGAATTATCCCTGTTGCCATATGATAGGATGCAACACCTAAGAAATGCCAAAAGTTTCTCCACAAATTTTCTAGAAGCAATCAACAATTTCAGTAAAGTGGCAGGATACAAAATCAACTCATATAACTCTGTACCCTGCCTATTTGGCAGCACTACATTGAGAAAGAGATCAGGGACACACTGCCATTTACAATGCCCTCAAAGGCAAGAACATTATCTTGGAATACACCTAATCAAGGAGGCTGACTGGAAATTTCAAATCTCTAAAGAAAGAGATTGAGGCATAAAATAAAAGGCTTCCCATGCTCACAAGTCAATAAGTTTAAAATTGTTAAAAATAATCATCCTACCAAAGGCAATTTACAGATTCAATACAGCCTCAAGCAAAATGCCCTATATTCTTCACAGAAATAGAAAAACTTCCTAAAATTCACAATGAACCAGAAACATAGACAAAGTCATCCTAAATAAAACAATGGGAAGATTGTCATTCCAGAATTCAAGATATATTATATTCAAGATATATTATATTCAAGATATATTATAGAGCTACAGTTATAAAAAGAGTATAGTGCTAAAGTGAAACCAGACACGTAGACCAGAAGAATAAAATAGAAGACCCAAACATGAGTACCTGTAACTACAGCCTTCTGACATTTGACTAAATATACTAGATATATTATTCTTTGGCATATTCCCAAAGGACACAACTTCTTAGTCTGCAGATACTTACTCAGCCATGTTCATTGGTGCTCTATATACAATAACTGGGAAATGGAGTCAACCTAACATCTTTCCATAGATTAATGGATGATAACAATGTGGTGTGTGTATACAGTGATACATAAACAACTATTTGGCTATGAAGGGAAATGAAATAATGGAATTTGCAGATAACAGATAGGACTAGAAAAGATTCTACTGAATGAGATGACCCAGACCTCAAGAAATAGACACTGTATATTCTCTCTTTTCTGTGGTTCCTTGATCCAATTCTTCAGATATGAGTATGAAACATGCAAGAACCACAGAAACCAGTATTGGGAGAGTGAAGGAGTTAATACAGAAGAAGAAGGAAAGAACAGGAACAAATGACACCTCTGAAATTATATTACTGTGTACTTACCAAAATAGAATTTCAGAAACACACACACACACATCATAAATGAAGTTATGCCACTTCGGTTCTCACAAGAGCCCTAGACAATCTAACAAAAGACCCTAGTACCAAGCATAAGAGTCCTATGGCTGAGTTGGATAGTCCAAGTAACTCTAAAAATAGTATAGGCTATTGCCATTCGCCTTGGTGGTCTCTCAGAGGTTGTCTCTATTACTGAAGACAGCACACACTTAGTACACAGATCCTAAATGGTTCAAGCCTGGTCTAACCTAAAATCCTATGGTCTGGTTTCCATAGTATCACAGAATACTATGCAAACTGCCAGGTGGAAGAAACAAGTCATTCTTCCTGGATTGTCTATGAACAACAATGACCAACATGGCAAGATACCACTAAAAGTGTAACTCTACTGGTAGTTGATGTGTTGGTGGTAATCAACAGCTGTCTAATTCAACTTGATGCCCATTCAACTGGAAGGAAGTCATACCTGGTACTGGAAATCTAGCTAACTATGTGGGCTGCTGAGGTCATGGGTGGTAGAGGAGAAACCTTCTGCCAATTTAAGAGACCTGCATAACTATAGACTACATCTAAAATTTACCCTTATACTCACAGAAAGTGAAACTCTCACCCCTCATTAAGAAAGATCTTTTTACAGCAGATCAAGACCATTACAGAAAACTACAACTGGACATAATGAAGAAACCAATGGATCGTGAGCCCATCCCCAGTGAATAAATTTACAACAAAACTCCATCTAAATCTCCTGGAACATTGTAGAAGAAGAGGGCAGAAAAAATTTAAGAACCCCAGGACCAAGAAGTCTGGTGTGAGACTATGTCTCCTAGAAATGGCTTCCCCAAATGACCCAAACAGTGACAATATCAATAGGCATGCTTATGCAGAAGGGGGGGGGGTAGATCTCACAGGAATCCATGCTTAGACTAAGAATGGTCTCTCCCGGAGATAAACTTTCTTATGGTTACCTGATACCAAGTAGCGACCCCTAAAATCACATACACATAAACTATAAGAACAGATGCAGCAAAATTTTGTTGTATATTTGTACATGTGTATGTGTGCATGCATACATGTACATGTGTGTGCCTGTGCATACAGCACATGTTCATGCATGTAACACTAATAATCAAAGAAAAAGCATCGAGAACATCACCATGTTCTGAAGTGTAGTGGGGCCTGGGAGGATTCAAAGGGAAGGAAAACGGGAAGGGCTGGAGAACGGAAACTAAATGGAAAGAGTGATGTAACTATATTTTAATTTTAAAATATATTTAACAAGATAGAAATATTCCCCCAAAAACTGAAATTATCATCTCACGATATCATCATGGAGCCATTCACACACACACACACACATACTAGCATGAAAAAATTCAAAAATTTAACCTGTGACTGTGATTTTGTAATTTGTTATTGCTTTGATAAACGTACTAGCTATGAGGATAGGTATCAGAGATAAAATTACTTAATGATTCTTACTCAGCTAAACTTTGACCAGTGGGCCTTTTGTGCATTAAAATTAGCATTGAAAAGCAGCAGTGTGCTCAGCAGCAGGGTGACACTTAGGTACAAAGACATGAACTCAGATTGCCTTGAATTAGTACAATACATCATGATCTATACTTACATAAGTCTTCATGATTACACCTGCTGTCTATTGAAGCTCTCTCATGGGGAGGCTGAGCAAGGGCCGTGTGAGACTGCTCTCCACACCCTGGCAGGACAAATGGAACTTCTGATTATTTCCTCCATTTCTTCTGTGAGTGACACATGCTTCTTTTCCATCTATCATCATAAATGTGTTAGTCTTTTCTCAAGTTAACTTGTAACCTAATTACCAATCAACACTCACCCAGACAAGCTTCTCTTTCAGGAGATTGAATAACAGAATATGTGAACTCTTCGGACTACATGTATGTCAGTGCTGACTTTACTCAATTTCCTGACTCTATTTGACCAGGCTCAATAAGAAAGAATTCTAGGTTGACATCAAATGGACCTTTTCAAACAGAATTGCAATTTGTGCTTAATTATTGAACTTATTAAAAATTGTATTTCCTCTTCTTGATGGTTTATCAATATTCTTATGATTATATTGTGTGGGTCAGGAGAGTTCAAGAGACTCCCACTTCAAATATTCCTTCAAAAAGTTATTGGGAGACTGTTGTACTGTTATCATGAAAGAAAATTTTAAAATATAAATTAAAGAGCCATAGTCACTGAGAGATGAAGGTCTGCCCTGCTGAGCAAGGAGTGTTTCATGTTGGTCCAACAATCTGTCTGTAATGAATCTGGAGCCATGCACACATTACTGCCTATGAGAACTTCACTTTCCCTTAGACAAATGCAGAATGTAACCATGTGGTCAACAGAATAAGTTTAGCTCCTGCGTAGGCTGTCCATCCCAAGTGGTCAGCTCTGGACACATACATTTTAGCAAGGCTAAGTGGATTCAGTGGGTTATATGTACATGTGCCTATGTGTGTGTGTGTGTGTGTGTGTGTGTGTGTGTGTGTGTGTGTAAAACAATAACAAAGAAGGGTCATGAGGGGGTCTTTGGAAGTAATGAGGGAGGGACAGGAGTAATGTAGATGGAAATTATCACTCAGAAATTATTTCTCATAAATAACTTTCATTTTTCACAAAATCCCAGTTTTCCTCAGGATATTCTCATTAAGCTTCATTTTTAGAAAGGTACAGAGGCATCCATTAGCTCCTTGAGTAGCAGGCCAATCTTCAGATCCAGAGACCACCTTAAATCCTGACAGTGAGCCACATTTATCCAGGAAAGTGGTTAGTTTATACTGGACTGAGGAGTGTATTCAAGTGAGACAGTCAGGAGAATAAATTGATGAGAAAATTAAAAAAACAAAAAAAAAAAAAAAACAAAAGAAAAAAACTTGAAGGTGTTTGCCTTGCCTTCAGGACACCACCAAACTACAGCTGCCATCTTGAGGTCATGGAGGAAGTCAGCCTGAAAGAAATGCTGAGGTGTATGAAGTGGAAAGATGATATGGCAGGAAGGCAGGATTTTGATGACATCGAAAATGCTGAATTGACTCACCTTGGAATGGCCCTCCTCCAGGGTTCTTGCTGTGTGAAATAATGAATCCTTTCATTATTTAAGACATTTTAAATTGGGATTCCTGATACTCACAGCCAAAATCATCCTAACTAAACTACAGCAATATCATTTTATGAGGCTATCAAGAGTAGTAAGATGCCTGACCTTACTACAAGGGAGGGAAGTGTCTTCCCACGTGGCCTGCTCCAGGGCTGTTCCTTGTCAGCTTCCGATTCTATAAGCAAGAGTTGGAACTTGGAAAAATGAAAGATGATTAAAAGGCAAACTAAAAGACGTATCAAATATGAAGGAACGAGAGCAACCCAGAATGCTCGTCAGGGAAGGGCCGTGATAATAGGAGACAGACCCAAAGCTACAGCTTTTGCTAAATCTGGAATCTCTACTCAGAGCAAATGACACCTTCAGGTACTCTGAATGAGTCAGGTAAGCATGTACAAATGATAACCAGAAATGGCCAAGGTGAATATAATCAGAATAGACAAAGTCACAGGTTTACATTTTAGAAAACGTGCTGTGCATTTTGGTAAAACTCTAACAAGGAGTCCTAATGGTTGTAACTCCTCCTACCTTTGAAGCAGACTGAATCGTCTACCATGGCTGTCATAAACATTTTTTTCTGTAGTAAATGTTTTTTGTGACTTACAGACATGCCTAAATCATACATTTAACGTGGAGACTTTAACATTTGATTAATAAATTTTATTTTATTTTATTTTTTTAGTCATTTTGGGTTCTCAGAAACTTGAATTAAAAGTATATAGAATTTTCACAGGCCTCCTTGTCCCCCACAGGAAAAGTCTTTCCCTCATTATCAGCCATCCAGTGTACACGCTCTCAAGCCTACACTGAGAGCACACTTGTTCTGTCAGATGTTTACATAGACAAATCATTGTCACACAAATGTGGTAGTGTGTACTAATACTGGTTTTCTGTGTGTCCCCTTGTGGATTTTCTTGTTTGATGCTTGTGTAGCAAGTGTCAATCATTACGGTGTTGTACAGAACTCATTGTTCATTACCCTCAAAGCCCCATGATTTCACTATTTATCCTTTCCTCCCTCTAAAGTCCCTGATAATCTTTCTACTGTCTAGATAGTTTTGTCTTTTCTAGAATAGATATGGAACTCTACAGTCTGTAGAATTCCCAGATGGGCCCTTAGAGCTATGAATCTCAGTTCCCCATAAAGTTTTCTACCTCAGTATTCACTTCTCTTCAGTGTTGAATCATGACCTGTAGTTGGGATCTACCACTGTGTATTTACTTTCTTTCCTATTAATGTGACAAAGATGTTTCCAAGTTGGGAGAATTATGAATAAATCTCCTGTAAGCTTCCCTGGGCAGGTTTGCACGTAGATGTAAATTTTCAGTTAACTTAGATAAATTGAAAGGTCCTATAGTGAAACCTGACATAGCATCTTCCAATATGTTTTATGTCTTACAGCAGTGAATAAAGTTCCTTCTCATTTCTGTATGCACTTAATAATGTCAAGAGCTACCCCCAAATATAGACATAGTGCATCAAAATAACTAGGATTTGGACCTGGCTTTATACATTTTGTGAAATTTCATGGTGAAATAGACACTTGTCTAGAATCTAGAGCCAACAAAATCTACTAAATTTGCCTCTGAACATATCTCAGCAGTGTAGCATCACTTAGATCTGGAAGCCACAGTTCTGAAACCTAAAGTCAGATTGCAGCCAAAGAAACTGGTATGTAAGGAGTTGTGTGATTGTGTCAGATGATGGGAGGGAAATGCTCAGTCTAGAAAGAAAAGGACTCAGAGGAACTCGAGAAAGAAATCCTGTCTTTTCGTTGGATGTGTAAGATCTGATGTGCGAAGGAAGAACTGCCATTTGATAGCTCTGAAATAAAGGCAGAGAGAACTAATCTGTGGAACTGACGAGACAACCTAGAGCAATACATAAAACACTTTTCAAGCCATTAAGTGTTCAGCCATGGAAATGTCTGTTCCTGGAAAAAATGGTAAATTTTCTCATAACTGCAATTCCCTCAGAGGCTAGATGATAAAAAGAAATAAACCCAGAAGAGCTATGAAGGGAGCACGTGCTTCCAACAGAGGATGGACCAGAATACCTAGAACGCTTCTTTAATTCTGAGATCAAGCAAACCAGAAAAGAAACATCCACTGGACTCACCTATTTATGTCTCCAGCGTATGCAGTAAGTGCACAGTGAGCAGTGCCAGACACTCCCTGCTTCATATTCCTAATCCTCACAGCAACCCAAAATAAACAGACCGCTTTTCACAGGGTTTGTTGATCAAGAAATCAAATTTCGTAGGCTCTGACTAAACTGCCGTTAAGCCCCATAAGTGGACCAGGCCAGGTGTCATAGGTCTAAAACCCCAGCTACACAGGAAGTTGAGACAACAGCCAAGGTGCGAGTAGCTACAATGTCAGTTCAAGGCCTGGTGGGGCAACTTATAGAGAGCTTGTCTTATAATAAAAAGTGAAAAGAAATCTGGGACACAGTATGCTTTCATTGTAAAGCACTTGTCTAGCATGTGTAAGGACCTAATACGAAGGGGAGATGGGGAGGAAGAGAGGGAAGATAGAAAGGATGGAGTCAGTCAGACAGACAGACAGACAAACACATAGAGACACAGGCACAGAGATAAAGAGACAGAGACAGAGGAGAGGAAGAGGGAGAGATACTGCTTGAAACCAGGTTTTTTCAAAGCTACAAATTTAGTGAGTTCTCAAAGCCTACAAAATAAGCATAAGGTTCTATTTTGCACTTGGGTCTTTTATAATCTGTCACCATCTAAAATTCCCACTTATGTCTCATGGCAACCCTCAAGTCACTTTAGCAGACGTTACTTTTTCTCCAGGCCCACAGACTCCTGCCAATGAGGCTTCCACAGAAGGCTTGTTTCCCCCATTTCCAATACTGTTTCTTCTTATTTCCTTTTTTTCTAAACACAAGCACCCTACAGGACAGTCAGAATCTACTTAAACTTTTGATGACTCTATCTCAAATCAAATTCCCTATCTTGAGGCATCTCATAGCATTTATATTCACTCTCTTCCTATTATATGTGTGCAATATGATTTTAAAAAGCAAGTTTATTGAGCATGTTTCAAGGGACAATGGTCTGGGCAATAAGAACAGTGCTTCCCAGAGCTTGTCTAAGTACAAATTTTAATGTGCCTTGTTTCTCCCACCAGATTCTAAAAGTCCCTCTTTCAACACCTGTCCAAAGTTGAATGTAGATTCACACAATGAAGATAATACGTCTTTGACTAAATAAAACAATTGAGAGCAACAAAGAGTTTAAATGATTTCTTCAGGGCCACAAAGGTCATTTGTATCTCAACTAGACTTGCTTCATATTCTTTAAAGAGATTTTCACACACATACAAACAATGACTTCTATTATAAGGACTTAGGATGGAGCTTAGTGGTAGAATATTTGACTAGTATATGCAAAGCCAGGAGTTCAGTCCCCAGTGTAGAAAAAAATGTTTCTGATAACAAATACCATAAAGAAATTCTGCTAGAAACAAACAAAACAAAGGGAGCATGCTAAGATCAAATTAGTTCACCAAGGAGCACAAGGCAGTTAGAATGTTAGGAAAACAGTCCTCTAATTAGGGCTGGGCATATAGCTCAAATGCTGGAATGGGTGTCTAGCCTACACAAAGCTGAAAATATCTAGTACCACATGATCTTTGGCCAGGTGATGCGTGTCAATAATTCCAACACTCACAAAGCAGAGATCAGAAATTCAAGGCCAACTTTGGCTGCATAGTGAGTTTGAAACTAGCTTGTGTTATCTGGGACATCTTGAAATAAAATAATAAAATTGCTTTGTCTGCTCTGGGAAAAGCAAATCAGAAACTCTGGATATTGTTACATTTTTAATGATATTTTGCCACAGATAAGCAAAGTCAAATCCCACAAACAAAAATTTGTCAGAATTGTTACTAAATGCGCAAGTGCCAAAATTCACAAATACACAGAAACCCATATTTCTAATGAAGTAGATAGCTCTGTGGTATTAAAAACACTCTCTCTGAACAAATAAATCTGGGAAATGCTATTTTCATGCCAACATACTTTTAAAAAGTAATATATCATCTTCACAGCATCCCTTCCATGTCACATGGGGAGAAGAAAAATAAAATGTCTTTTAACAAACTGAAGGGATGCGGAGAGAGCATTAAAATTGGAGAACTTGGTAGAAAACACATATGAGGTCTATATAAATTATTTTGAGATGAAGTTGTTTTATTAAACTGAAAGTTCATATGAATGACCAGCAGTACATTTGAAGTTAGTGTCCACATTTATAAAGGCCATCACAGCCAATTTCAGAGAGCACATCAATTCTGAAAAGGAAGAAAAACCTTAACAAGTCATAAAATATGCTGAGAAAATATTCAATGACTGGTCCCTATGCACACCAAAAATAGATAAACTCAATATGTAAAATGACTAATAGCAAAATTTTTAAAAATGTAAATGTGATCAGTTTAGTGATTGGAATGTTTTCACAAGAAATTTTAAACACAACATCTAAAAAGGGGGCTAGAAAAATGGCTCGGTGATGAACAGTGCCTACAACTCTTGCAGAGGACCTGACTTCAGTTCCAAAGACCAAAGACAGGTGACTCACAACCACCTGCAACTGAAGTTCCAGGTATCTAATATCCTCTCCTACCATCCACCTACACTCACGTGTGCGTAGCCACACCCAAGCATACACATACATATAATTGAAAATTAAGATAAACCTTTAAAGAAAACCACAATGTAGCAAATTTGCTGTGTTCCCTGAATACACAATGCTCTGATTCTTTTATGGTGACCTATCAATGGTATCACCACCTCTAGAAATCTCATATTCAGTTACTTATTCTCATTCCAAATTCCCCTTCTCAGCCTCAACTGAGATGCTTCTTTCGCTTTCAGGTGAGTATGTTCCATTAGGTTGTTAGAGGAAGCCCACAAATCGAACACAGCCCCAACAGCTATTTCTTTCTACAATTACAAATACATTATATTTTTTCCTCTCACATTTTAGTACACAAACACACACACACACATGTACACATGTACATATACACACACACACACACACACACCACACAAATATTTTGTATACAAAATCCTTCTAGGAACACAATATATGATATCTTCCCAAGTAAATAGAATGACTCTCACAGACTTTGCTTCAGATATACTAAAATGAAAAGAAACTTTCCTGGGTTCTGCTTTTCTTTTTTTCTGTTGACCAAATGGTATCAGCATCTTTACAGGATTATGTCTAATAATCTTCTGGAACATCATTAGCTCTTGGCCCTGGAAACAGAAATATTCCATTCTTCTGCAAGTTAGGAAACCGAGTAAAAATTTTGACAGTTTTCTAGATTGACTTGTAGCCTTACAACAGAGAAAATCTATATCATACTATAAGTCCAAAGAACTGCTGTGATTGTCCACACAAAAACACATGATGCTATATAGCCCAGCATGAAAAAGATATCTTTTTACTATTCATAGTAATATAGTTCAGATTCCTATTTTGTATTCCATAGTAGGCATTACTATAGTTTTTGGTTTGAATGATCTTTAAAACCTACAAAATTTTGTAAATTTTCATCCAAATATCATTGTTTACTGACTAAAAATGAACTTTCATTTTGTAGCTTCAATGTTTCCCTGGTTGGTAGGAGTAGATATTAAACCAAGCATTTTTGCCCAACATCACACAAAGGGTTGCATTAGGGATTCCCTTTAAACAGGTAATTTTGTAACTGTTTAAATTCTCAAAATGTAAAATCACCATCTACATAGACAAAGATTGTCTTTAACAACATCAACATGTTGCAGCCAAAGTACATGGCTTGAAACTGAAAATGGAGTCCCAGACAGAGTTACTAAATTAACAGGCTGGCAAGCCAAGTTAGGGTAAGATTCTGCACAGAACTTTACCAACCTAAGACAGAAATGCATTGCTTTTGATAACATATTCCACAACAGGTAAGGGAGGCATTCTTGTCAGAATGACCTAATACAGGCTCAGTCTTGCTTATGAAATAAAAAAGGGGGAGAGGCAGAGAGTTTTTGCGGCTGCTTAGCAAGAATCTGACATTGGCCAAGAACAAGTAAATGGGCTACAGGCAGGGATCTGACATAAGACTAGAACAAAGAAGTAATTTCAGGCAGAAGTCTAAACCTTAAGCTAGAACAAAGAAGCAATTTTAGGCAGGAATCTGAATCTTAGGCTAGAAAAAAGAAGACATGAAAATGACTTTGGGCTAAGATAGGGAAGTAGGCTCAGATATTTTGGTTATCCTGATAAGCCCTTAGAAATAGTGATCCTGGGAGTGACCAGGGAACTTTGTTTATTGCCTTGCTTATTCTTTGACTATTTGTGTTTATTGCCTTGCTTGTTTCTTGACTATTTGCCTTTATTCTATTGCTAGTTCCTCAACCTAGAACTGACCTTAATACTTCCATGTAATTAAAATGGTATAAAAGCAAAAAGGGAGGAGGGGGTTATGGGATAGGGGGTTTCTGGTGGGGGGATGGGGAAAGGGAATGACACCTGAAATGCAAATAAATAAAATATCCAATTAAAAAAAAAGACTAGCCTGGTATAAGTTACTAGTCTAACATGATCACTTCTAAAATGATCCAACTAGAAACCTTAACACAATTTCATTAAAAAGACACGTGGTATTATATAATTTTAGCCCATGGCTCAAAGGTAGAGTTCACTCTATCAGACAGAGTGTGCTTGTCCTTATATCTTCTGTTTTAAGAGACCCACCAATACGAATCACCTTGGAACTAGACAGCAGTCCTCTCTAGACACCAAATCTGTTGGTACCTTGACCTTGGATTTCCCAGCCTCTATAACTGTAAGAAGTAAATCTCTGTTGTTTACTAATTACTCAGGCTGTGGGAATTTGTTATTGCAGCGAGAATATACTGTGACAGTAATCTTGGAAAAAATAACACATGTTGTCATTCATCCATTTGGTTTTGCTCCACCTGCTTGTTATACCCTGACTTTCATGTGCATCTCTTATTCTAGAATCACTTCAGATATTGCAGAGTTCTAGGGAACACACTGATTGAAACTGGAGTGAAGAAATCTGAACTCATGACTGTAGCCATGTCATTTCTCCATGTAGATCTCCTGTTTCCTTTACAGAAATGCAAATATACACATGAAGTTTTCTAAAGTCAAGAAGAAAATTCTTGGGAAGATAAGTCATGTTGGCAATAAAAACAGTTCAGTATAGTGATACATAGA
This sequence comes from Grammomys surdaster, assembly GCF_004785775.1. NCBI lineage: Eukaryota > Metazoa > Chordata > Mammalia > Rodentia > Muridae > Grammomys > Grammomys surdaster. The sequence goes on along the minus strand of NW_021620769.1, from coordinate 3,652,592 downwards.
TATCACCATTGTCTTATGAGGTAAGTTTATTCAGTAAGGGAAATTTTTAGAGCCACTACTTAGGTTAAAGCATGTTGGTAACATGTCATGATAAGGCAATCCAGAGAAGCATTTTTCAATAAGCTACACCAAGCTTTTCCCCGAATTTCTCTGCTTGACTTGCATGTTTCTACTGAAGAGAAATTTGACAGATCACACATCTGATGAACTTCTAGGTCTGTGTGATCCAGCAGGAATGACACACCTTTAACCTCTCAGGCTGGAATAAAGACACATCCTTAGTACACAACATTAATTCCAAACAAGGTAAGGTTAGTTTGTAAAATGAAGCAGACATGTTTGAATGAGACAACTAATTGAGGGGCAGACAAGTGATGAATCAGAGAAATAACTGACAGAATAAAACAGAGATAGGATATGCCCAATTCTCAGGAAAAGAGCATGGGAAAGAGAGTCTATGTGAGAGCAGCACAGTGGGGGAGGCAGTTTTACTAAGACAGTTTTACAGAGACTGATTACAGGTGAAGACAGAATGAGCCAGAGAATTAGACAAAGCCAGAAGATTAGAAAAAATTGCCAGTTAGTTTAAGGTTAAGCAGTACAATTCAGTCAGAAGCTGAGAGAAGCCAGTTTGAAACAGTCAGCTTGGACAGAAGTTTTGAGCAGAACAGCTGAGTTCAACCAGCCAGACAGAATTTAGAAAGATCTAGAAATGCTAAGCTACTCAACAGTAAGCCTCCGAGAAGACAATTACATCTAGTGAAGATAGTTTTACAATCTACCTCATTGTTGTATACTATTCTAATACACATAGAATAGCAAGTACCTAATCCTTTACCACTGCAGTAAAATGGAGTGAGTGTGTGCCATGAAATTTGTTTCATACATCTGAAAGAGTTGTGAAGACAGAAAATAAAGTCACAGCAAGAATGGAATGTTGGCTTCTAGCCATGTCATTGCTATGGCCTGAATATGTTCCGAATCATATGTTAAAAATTAATTGTCAGTGTGACAGTATTAAGTAGTATGACCTTTGAGAGGTGAGTAAGATACAAGAGCAGAGCTGCTATGAATGAGATTAACAGTTTTATGAAAGAATTGGAAAGACTCCTTCTATCCTTATACCTTCTGCTACAAGAGCCCCAGCAACCTTGTAAAAGACTAAACATCAAATCTGCTACCGCCTTGACCTTGGACTTCCTAGCTTCCTTGATCATGAGAAGTAAACCTCTCTTATTTATTAATTACTCAGTTTAAGGAATTCTGTTATAAATCAGCCATAGGCCTAAAATTAGCAATAGGCCTGTCATACATGTATACTAACACCAAGTCTTGGGTCTCAGTAGAAAAACATTGAAACAGATGGCTATAAGCTAATGTAAACAGGCAGCTTTTGCAGAAATTTACCAGCCTGAGTAGTCATAGACCTTGTAAATAGGTAGCCTTGGCAGACAATACCAACTTAGATAAGCACAAGCGAGTCATAGGCAGAGTCATAGTGACTTGTCCCCTGAACCTTCACCCAGCCGATATCCGGTTCTGAAGATATCTGTATTCCCCCTGAACTCCCACACTCCAGTGTCATTCCCTTCCCCACATCCTGCCTTTCTGTGTTTATAATCCCTGTGTGAATGAATTATGATTTGAGAAAAATAAATTAAAAAAGAAGAAAAAAAGGAATTCTGTTATAGTAGTAGCAATGAATAAAAACATATCTAAGAGAAACCATTACAAGTCTATATGCATCCATTTCTAACTGCTCAAAAGCATTTTATCTTAAACATTGAATAATACTTGGAAAAATTAATAATAACCTATGATTAAATGAATGTTTTTCAAAATATATCAATTTGTTGGGGCTAACAAAAGCTTTTCATAATTATATAAGACCACTAGCACATTTGACTTACTAAATAAAAATAGCGTAAGAGAAATATTAAATATATATTGTGTACATTTCTCCCTTTAGCACAAAATTGCCATGACACTGCCCTGTGGCAGCTGGATGGAAGAGTCTTACCAGAGAAACTCACACATAATTAAGAGGGAAAAGCAAGCTTAAGAATTGCAATATAATATCCTAAGAATTTAGAAGACACGACTATTTCAATTTTTCACTTGTTCCCTTTTTAAAGAAGAACAAGAGATATTATGGTAAAGGGTAGGACACTGGTTACTAGCTGCAAGTCATTATGCCAGCTGCACCACCAAGTAAAAAGGGATAGTGTAATCCAAAATTCTACTGTTATGCTTACCCTTTGCTGAAGTAAGGGAATTTTTCCAAAAACAAGAGTGTATGTTTCATTCAGTAAAGAGAAGATTTGAACATAAAAGCAAAAATCAATAAAGAAACAATGTAACCAGTCAAGACGAATGAAGTTATTTAAGGTTTTATAAAAATGGAATACAAAGTTCTGCAGGAAATTAATAATTAAACGTATGCACAATGTCCTACCTGCTCTTTTTGCTGTTGGAAATTATTTGAGCTTATTCATTTTTAAGATGCTTTATTTCCAGTTTAAATGTAATGACAAAATGCTAATTTTATGACTTAATTCATGAGAGTGTAATTTTATTTTACTTTCTAAAAACATTCTAACAGGTTTCCAAGGTATTCTAAAGCTCTCTTTTTAGTGTCAGACAAAATTGCATATGTAAAAGTACATAATTTACACCCAAAATATAAGCTATTTTAATCAGCACTTTGTAAAGACACACATACACACATGAACACACATACAAGCAATAAACGTTCTTTTCTCACTGAAATCATTAGGTTCATTTCTTGACACTTTGAAAGTGATTCCTTAAAAGTGTATGAATGAACATATACATCAAACAGATACTGAAATTCTCAAAGGTCATTTTTTGCTTTATATAGTAATGCTTTATATAGTAATAAAACATTTAAGGCAACTGTCAGAAAGTAGCTAGCACAGCACCACACTGAGCTGACATCAAAGAAGTTGTTGATGTTACAGTTTCTTTCAGACCAAAAAAACCCCATATATATATGTATGTGTATATATATATATATATATATATATATATATATATATATATATATAT